>NW_027639412.1:0-2500 GCF_949152265.1 Phoxinus phoxinus | reverse complement strand
TACCAGGTGCTGTAAGCTTTTTAGTTTACTTAACTAATGTTCTAACCTTTTAAATAGGCCGTTTTTGGCAGCAGATTTCGCTTACGGCCATACCACTTTGAGAACGCCCGATCTCGTCTGATCTCGGAAGCTAAGCAGGGTCGGGCCTGGTTAGTACTTGGATGGGAGACCGCCTGGGAATACCAGGTGCTGTAAGCTTTTTTGGTTTAAAAAAAAAAAAAAAAAAAAAAGAGTCTAAGGTTTTCATCAAAAATCCTGAAATAGTCTCTGAGTTTCTTCAAAAGGCCCGTTTTTGGCAGCAGATTTCGCTTACGGCCATACCACTTTGAGAACGCCCGATCTCGTCTGATCTCGGAAGCTAAGCAGGGTCGGGCCTGGTTAGTACTTGGATGGGAGACCGCCTGGGAATACCAGGTGCTGTAAGCTTTTTAGTTTACTTAACTAATGTTCTAACCTTTTAAATAGGCCGTTTTTGGCAGCAGATTTCGCTTACGGCCATACCACTTTGAGAACGCCCGATCTCGTCTGATCTCGGAAGCTAAGCAGGGTCGGGCCTGGTTAGTACTTGGATGGGAGACCGCCTGGGAATACCAGGTGCTGTAAGCTTTTTTGGTTTAAAAAAAAAAAAAAAAAAAAAAGAGTCTAAGGTTTTCATCAAAAATCCTGAAATAGTCTCTGCGTTTCTTCAAAAAGCCAGGTCTTGTAGCAGAGTCAAAGTCTATGCATTTCTTCAAAAGGCCCGTTTTTGGCAGCAGATTTCGCTTACGGCCATACCACTTTGAGAACGCCCGATCTCGTCTGATCTCGGAAGCTAAGCAGGGTCGGGCCTGGTTAGTACTTGGATGGGAGACCGCCTGGGAATACCAGGTGCTGTAAGCTTTTTTGGTTAAAAAAAAAAAAAAAAAAAAAAGAGTCTAAGGTTTTCATCAAAAATCCTGAAATAGTCTCTGAGTTTCTTCAAAAAGCCAGGTCTTGTAGCAGAGTCAAAGTCTATGCATTTCTTCAAAAGGCCCGTTTTTGGCAGCAGATTTCGCTTACGGCCATACCACTTTGAGAACGCCCGATCTCGTCTGATCTCGGAAGCTAAGCAGGGTCGGGCCTGGTTAGTACTTGGATGGGAGACCGCCTGGGAATACCAGGTGCTGTAAGCTTTTTAGTTTACTTAACTAATGTTCTAACCTTTTAAATAGGCCGTTTTTGGCAGCAGATTTCGCTTACGGCCATACCACTTTGAGAACGCCCGATCTCGTCTGATCTCGGAAGCTAAGCAGGGTCGGGCCTGGTTAGTACTTGGATGGGAGACCGCCTGGGAATACCAGGTGCTGTAAGCTTTTTTGGTTTAAAAAAAAAAAAAAAAAAAAGAGTCTAAGGTTTTCATCAAAAATCCTGAAATAGTCTCTGCGTTTCTTCAAAAAGCCAGGTCTTGTAGCAGAGTCAAAGTCTATGCATTTCTTCAAAAGGCCCGTTTTTGGCAGCAGATTTCGCTTACGGCCATACCACTTTGAGAACGCCCGATCTCGTCTGATCTCGGAAGCTAAGCAGGGTCGGGCCTGGTTAGTACTTGGATGGGAGACCGCCTGGGAATACCAGGTGCTGTAAGCTTTTTAGTTTACTTAACTAATGTTCTAACCTTTTAAATAGGCCGTTTTTGGCAGCAGATTTCGCTTACGGCCATACCACTTTGAGAACGCCCGATCTCGTCTGATCTCGGAAGCTAAGCAGGGTCGGGCCTGGTTAGTACTTGGATGGGAGACCGCCTGGGAATACCAGGTGCTGTAAGCTTTTTTGGTTTAAAAAAAAAAAAAAAAAAAAAGAGTCTAAGGTTTTCATCAAAAATCCTGAAATAGTCTCTGCGTTTCTTCAAAAAGCCAGGTCTTGTAGCAGAGTCAAAGTCTATGCATTTCTTCAAAAGGCCCGTTTTTGGCAGCAGATTTCGCTTACGGCCATACCACTTTGAGAACGCCCGATCTCGTCTGATCTCGGAAGCTAAGCAGGGTCGGGCCTGGTTAGTACTTGGATGGGAGACCGCCTGGGAATACCAGGTGCTGTAAGCTTTTTAGTTTACTTAACTAATGTTCTAACCTTTTAAATAGGCCGTTTTTGGCAGCAGATTTCGCTTACGGCCATACCACTTTGAGAACGCCCGATCTCGTCTGATCTCGGAAGCTAAGCAGGGTCGGGCCTGGTTAGTACTTGGATGGGAGACCGCCTGGGAATACCAGGTGCTGTAAGCTTTTTTGGTTTAAAAAAAAAAAAAAAAAAAAAGAGTCTAAGGTTTTCATCAAAAATCCTGAAATAGTCTCTGCGTTTCTTCAAAAAGCCAGGTCTTGTAGCAGAGTCAAAGTCTATGCATTTCTTCAAAAGGCCCGTTTTTGGCAGCAGATTTCGCTTACGGCCATACCACTTTGAGAACGCCCGATCTCGTCTGATCTCGGAAGCTAAGCAGGGTCGGGCCTGGTTAGTACTTGGATGGGAGACCGCCTGGGAATACCAGGTGCTG
>NW_027639413.1:0-101137 GCF_949152265.1 Phoxinus phoxinus | reverse complement strand
TGTACTGTATGCCTAAATACTGATGAAATGGATGTTTTCAATTGAATATATATATATAAATTATTCTAAACACTATCTGTTCTGATTGGGTGAGCAAGATGCCCATGCAAGAGTATTTATGACCCAAAATGTAGCAATAAAACCATAAGAAAAGTTTAATTTTTTGGGAATTCCTTGATAGAAAAGATTAATTGGAAAAAAAATGTTATAGAGACACTGGCCTTTATTCATACAATTAAAAAAAATCTCTGTTGTTTCGTTAATTTTGGAAATTAAATGTGAAATGATTACAACATAAAAATGTTAGGTTCGATTAATTACAGAAAAAAAGTGCGATTAATTATGTTTTTAATCGTGTCCTTCTCTTTCATATGCGATACAGAAGCACGTGTTCAAGCGTATTGAGTAGCGTACTACTAACACTTTCTATTTTAAAAAAAAAATGCGTTGGATTGTACTGTGAAGGGGTCATAGCACTTACATACTGTTGTCCTACTGCTAGTTTAATTGCTTCTATTGTTTCTCATTTGTAAGTCGCTTTGGATAAAAGCGTCTGCTAAATGAATAAATGTAAATGTAATGTAATGTAATGTATAAGCGTATTTTAGGGACGCAAATGTTTTTTTCTGACGCGTGCTTTGCGCATTAAATCAATTCATTGTCCATTCCTTCTAAATAAATTCGGATATGCCAAATCCATTTATTATATGTTTCATTGCAAACAACAAATAAAACGAAAAATAAATACTGCAAACTTTGACCTATTACTAACAGACGAACATAGAAGAAACTGTTGGCATGAGCACATTGCACATCGCGACGCTCAACACAGCACAAGGCCAAAAGGTTAGTTTGACCTTCCATGCGCGCTCCTGTAACTCATCATGACCTGCTTAATATACTCAAAACTCACACGGAGAATATAATGAAGAGTGGAATAAAGTCGTTAGTTTTTTTGCGCACAAAAAAGTATTCTCGTCGCTTGATACACATATGGTTGAGCCACTGTGGTCACTTGGACTATTTTAATTATGTCTTTAATAACTATTCTGGGCCGACCAGTTTTAATCCCTTAGAAGCCTATGGAGGAGTGAGACAACTCTCAGTTTTCATCACAAATCTCTTCATTTGAGTTCTGAAGATGAACGAAAGTCTTACGGGGTTGGAACAACATGAGGGTGAGTAATTACTGACAGAATTTTCATTTTTGGGTGAACTACCCCTTTAAGCCTTGTTTATACTTTCGCCTGGCTCCGCAGACTGCGCGCGCACCTCTCCAAACGGTCGAGGCGTTTATACTTTCGCGCTCCTGCTCTGGGGTCTCATTTATAAAACTGTGCGTAGGATTCTTACTAAAAGTGTCCGTGCGCCCGAAATGTAAAAATGGGCGTGCGCAAAAAAATATTGAGACTTATAAAAGCGTGCGTACGCCAGAACCTGCAGAACTCACTTTATAAATCCCACTCAGCGGAAGATTGTGCGCACCTGCGTCTCCTCCCCGAAATAACCATATATGGAGCTTACAACGCCTAATTTTACTATGCATATCCTCATCTGCATATCATTTGCATATGATTATTCATCCACGTGATAACATGTTTAACGGTACAAGACATTAGGAAAATATGAAATACGGATGTGCCGTCACATTACATTAATAAATATCATTTAGTAGCCTATCCTTTGCCTTGTTTTTGAATAAATACACAAAATAGTGTAAAATACATTTCAGAGAAAGATTTTCTCAATCTTTTCCACTGACCAAATAGTATTTTAATTGATTTATATTTGTAATGGAAACATAGATAGACCTTGTTGTGCTTTATATTTGCACAATGATACGCAATTATCTCTGAAACATTAAAACACAGCATGCCAACGGAAAAGTGTTCGAAAGCATTGCATCCACAACAAATATTTATAGGCTATTTATTGAATATAATTTTTTTTTTTTTTTACTTTTCAGTAAATTTCATGTAGGCCTACACGTATTTAACTCCATTTAATACTCCATTTTTATATCAGAAGTAAAACCGTTTAAATCATTATTGTATTTCAACTGTTATGTGAACATGCACTGTATTTATGATTAGGACTCATAATGAAGATTTACAGTTTTACTTCATCTGCCGTTAGATATGCGTAAACGGCCCAACGCGCTCGCTGCGCGGACATTTAAGATGTGGATATTTGCTTCAAGTGATAGGCTTGGTGAGTGAAATTATATTTGTATTATCTTTGTCTAATTTTCTTTAAATGTTCTGTCTAAAAGTGACCAAAAATACATTTAACTCCAGCTCACCATCGGTGTCGCCAAACTGCTCCGTCTCCGAAATGGGTCAGAGTTTGCGTGCTGGGGTCTCATTTATAAAGCGTGCGTACGCACAAAACGGGGCTGGAAATGTACGTCCGCCAGTTCCCACGCAAAGGTTGTGATCTATAAAAAACTAACTTGAGGGAGAATGTGCGCATCTTTAAGCAAACTTTGAGCCGTGCGTACGCACATTCTGGAGACAAAGGGAATTGGCGACACCGATGGTGAGCTGGAGTTAAATGTCTTTTTGGTCACTTTTAGACGGAAAATCTAAATAAAATGATACATATACAGAAATATAATTCAAATATAATTTCACTCACCAAGCCTATCACTCGAAGCAAATATCAACACCTTAAATGTCCGCGCAGCGAGCGCGTTGGGCCGTTTAGTGAAACTGACGCATATCGGCAGATGAAGTAAAACTGTAAATCTTCATTATGAGTCCTAATCATAAATACAGTGCATGTTCACAATAACAGTTTAAATAAAATAATGATTTAAACTATGTTTTACTTCTGTTATTATCATTTAGATTAAATATGCCATTCATGGACTTAAACACTTAAACTAGGCCTACATGAAATTTACTGAAAAGTTAATATATATATATATATATATATATATATATATATATATAAATAGCCTATAAATATTTGTTGTGGATGCGATGCTTTTGAACACTTTTCCTTTGGCATGCTGTGTTTTAATGTTTTAACTACAGAGATAATTGCTTATGATAATAGCAGATTGTGCAAATATAATGCACAACAAGGTCTATCTGTTTCCATTAAAAATATAAATCAATTAAAAAGACTATTTGGTCAGTGGAAAAGATTGAGAAAAACTTTCTCTGAAATGCATTTTACACTATTTGATTTATTTATTCAAAAACAAGGCAAGGATAAGCTACTAAATGATTTTTATTAATGGAATGTGACGGCACATCCGTATTTCATATTTTCCTAATGTCTTGTAGCGTTAAACATGTTATCATGTGGATGAATAATCATATGCAAATGATATGCAGATGAGGATATGCATAGTAAAACTAGGCGTTGTAAGCTCCATATATGGTTATTTCGGGGAGGAGACGCAGGTGCGCACAATCTTCCGCTGAGTGGGGTTTATGAAGTGAATTCTGCGCAGGTTCTGGCGTACGCACGGTTTTTACCCCTGGGGCCTCATTTATAAAACTGTGTGTAGGATCCTTACTAAAAGTGTATGTGCGCCCGAAAGCCAAAAATTGTGTACGCAAAAAAATATTGAGACTTATAAAAGCGTGCGTACGCCAGAACCTGCGCAGAATTCACTTTATAAATCCCACTCAGCGGAAGATTGTGCGCACGTGCGTCTCCTCCCCGAAATAACCATATATGAGCTTACAACGCCTAGTTTTACTATGCATATCCTCATCTGCATATCATTTGCATATGATTATTCATCCACGTGATAACATGTTTAACGGTACAAGACATTAGGAAAATATGAAATACGGATGTGCCGTCACATTACATTAATAAATATCATTTAGTAGCCTATGCCTTGTTTTTGAATAAATAAATCAAATAGTGCAAAATACATTTCAGAGAAAGTTTTTCTCAATCTTTTCCACTGACCAAATAGTATTTTAATTGATTTATATTTTTAATGGAAACAGATAGACCTTGTTGTGCATTATATTTGCACAATCTGCTATTATCATAAGCAATTATCTCTGAAACATTAAAACACAGCATGCCAAAGGAAAAGTGTTCAAAAGCATCGCATCCACAACAAATATTTATAGGCTATTTATTGAATATATATATATATATATATATATATATATATATATATATATATATATATATATATATATTTTTTTTTTTTTTTTTTTTTTACTTTTCAGTAAATGTCATGTAGTTTAAGTGTTTAACTCTATTTATTAGAAAATTAGAATGGCATATTTAATCTAAATGTTTATATCAGAAATAAAACATGTTATTGTGAACATGCACTGTAGCCTATTTATGATTAGGACTCATAATGAAGATTTACAGTTTTACTTCATCTGCCGGTTAGATATGCGTCAGTTTCACTAAACGGCCCAACGCACTCGCTGGCGCGGACATTTAAGATGTGGATATTTGCTTCAAGTGATAGGCTTGGTAAATTAAATTATATTTGTATTATATTTCTGTAAATGTATAATTTTATTTCGATTTTCTGTCTAAAAGTGACCAAAAAGACATTTAACTCCAGCTCACCATCGGTGTCGCCAAACTGCTCCGTCTCCAAAACGTTCGTACGCATGGGTCACAGTTTGCGTGGAGGTGCGCACATTTTCCCGTCAAGTTTGTTTTTTATAAATCACAACTTATGCGTCGGAAGTGGCGTACGTACGTTTTCAGGGCCTGTTATGTGCGTACGCAACGGTTATAAATGAGGCCCCAGATCATCAGGAATGTCATCTATAGCCTAGTGTTCTTTACTCACGGAACCAAAAGAGTTATTTGGCCTACACGTAAAATTATTACAACATTGTATTTGTTTTTATTTTAATTTTAGTTTGGCAGACCTTTCATATCAAGTTATATAGGCTAACTATCAGGTAGATATGTCAATTGTGTAGCCTAACAGTTAAATTGCAGGTTTATCTTTAATACAGAATTAACATTATTTAAATTTCTTCATTTGCCTCGTCAAAACATGCCTTGGTCTCTTATATTGACGGGAAACATCTTCATATCGCACGTGCTCATATGTGACCATTCGAGTTTCATTGTGTCATTTAGATCCAGAAAGTGTTTTTTTGAGTCACCAAGCTCTCCGAGCAGATTCATAATATAATTAATATTCGACATAACCAGCTCGAGCGTCGTCCTCTCCCGCGTGCACGCGCTGTGTAATAACGCGCGCCCGAAACGCGTCACTACAGACGGACTAACTGCACCCACACACCGGACGCGAATAGCGTTTTACGCGCGTAACGCGTCTTTGCATTAGGCTTGTTTGAGATGCGCCTTGCCTCGCCTGTAATGTAGTCGAGAGTAGGCGGCTGCAGTGATGGGAGGAGTGAAAAAAGTGCAGGCAAGCCGGACAGTTCTCTCTTCTCACAGTGGATCTGACCGTGGATCTGACAGCTGTGAGATCAAAGATGGATATCGCGGGATTCACGGAATTCACGCTCGTGCACAGTGTTGGTAATAAACTGGATGTAATTTAAGTTCTGTTGCTTTTATATGAAAATAAATATAGCTAATGAACAAGACACCCAAAGCACTTATTCAATCCCTCCCACTCCAAATAGGCTACGTGTTTATCAATCATTTGTTTCTTTACTACAGACGTGTTTTTATATATGGCCTATATATATATATTTTTGTATATATATATAAAAATGACATAATCACATAATCCATAGAGATCGCACTGTCAGAGAGTTTGGGAATACTCACACATAATTTATACACATAAAAACACGAAATCAGAGTTTTAAATTCAAACATTTCAAAAAAGAACAATACACGGTTGTTTAAACCAATGAGCTTGAAGCTGTGTCGTCAGCAAGTCGTTTCCCATCATGCTTTTGAACCGCGCAGTCGGTGGAGAGCAACTGCGCGCGACTGCAGAATCCGACAGGTGTGCCTTGCGCTCGCGAGAGATTTTTGACATACGTCAGCATGACATCAGAGCCAGGCGGAACGCAGTCGGACACATTTCTAACCGGCATGCATCTCGCGGTGATCACCGGTGATCGGTTCTGCGCAGATTTTGCTCATCTCAAACAAGCCTATTGACTTAACATTGAAATGACTCGCGCCTGACGCGCTATTCGCGTCCGGTGTGAACGCACCATAAAACTGATCATATCGATGATCATTTATGCATTAATACATGACGAAATTACAATCATATGTGTAGATTAAAGAGCAGACACAGATAAACCTGTCGATGTAACTGCTACACGATTTATAACTGATAGTTCGTAGGCTATGATATAAGTGAAAAATAAGCATATCGTGCAAAAGTTCATTTATTTCAGTAATTCAACTTAAAAGGTGAAACTAATATATTATATAGACTCATTACATGCAAAGTGAGATATTTCAAGCCTTTATTTGTTATAATTTTGATGATTATGGCTTACAGCTTATGAAAACCTAAATATGTTCTGATATTTTGAATCTGAGTTTTTTCATAAGCTGTAAGCCATAATCATCAAAATTATAACAATATAATATAAAATAACAGCTTTACACTGTAAAAATAAAATAAAAACACGGTCAAATGACTGCGGCTGAACAAACAAACAAAAACCGTAAAATGACAGTAAAATATCAATATTCAAACAAGGAAAAACATGTAAAGTAAGTGTTTTATACACCTTTTAAAGAAAAATTCTGCAAAATTGTAGTTCGTGCAGGATCATGGCGATTATTATTTTCTAATACAGATATTAAACTTGAAAGACGAATATTGTTATGTGATTATATGATAATCTTTTATTATTAATATATGATAATTGTTATTATTAAATGTGTGCCAAACTGTAAAATTGAAGTAGCCTACAAACACAAATATAATGCACAATATTGTTATATAAAGTTGCCCAGAGTGACAAAACGGGTTCGATGATATTCGTGATTCCCGAGAGCAAAGATCGAGTATCGAGCGCACCATCTCACACACACACACACACACACACACACACACACACACACACACACACACACACACACACACACATTTGTGTAATTTGTGCGAGTGTCATATTTCATCTAAATGTAAAAGAGAGTTTAAATCCTTCTGTTTTCTTTCAACTGTAAATCTGTTTACTTTCATCAAAGTTTCCATTAAAATACTCTATAGAAATTTTCCACGCACATATCGTGATTTGTAAATCAATAAAAATAAATAAAATAAACTACACTATGAATGTGCGCACATTAATGCCGCGGTTTTTATTTTTTCATGTGTTTCGGGCCACAAACTAAAAAGCGGGGCTAGTTGTCACACACTTCAGCATGACGAAACTACTGTTGCCATATCAACACACACAGAGGAAATATTGCGCCGAAATTCAGGAATCCTTGGAATTTTTAAGCATTTATTTAACCATAGCAAAAGTGAATTTCTTACTTATGTTTATTTTTCATCTCCATTTTTTTTTAAATTAGACAAATCTGATATTATTTTAATGTCCAATATGTTATTTAACAGTAATGCATGTTGTCACACTGCGTTGCAATGAGCCTCTATAAGAATATGATTATGTTCTATACTATTATGAATTATGAGAAAACATGAGAAAAAATGTGAATAAAGATTGAGAGTCAATGTTCAGAAATGATTAATTATGATTATGTTTTTTATAACTATGCTGTATATCTGTGTTTCCGTGTGTTCATTGTCAAGCTCAACAATTAGTTTGCTTTTAATTATAAAAAAAATGCAATCATTTTATATTAAAAAGTTAATAAAAGTATTTTATAGACAAAATATTTTAGTTTGTCTTGTACATTTGTTTGATTAGATCAGATTTTAATCTGTCATATGGTCATGTTATGGGGCATGTTGTCACAGTTCACTTCCGTTCTCTCGGGATAAATCAGGAATAAAGTGTACACTGTATTAATGAAACACACAATTGTGCTAGACGTCGGAAATTAATGTGGGACATAATAAATCATCTGAACCCTAAAAAGATTACACAGACTGAGAAAGTCGAAGAGCGATGTTGTGCCCGCTCTCTCCTAATTTATATATATATATATATACTGTTATTTATGCACAATAGTTCGTATATCGTGTTAAGTGTGTTAGCTAGTTTGATATGAGCCAATGATTGGCCAGAGGTGTCGTAGGAGAAGCTACACGTTTAATAGCCTCTTCTTTATTTCTCTGTTTTTCCCTGAGAGTCTTTAAAAGCATATGGTTTATAAGCATAATGATATTCCTGATAAACTCCTGTGAAGCTGCAGAAAACTTTAATCTGGGTAGAGCTGTGTTTATTGTGTATGCATGATGGCCTAAATATTTCCAAAATTGCACACATGCATGAAAATATGTTAATGTCCTTTAAACATATTTTAATGATTATCTTAATAGGCCATGATGATGATTGCATGTGATAAACAATTTAATGTCTATATAACCTTGATTCTTTTCCCAAAGAAGATTGACTTGTGCCGATAAATATCCCTGTACACTTTTATTTTCACTTTGTTTTAAACAAGGCATGTGTATTTATGTTTGTAATAATACAAGTTAGCTGTAAATTACATTTTATTATGTTTAGATCACGTGTGTGTGTGTAAATAAAGTGTTTTTGTCACGAAATGTCACAGAATCAGTTGCTTTTTTACACTAAATGAAACTACGATCATGATGATTTTTTTATATTTGCAGTAAACGTGAAAACGACTAAATAGTCTATTATTTTAGCTGCTGAATAATCTTCTTTATTGTTCTGGGAAACTTAAACTAAAACATTGTGATGATGAAATGAAATGGCCCCTGCTGCCATCTCCACACAGTGAACACACACACACGCATTGGCTCCTCCCCCCGAGTGACGTCAGCTGCCGCTCGCGCTATACGTTCAGGATGCAGTTTCATTCATTCCTTCATTCATCTCATTTAGCAAACGACCCGCTTAAGGTAAGATGTGTTTTATATACAGCCTATATTATATGTTTAAATGCAGTTTGACCCTGAACCGTTTTCCTGATTGCCAGGTTCATAAACCATAGATAGGCATATTGCCAAAAAAGATGAAGTATTCTTGCAGAAGAAGAAGGGATGCTGGAGTGTAACATGTTTACTATGAACAACGCGCGTGACTCTTCTGAACATGTATAACTTGCGCGCCTGTAAAGTAAATCAGCGACTCGTTGTTCCTGATGCTGGACATGATCTCAAATGCTGTTTTTAATATTCTTTATCATCATCAGCATCTGCAGCCTCCTCGTTTCCCGCGCGGGTCCTCGAAATACTCTTTCACTTTTCAAAGCCGCAAAAAAAAGTCTGAAATATCTTTTTAAAAACAGTTTTAATCGTAGCTAATGTCCTTCATCTTTCTGATCACTCTGAGAAATTCAGCTCTAGTCAAGTACATTTTTCAATATAGCGAAATAGCCTCTTCTTTTTTTACATCACAAAGATCTGGCAATAAAGTAGGCTACATTGACTAAATTATCATTTTCGCCGCAGTAATGACGCTATAATGCCTCGCTAGAACGCGATCGCTTCGCTATGACGCTTCCTGGTTTTGTTCTGTTGCGAGCGCACGTGTGTGATCTATGCTTTTTTTTAAACACACGATCAGTGTTTTTCATCATCAGAGATGCACACGATAGTCGGAAATAGACTGTGTGTGTGTGTGTGTGTGTGTGTGTGTGTGTGTGTGTGTGTGTGTGTGTGTGTGTGTGTGTGTGTGTGTGTGTGTGTGTGTGTGTGTGTGCGCCACTGTGGCACACACACACGACCGTCAGATTTCAACGCTGAAATTCACACTGTTGGTCACCATTGACTTTTTGGACTAAAAGCACAAGTACGATCTACTTTAAAAGCTGACACCTGGCAATTTATTTTAAATTTAGAATTAATTAGTGTCACAATGAAAAAAATGGTTATAAGTAGCTTCAACGTATTGGTAAAGTTATTAAAAAATGTATTTTTATGAAATATCTTCAGGAAAATAAAATTGAAGTTGGCATTGAATCAATCTAGAAATGCGGAGAACCCGATGCGCGGGCCGTCCTGCTTCCCTGCTCAGCGTCGCAGGCGCGGGTTATGGACGACTCGCCACTCCATGTCCCTGCATATGAGGAGCTGGAGGAGTCAGTATGGCTAGAGGTTTGGACCAGTGGAAGTGGATCTGTTTGCGTCTCGAGACACTGTCCCACTAAGCAAAATGATGTCCAAAACACGTCTTTTCAACGTCTTTGTCACAAAAGTCGGACGTTGACAAGACGGCCACTGAGGAGCCAGAATGAAAATTTTTATGACGTCTTTTTTTGATGTGTTCTGCACGTCCGATTTAGACGTTCATGAACCCTTAGTTCGTACAAGATTAAAAACTAGTTCAAATGTGGTCATTGTGGACATATTTTCAACATCATTTATGGTCTCATTTAGACATAATCACTTTGACTATTGTCAGATGATCTTAGTGAGATAAGATAATAAGATAATATATACTTTATTGTCCGGAGAAGGGAAATTTGTTTTGGACTCTGTCCAGTCCACAGCTTTAGGCTACAGAGACAACACAAAACACAAAGTTACAAAGAATAAACATATCTCAACACCTCCTCTCATATAGTTACAACTCACATATTGCGAGTTCTTAGAAGTATGCATATTGCACAAATGAGATCATGCACACACACCACTACCCTGCAAATCCACAACTAACATATTACACACTCCATACGGTCTAAAATAGCACAACTAACATATTACACACTCCATACGGTCTAAAATAGCACAACTAACATATTACACACTCCATACGGTCCAAAATAGCACAACTAACATATTACACACTCCATACGGTCCAAAATAGCACAACTAACATATTACACACTCCATACGGTCTAAAATAGCACAACTAACATATTACACACTCCATACGGTCCAAAATAGCACAACTAACATATTACACACTCCATACGGTCTAAAATAGCACAACTAGCATATTACACACTCCATACTGTCTAAAATAGCACAACTAACATATTACACACTCCATACGGTCCAAAATAGCACAACTAACATATTACACACTCCATACGGTCTAAAATAGCACAACTAACATATTACACACTCCATACGGTCCAAAATAGCACAACTAACATATTACACACTCCATACGGTCTAAAATAGCACAACTAACATATTACACACTCCATACGGTCCAAAATAGCACAACTAACATATTACACACTCCATACGGTCTAAAATAGCACAACTGACATATTACACACTCCATACGGTCTAAAATAGCACAACTAACATATTACACACTCCATACGGTCCAAAATAGCACAACTAGCATATTACTGTCACAGGTCGAGGTGGGCCAAGCCAGACTGCACCCACCCCTAGACCAGGATCACCCTGAGGAGCGTGTCAAAGGAGGAGGCAGGAGACAGGAATAAAAAGAATGACAGGCTTTATTAAATATAAAAACAATTTGAAAATCCTAATCTAAAATTCCTCTTCCTTCCTCTTCCCAGGAATCCAAGGCAAGTGGGGGGTCAGGCTCACTTCCTTCTGGCGCTGGTGCCAACTCGCAGTGGCAGGTACTGAACAGGTGGGTATCACAGGTGAGTAAATGAGTCAGGCTTACTTCCTTCTGGCGCTGGTGCCAACTCACAGTGGTAGGTACTGAACAGGTGGGTATCACAGGAGTTGTAAAGGGCGGGCACTTCGCACCATACAGGTGGGTTTCAGGGCTACAGCAGACTCAAGTCACAAGCGGAGCGGGGCTTTGGCTGGCCCAGACAGAATCAACGCTTCAAATAGAGGTGAATAGCTCTCACATGGGTGGCAGGAGACAGAGTCAATAGCTGAACAGGGCTTTCACTGGGACAGACAGCATTCAAACTTCAAGCAGAGGTAAACAGTTCTCACGTGAGTTGCAGGGGACAAAGTCACAAGCTGAGCGGGCGTTCACTGGAACAGACGGAGTCAACACTTCAAATAGAGGTGAACAGCTCTCACGTTGGTGGCAGGAGACAGAGTCATAAGCTGAGCAGGGCTTTCACTGGGGCAGACAGCATTCAAACTTCAAGCAGAGGTAAACAGTTCTCACGTGTGTTGCAGGGGACAAAGTCACAAGCTGAGCGGGCGTTCACTGGAACAGACGGAGTCAACACTTCAAATAGAGGTGAACAGCTCTCACGTTGGTGGCAGGAGACAGAGTCATAAGCTGAACAGGGCTTTCACTGGGGCAGACAGCACACAGACTTCAAGCAGAGATAAACAGTTCTCACGTGAGTTGCAGGGGACAAAGTCACAAGCTGAGCGGGCGTTCACTGGAACAGACGGAGTCAACACTTCAAATAGAGGTGAACAGCTCTCACGTTGGTGGCAGGAGACAGAGTCATAAGCTGAACAGGGCTTTCACTGGGGCAGACAGCATTCAAACTTCAAGCAGAGGTAAACAGTTCTCACGTGTGTTGCAGGGGACAAAGTCACAAGCTGAGCGGGCGTTCACTGGAACAGACGGAGTCAACACTTCAAATAGAGGTGAACAGCTCTCACAGGGGTGGCAGGAGACAAAGTCATAAGCTGAGCAGGGTTCTCACTGGGACAGACAGCATAAACTCCAAGCAGAGGAAAACAGTTCTCACGTGTAGTGGGCGCACGGGGGCTTTTCCTTCTGACATCCAACAGGTGACTGCAATCGATCTTGCTAGACTCTTATGATGGACGGTAGACCAGCATAACACATGGGGAGTGCACGGCGATAAAAGGTAAATCTTCCACACACACACGACAGTCCAATTCCAAACATGCAACGTGATGGGAAACGTCAATTTCAGCACTACAAATCCACTCTTCAAGTGCAAAGTAAGGCCAACACTCACCCAGAGGTCTCGATCTGAAGAGCCGATGACAGTCAGAGTTGGGACAGATGCAGTGAATAATTTCCTCACCACTACAAGCGGCTTCACTTCGCTGGTTTCAATGGCCGAGGGGGAGGCTAGAGATCGACAAGGAATCAGTCTATTTCACTCAGTGCGATGTATACAACGTGATCCAAGCACTTCAAACCAGTATCCAATTTAGTGTAGAAAACATGCGTTTATGAGATTCAATTTGTCAATCACTCATCTCACTCTTTCCCAGTCCAGACGACGAATTCCACTCTTCACAACTGCCCTCGGATCCCACAAGCAACACTCCTCTTCTTTCACGATGATCCTTCAGCTGCAACACTCCACAAACATTTCCCAACGGGAGAGAACCACACCAGATCGCCGGGGGAAGACAAAGAAACAACCACACAACGCGGAGAGAGAACACTCCAGATCAACGGAGGAGGAACAACAACCCCAACCTTCTCTTCCCCTTGTGTTTTATCCTCTCAAAATGCTGGCGTGGCCTCAATCAGGCACTCAAAGTGAAGTCCCCACACCTGTTGCCAATCTGCCGTTTAGTTGTCATGACAACAGACACACACACCGGCCCGGGGACAGTGTTACACTGAAAGTGCCCCGGCGGGAACACTTCTCTGGTGGAATCAGTTCCGGGGATTATTTGTCACCCCGTGACATTACACACTCCATACTGTCTAAAATAGCACAACTAACATATTACACACTCCATACGGTCCAAAATAGCACAACTAACATATTACACACTCCATACTGTCTAAAATAGCACAACTAACATATTACACACTCCATACGGTCTAAAATAGCACAACTAACATATTACACACTCCATACGGTCTAAAATAGCACAACTAACATATTACACACTCCATACGGTCCAAAATAGCACAACTAGCATATTACACACTCCATACTGTCTAAAATAGCACAACTAACATATTACACACTCCATACGGTCCAAAATAGCACAACTAACATATTACACACTCCATACTGTCTAAAATAGCACAACTAACATATTACACACTCCATACGGTCTAAAATAGCACAACTAACATATTACACACTCCATACGGTCTAAAATAGCACAACTAACATATTACACACTCCATACGGTCTAAAATAGCACAACTAACATATTACACACTCCATACGGTCTAAAATAGCACAACTAACATATTACACACTCCATACGGTCCAAAATAGCACAACTAGCATATTACACACTCCATACTGTCTAAAATAGCAGAACTAACATATTACACACTCCATACGGTCCAAAATAGCACAACTAACATATTACACACTCCATACGGTCTAAAATAGCACAACTAACATATTACACACTCCATACGGTCCAAAATAGCACAACTAACATATTACACACTCCATACGGTCCAAAATAGCACAACTAACATATTACACACTCCATACGGTCCAAAATAGCACAACTAACATATTACACACTCCATACGGTCCAAAATAGCACAACTAACATATTACACACTCCATACGGTCCAAAATAGCACAACTAACATATTACACACTCCATACGGTCTAAAATAGCACAACTAACATATTACACACTCCATACGGTCTAAAATAGCACAACTAACATATTACACACTCCATACGGTCCAAAATAGCACAACTAGCATATTACACACTCCATACTGTCTAAAATAGCACAACTAACATATTACACACTCCATACGGTCCAAAATAGCACAACTAACATATTACACACTCCATACTGTCTAAAATAGCACAACTAACATATTACACACTCCATACGGTCTAAAATAGCACAACTAACATATTACACACTCCATACGGTCCAAAATAGCACAACTAACATATTACACACTCCATACGGTCTAAAATAGCACAACTAACATATTACACACTCCATACGGTCTAAAATAGCACAACTAACATATTACACACTCCATACGGTCTAAAATAGCACAACTAACATATTACACACTCCATACGGTCTAAAATAGCACAACTAACATATTACACACTCCATACGGTCTAAAATAGCACAACTAACATATTACACACTCCATACGGTCTAAAATAGCACAACTAACATATTACACACTCCATACGGTCCAAAATAGCACAACTAACATATTACACACTCCATACGGTCCAAAATAGCACAACTAACATATTACACACTCCATACGGTCTAAAATAGCACAACTAACATATTACACACTCCATACGGTCTAAAATAGCTCAACTAACATATTACACACTCCATACGGTCTAAAATAGCACAACTAACATATTACACACTCCATACGGTCCAAAATAGCACAACTAACATATTACACACTCCATACGGTCTAAAATAGCACAACTAACATATTACACACTCCATACGGTCCAAAATAGCACAACTAACATATTACACACTCCATACGGTCTAAAATAGCACAACTAACATATTACACACTCCATACGGTCTAAAATAGCACAACTAACATATTACACACTCCATACGGTCTAAAATAGCACAACTAACATATTACACACTCCATACGGTCTAAAATAGCACAACTAACATATTACACACTCCATACGGTCTAAAATAGCACAACTAACATATTACACACTCCATACGGTCTAAAATAGCACAACTAACATATTACACACTCCATACGGTCCAAAATAGCACAACTAACATATTACACACTCCATACGGTCTAAAATAGCACAACTAACATATTACACACTCCATACGGTCTAAAATAGCACAACTAACATATTACACACTCCATACGGTCTAAAATAGCACAACTAACATATTACACACTCCATACGGTCCAAAATAGCACAACTAACATATTACACACTCCATACGGTCCAAAATAGCACAACTAACATATTACACACTCCATACGGTCTAAAATAGCACAACTAACATATTACACACTCCATACGGTCCAAAATAGCACAACTAACATATTACACACTCCATACGGTCTAAAATAGCACAACTAACATATTACACACTCCATACGGTCTAAAATAGCACAACTAACATATTACACACTCCATACGGTCTAAAATAGCACAACTAACATATTACACACTCCATACGGTCCAAAATAGCACAACTAACATATTACACACTCCATACGGTCTAAAATAGCACAACTAACATATTACACACTCCATACGGTCCAAAATAGCACAACTAACATATTACACACTCCATACGGTCTAAAATAGCACAACTAACATATTACACACTCCATACGGTCTAAAATAGCACAACTAACATATTACACACTCCATACGGTCTAAAATAGCACAACTAACATATTACACACTCCATACGGTCTAAAATAGCACTACTAACATATTACACACTCCATACGGTCTAAAATAGCACAACTAACATATTACACACTCCATACGGTCTAAAATAGCACAACTAACATACATATTACACACTCCATACGGTCTAAAATAGCACAACTAACATACATATTACACACTCCATACGGTCCAAAATAGCACAACTAACATATTACACACTCCATACGGTCTAAAATAGCACAACTAACATATTACACACTCCATACGGTCTAAAATAGCACAACTAACATATTACACACTCCATACGGTCTAAAATAGCACAACTAACATATTGCACACTCCATACGGTCTAAAATAGCACAACTAACATATTGCACACTCCATACGGTCCAAAATAGCACAACTAACATATTACACACTTCATACGGTCTAAAATAGCACAACTAACATATTACACACTCCATACGGTCCAAAATAGCACAACTAACATATTACACACTCCATACGGTCCAAAATAGCACAACTAACATATTGCACACTCCATACGGTCCAAAATAGCACAACTAACATATTACACACTCCATACGGTCTAAAATAGCACAACTAACATATTACACACTCCATACGGTCCAAAATAGCACAACTAACATATTACACACTCCATACGGTCTAAAAAAGCACAACTAACATATTACACACTCCATACGGTCTAAAATAGCACAACTAACATATTACACACTCCATACGGTCTAAAATAGCACAACTAACATATTACACACTCCATACGGTCTAAAATAGCACAACTAACATATTACACACTCCATACGGTCTAAAATAGCACAACTAACATATTACACACTCCATACGGTCTAAAATAGCACAACTAACATATTACACACTCCATACGGTCTAAAATAGCACAACTAACATATTACACACTCCATACGGTCTAAAATAGCACAACTAACATATTACACACTCCATACGGTCTAAAATAGCACAACTAACATATTACACACTCCATACGGTCTAAAATAGCACAACTAACATATTGCACACTCCATACGGTCTAAAATAGCACAACTAACATATTACACACTCCATACGGTCCAAAATAGCACAACTAACATATTACACACTCCATACGGTCCAAAATAGCACAACTAACATATTACACACTCCATACGGTCTAAAATAGCACAACTAACATATTGCACACTCCATACGGTCCAAAATAGCACAACTAACATATTACACACTCCATACGGTCCAAAATAGCACAACTAACATATTACACACTCCATACGGTCCGAAATAGCACAACTAACATATTACACACTCCATACGGTCTAAAATAGCACAACTAACATATTACACACTCCATACGGTCTAAAATAGCACAACTAACATATTACACACTCCATACGGTCCGAAATAGCACAACTAACATATTACACACTCCATACGGTCTAAAATAGCACAACTAACATATTACACACTCCATACGGTCTAAAATAGCACAACTAACATATTACACACTCCATACGGTCTAAAATAGCACAACTAACATATTACACACTCCATACGGTCTAAAATAGCACAACTAACATATTACACACTCCATACGGTCCAAAATAGCACAACTAACATATTACACACTCCATACGGTCTAAAATAGCACAACTAACATATTACACACTCCATACGGTCCAAAATAGCACAACTAACATATTACACACTCCATACGGTCCAAAATAGCACAACTAACATATTACACACTCCATACGGTCTAAAATAGCACAACTAACATATTACACACTCCATACGGTCCAAAATAGCACAACTAACATATTACACACTCCATACGGTCCACAATAGCACAACTAACATATTACACACTCCATACGGTCTAAAATAGCACAACTAACATATTACACACTCCATACGGTCTAAAATAGCACAACTAACATATTACACACTCCATACGGTCCAAAATAGCCATACGGTCTAAAATAGCACAACTAACATATTACACACTCCATACGGTCCAAAATAGCACAACTAACATATTACACACTCCATACGGTCCAAAATAGCACAACTAACATATTACACACTCCATACGGTCTAAAATAGCACAACTAACATATTACACACTCCATACGGTCCAAAATAGCACAACTAACATATTACACACTCCATACGGTCTAAAATAGCACAACTAACATATTACACACTCCATACGGTCTAAAATAGCACAACTAACATATTACACACTCCATACGGTCTAAAATAGCACAACTAACATATTACACACTCCATACGGTCCAAAATAGCACAACTAACATATTACACACTCCATACGGTCCAAAATAGCACAACTAACATATTACACACTCCATACGGTCTAAAATAGCACAACTAACATATTACACACTCCATACGGTCTAAAATAGCACAACTAACATATTACACACTCCATACGGCCTAAAATAGCACAACTAACATATTACACACTCCATACGGTCTAAAATAGCACAACTAACATATTACACACTCCATACGGTCTAAAATAGCACAACTAACATATTACACACTCCATACGGTCTAAAATAGCACAACTAACATATTACACACTCCATACGGTCTAAAATAGCACAACTAACATATTACACACTCCATACGGTCTAAAATAGCACAACTAACATATTACACACTCCATACGGTCTAAAATAGCACAACTAACATATTACACACTCCATCCGGTCCAAAATAGCACAACTAACATATTACACACTCCATACGGTCTAAAATAGCACAACTAACATATTACACACTCCATACGGTCCAAAATAGCACAACTAACATATTACACACTCCATACGGCCTAAAATAGCACAACTAACATATTACACACTCCATACGGTCTAAAATAGCACAACTAACATATTACACACTCCATACGGTCCAAAATAGCACAACTAACATATTACAACACTCCATACGGTCTAAAATAGCACAACTAACATATTACACA
Source organism: Phoxinus phoxinus (assembly GCF_949152265.1). Taxonomy (NCBI): domain Eukaryota; kingdom Metazoa; phylum Chordata; class Actinopteri; order Cypriniformes; family Leuciscidae; genus Phoxinus; species Phoxinus phoxinus. The sequence continues at coordinate 81,837 of NW_027639413.1, read as the reverse complement.
CTCCATACGGTCTAAAATAGCACAACTAACATATTACACACTCCATACGGTCTAAAATAGCACAACTAACATATTACACACTCCATACGGTCTAAAATAGCACAACTAACATATTACACACTACATACGGTCCAAAATAGCACAACTAACATATTACACACTCCATACGGTCCAAAATAGCACAACTAACATATTACACACTCCATACGGTCTAAAATAGCACAACTAACATATTACACACTCCATACGGTCTAAAATAGCACAACTAACATATTACACACTACATACGGTCCAAAATAGCACAACTAACATATTACACACTCCATACGGTCCAAAATAGCACAACTAACATATTACACACTCCATACGGTCTAAAATAGCACAACTAACATATTACACACTCCATACGGTCTAAAATAGCACAACTAACATATTACACACTCCATACGGTCTAAAATAGCACAACTAACATATTACACACTCCATACGGTCTAAAATAGCACAACTAACATATTACACACTACATACGGTCTAAAATAGCACTACTAACATATTACACACTCCATACGGTCTAAAATAGCACTACTAACATATTACACACTCCATACGGTCCAAAATAGCACTACTAACATATTACACACTCCATACGGTCTAAAATAGCACAACTAACATATTACACACTCCATACGGTCTAAAATAGCACAACTAACATATTACACACTCCATACGGCCTAAAATAGCACAACTAACATATTACACACTCCATACGGTCTAAAATAGCACAACTAACATATTACACACTCCATACGGTCTAAAATAGCACAACTAACATATTACACACTCCATACGGCCTAAAATAGCACAACTAACATATTACACACTCCATACGGTCTAAAATAGCACAACTAACATATTACACACTCCATACGGTCTAAAATAGCACAACTAACATATTACACACTCCATACGGTCTAAAATAGCACAACTAACATATTACACACTCCATACGTTCACACTCCATACGGTCTAAAATAGCACAACTAACATATTACACACTCCATACGGTCCAAAATAGCACAACTAACATATTACACACTCCATACGGTCTAAAATAGCACAACTGACATATTACACACTCCATACGGTCTAAAATAGCACAACTGACATATTACACACTCCATACGGTCTAAAATAGCACAACTAACATATTACACACTCCATACGGTCTAAAATAGCACAACTGACATATTACACACTCCATACGGTCTAAAGTAGCACAACTAACATATTACACACTCCATACGGTCTAAAATAGCACAACTAACATATTACACACTCCATACGGTCTAAAATAGCACAACTAACATATTACACACTCCATATGGCCTACAATAGCACAACTAACATATTACACACTCCATACGGTCTAAAATAGCACAACTAACATATTACACACTCCATACGGTCTAAAATAGCACAACTAACATATTACACACTCCATATGGCCTACAATAGCACAACTAACATATTACACACTCCATACGGTCTAAAATAGCACAACTGACATATTACACACTCCATACGGTCTAAAATAGCACAACTAACATATTACACACTCCATACGGTCTAAAATAGCACAACTAACATATTACACACTCCATACGGTCTAAAATAGCACAACTAATATATTACACACTCCATACGGTCTAAAATAGCACAACTAACATATTACACACTCCATACGGTCTAAAATAGCACAACTAACATATTACACACTCCATACGGTCTAAAATAGCACAACTGACATATTACACACTCCATACGGTCTAAAATAGCACAACTAACATATTACACACTCCATACGGTCTAAAATAGCACAACTAACATATTACACACTTCTTACGGTCTAAAATAGCACAACTAACATATTACACACTCCATACGGTCCAAAATAGCACAACTGACATATTACACACTCCATACGGTCTAAAATAGCACAACTGACATATTACACACTCCATACGGTCTAAAATAGCACAACTAACATATTACACACTCCATACGGTCCAAAATAGCACAACTGACATATTACACACTCCATACGGTCTAAAATAGCACAACTAACATATTACACACTCCATACGGTCTAAAATAGCACAACTGACATATTACACACTCCATACGGTCTAAAATAGCACAACTAACATATTACACACTCCATACGGTCTAAAATAGCACAACTAACATATTACACACTTCTTACGGTCTAAAATAGCACAACTAACATATTACACACTCCATACGGTCTAAAATAGCACAACTGACATATTACACACTCCATACGGTCTAAAATAGCACAACTAACATATTACACACTCCATACGGTCTAAAATAGCACAACTAACATATTACACACTTCTTACGGTCTAAAATAGCACAACTAACATATTACACACTTCTTACGGTCTAAAATAGAACAACTAACATATTACACACTCCATACGGTCTAAAATAGCACAACTGACATATTACACACTCCATACGGTCTAAAATAGCACAACTGACATATTACACACTCCATACGGTCTAAAATAGCACAACTAACATATTACACACTCCATACGGTCTAAAATAGAACAACTAACATATTACACACTCCATACGGTCTAAAATAGCACAACTAACATATTACACACTCCATACGGTCTAAAATAGCACAACTGACATATTACACACTCCATACGGTCTAAAATAGCACAACTAACATATTACACACTCCATACGGTCTAAAATAGAACAACTGACATATTACACACTCCATATGGCCTACAATAGCACAACTAACATATTACACACTCCATACGGTCTAAAATAGCACAACTAACATATTACACACTCCATATGGCCTACAATAGCACAACTAACATATAAGAATTAGAATTAACAGAGGTTTAGATGTTGATATTTGTTTAATTTGAAGTTTCACCATTGTGGTGATCAGTGTTTGCTTTAGTTTGCTTGGTCCCCTTTCCTTCTACTTTAGCTTTTCTTTGGCTGCTGTACTTGTGTGTATGTAACATAATTGTTGTTGCAGAGAAAAGCCAAGATACAGTATGAGGCTTTATCAGCTCATGTTGATGATGACATAATCATGAAAAAATGGGCATCCAATAGTGTATTTAAAGTATTGTGTTTATATTTGGCATTCATATTAACCAACCTTGTGGATCTGCATTATTTGTGCTGATAGCATGAAAATTATCACTTGCTTGAAGGTAGAAAAAAAGCATATGCACATGAACAGTTTGAGCAAGGGTTTGTATCATCTAGTCACACACAGACATAGAGATTTTGGATATGAATCACCATAACGGTGACAATAAAAACAAAAAAGCTTGGGAATTAAGGATGAGGTTAAAAGCTACCCATCATGCATTGCAGCATGAAGCTTTTTTTTATTGTCACCATTGTTGTGACTCATATGCAAAATATTGATGTCTGTATGTGACTAAATGATACATTCGCTCAAAACATCATGCGCACATGTTTTTTATACACCTTCAAAGAAGTGTTAATTTTAAGGTTTTTGGTTCCAATATTGCAGCCACAAAGATGGTGGTTATGAATGCCAAAGTATCTGACAACATCAGATGCTACTTTTGTGATGATTTCACCATCATCAATAAGCTGAAAACACCTGATCTCCAAATTGTTTGCTTTATATGCCACAACAATTGTGTTATACAAACACAATTAAAGAAGTCAAACAAAAGCTAAAGTAGAAGGAAAGGGGACCAAGAGCCCAACTAAAGCAAACACTGATCACCACAATGCTGACACTTCAAATTAAACAAATATCAACATCTAAACCTCTGTTGGGGTTCACACCGGACGCGGAAGCGGCGCGGAACGGAAAATCATGCACGGTCCGGCGCGTGCCTGTTCACACCAGACGCGTATTCTTCACGGAGGTCGACAAGCGCTTCTGCTCAGTTGTTGTTTATTCAGAGCTATTTTTTTTACATCATGGGTAAGTAAATAACCTCATAAAATGAATACACCTTGTTTCTGTAACCAAGAAGTTTGTACACTTCTTTTATTAATCCGTTGTCGAGACACACACGCAGCCAGAGAGAGAATATGGTAGACAGTAGTAGTGTAGATACCGTTGAAATATACATCCTCTCTTCAAATTTATTAAATCTATTTTCCTCTTCCTGTTGCAGTGCGAGTAATTTGACATCATTCATTTTCACTTATCAACTCCTGCCTGCCTCTCTCGCTGTTTCCCTGTTTGTTTGTGTGTTCTCGCGGTATTTTAATTTGAAAATTGACGCGGATCATTCGCGGTTCGCGCAAAAAATAGACTAGACGCCGAAACTGGCGCTTCACGGCGCGGGCCGGCCGCAGCATGCCGCGGCGCTCCGCGTCTGGTGTGAACGACACCATAGGTTAACATGGGCGCCGAAAGGAAGCGGCCTCCGTTCCGCGCCACTACCGTGTCGCTTCTGCGTGCGGTGTGAACCCGGCGTTCTCACTAAGATCATCTGACAATAGTCAAAGTGATTATGTCTAAATGAGACCATAAATGATGTTGAAAGTATGTCCACAATGGCCACATTTGAACTAGTTTTTAATCTTGTACGAAGGGTCCATGAACGTCTAAATCGGACGTGCAGAACACGTCAAAAAAAGACGTCATAAAAACTTTCATTCTGGCTCCTCAGTGGACGTCTTTTCAACGTCCGACTTTTCTGACAAAGACGTTGAAAAGACGTATTTTGGACATCATTTTGCTTAGTGGGCGTGGTTCTCCCTCACACATCAGCCCGCTGGGGTTGGATGCCATGGTGCAGACGTGGCCGAGGCTGTTACCCCAATCGCTCTGTTCCCGGGAGTTCTAGAGAGGGTCAGTTTACCACTAGTAGCCCGTTGTGGCCGGCCCAAGTATGGTTCTCCGACATTATATTGCTCCTAGACGGCCCTCCATGGGAGATTCCTATCAGGAGGGACCCGCTGACGCAGGCAATAGTTCCCCCTCGGCCAGAGCTGTGGAAACTGTGGGTCTGGCCCCTGAGCGGCACAGTACCGAGAGCCCGGCCTGTCAGCAGGAGTAGTCGAGACCATACTTTGGCTCTATATTAAAAATATATCTAAATTACGCCATATGCTCTCATTGACAAATGCTGACAAATAATTCATGCGTTCATGACCTCAAGGCTAGATTATTGTAATGCTCTACTGGGTGGTTGCCCTGCACGCTTAATAAACAAACTACAGCTGGTCCAAAACGCAGCAGCTCGAGTTCTTACCAGAACCAGGAAGTATGACCATATTAGCCCCGTTCTGTCAACACTGCATTGGCTGCCTATTAAACATCGTATACATTTTAAAATATTGCTGATTACTTACAAAGCACTAAATGGTTTTGCTCCGCAGTACTTGAGCGAGCTCTTAACGCATTATAGTCCTTCACGTCTATTGCGATCTCAAAATTCCGGCCAGTTAATAATACCTAAAATATCAAAAATCGACTGCTGGCAGTAGATCTTTTTCCTACTTAGCACCAAAACTTTGGATCAGACTTCCTAACATTGTCCGGGAAGCAGACACACTCTGTCAGTTCAAATCTAGATTAAAGAGATCTCTTTGGCCTAGCATTCACATAATGCATTATAGACTTCTATAACTCAATGTTAGGCTGCAAAGATTAGGTCAGCCGGAACTGGGAACACTTCCCATAAATCCTGATGTACTCGTTACATCATAAGAAGAATGGCATCTATGCTAATTTTAGTGTCTTTGTTTATCCCGAGGTTTTCCCGCAGCCTGCCGGATCCAGGTCCAGATCTGATGAAGGACCTTCGCCTGGACCCGTTGACACCGCACCGTTGAAGTGCCAACTAGCCTCTCCCTATGGAGGATCCCTGTACCACTCTACAGATAAAGCATTCTGGAAATTTCGCGTATCTCCCCGTAGTGATCAAATAAAATTCTGTATCAAATTTATAGGCAGGACAAGTAGTTTAAGGCTTGGTTTGTAGAGAATTACAAACATGCGCACATATATTCAAAAGCACATAGAATTAATTCTTGATGCGCACGTGAGCGCCATCAGCGTTTCTCACAGGTTCGCGTTTAAAGTCTGTGTAGAGAGAACGGTGTCGTCTTAGCGGCCCCTAATTTAATAACAAATTATCCTTTCGACGGAAGTGAATCAATCAAAACTAACTTTAGCTGGAAAGTAACATTATTCAAGAACCGCTATAAAGCCAAAACAATCTGTTACCTTAAATTATACGTTTATCTCTGTAAAGCAGATTTGAATCAATCTACATTGTTAAAAGCGCTATATAAATGAAGATGACTTGACTTGACTCTAGAGCTCCCTCCACGAGGAAATTGTACGGCCTAAAATTGAATGTTTTCACCGTTTGGTGTAGAGAGCGTGAGGTGGACCCAGTTAACTGCCTGGTGGCTTCAGTGCTGGAGCTCCTCCAAGATCGCTTCTCGGCTGGTCTTACCCCGTCCACACTCAAGGTGTACCTGCCATTGCTGCTTCCCACGCTCCTCTGGGTGATGGGCCTCTGGGAGACATCAGCTGGTCGTGCGGTTCCTCCGGGGGTCTCGGAGGATGAGGCCTGCGGCTCGTACCAGGGTTCCCTCATGGGACCTGGCAGTGGTTCTTGAAGGCCTGGTCAAGGCCCCCTTCTAACCTCTGGAGTCGGCTGAGGCCAAGAACCTTTCCCTCAAGGTAGCCTTTTTATCAGCCATTACTTCTCTGAGGAGAGTAGGAGATCTTCAGGCGCTCTCTATATCTCACGGGTGCCTGTAGGGCTATCTTGCATCTCAGGCCGGCCTGTGGGCCTAAAGTAGCATCTAATGTGGCCCGGCCTACGGTTCTGCAGGTGTTTCATCCTCCACCTCAGGTGATGGCGGATGAGGAAAGGCTTCATTTGCTCTGCACTATCTTTAAAAATGTATCTTCAGAATTCTTTATGGCGGAAGTCAGACCAGTTGCTGGTGTCATTCAGGTCACCCAAGAAGGGGCTTCCCGCATCCAAACAAAGCATCAGCAATTGGATTGTTCAGGCTATATCTATGGCATATCAGGTGCGCAGTTTGCATTCACCTTTGGCCACAGCAGGATGGGTCACCCCTCACTCTTTTATTAGGTTCTACAGTCTGGACATCCCCTCTATGCCAGGCACTCTAGTGCTCTCATCCTAAGTGTGCGCTCACACCGGACGCAAATAGTGCGTCAAATTCGTGCATGCCGCGTCTAGTTATACGCTTGACCACTTTGTGTCCATTCGCGCGTCAAGAGCGAAATTGACTGGCATAAAAACATAAGTTTTAAGCTAAATTTACGCGCGTGAAGGCGAAAGTTTAAAAAGTTTAGAAACCCGTTGGCGGCCATCTTTTTACAAGATGTCTGATGTTGATCGATCATTTATCGAGAGAGTCACCGCTCTGTATTTGCTCTGGAGAGCAGAACGGTGGTGTGGGGATCATCGCAGTATTTGGGTCCACCAGACCCTTCGGAGGCGAACCCAGTTTGGTGAGTTTTTCACCATTTGCTCCAGGAGCTGCGCCTGGATGACGGCCGCTTTCAGCGGTACTTCCGCCTGTCCCGCGCCCAGTTTGATGACCTGCTGTCCCGCATCGGAGCGATCATAATTCTATGTCACTTTATGCCATGTGAAGCAAGCAGATTCCTGATTGGTTAACGCAGCATGAATTGACGCAGGAGTTCAGATTTTTCGACTTGGGCGGCAGACGGGAATTTGCGTCAAACGCGTGAACATACCATTAGTGTGCCTATGCGCAGCTTCACACTGGGGCAGGCAGGGCTCATTGTGGCATAGTGGGTACTCGTTCCCCAAAGTGTCGGTAGTCGACGCAGTTCGAGTTCCCTCGAAAGGGAACACCTCGGGTTACGACTGTAACCCTTACTCCCTGAGAAGGGAACGAAACACTGTGTCCCTCCGCCATCCCTTCCCCTCCCTGGGACTTGCTTCATCACAGAAGCTGACGCTGTTGTGTGCCGGCGTCCCTTTGTAGCTTCCGTGTATTCCGTCACACATTCAGTCATGACGCAACCTCAATGATTCACTTCCGTTGCAAAGATCATTAGTTATTAACTTACGGGCTGCTAACAGGACACCGTTCTAACAGAAAAACCTTAACACGCTCCGGCTGCTCATTCGCACGACAACAGTGGCTGGTGGCTCGAGAACGCAAACCCTAAAATAGATTCCAATCTACAAACGTTGAACATTTTAAAAAAAGTTATCTCAAGTTAAAAGTTATGTGCAAAGTTATCTCTGCACATGTGTATTACGTATTTAGTCTATATACTCAGGTATGCGCGTTTGAATATGTGCGTGGGCATGTAGTCTTTCTTTACAAAATGACCTCAACAAATTACTTGTCTGGCCTTAAAAATGTTTAATACAGAATTATTCATCGCGTCCTTGTAGCCATGTGAGCCGGAATTATCCCGACAAAGTATTATCTGTATAAAGGTAAAGGGAAGAAGGCCTTCACGGGGAGAGACTAGTGGACACTTCAGGACAGCGGTGTCGTTGTGTCCGGGCGCTGGTCCTTCATCAGATCTGGATACGGCCTGGATCCGGCAGGCTGCGGGAAAACCTCGGGATAGACAAAGAGACTAATATTAGTGTAGACGCCATCCTTCTTATGATGTACCGAGTACATCAGGATTTATGGGAAGTGTTCCCGGGCCCGGCTGACCTAAACTATGCAGCCTAACATTGAGTTATAGAAGTCTATAATGTGTTATGTGTATGCTATCTAGGTCAAAGAGATGTGTTTTTAGTCTAGATTTACATAGACAGTGCGTCTATGCTTCCTAATAATATCTCCTAATGGTAGCATGTACAGAGTGAACAGCAGCGGTCCTAGTACTGAGCCTTGTGGTACGCCATACTGAACTTGTGATTGATAAGACATCTCGTCATTTACTGCTACAAACTGATAACGGTCAGATAAGTATGATTTAAACCATGCTAGTGCAATTCCACTAATGCCAACATAATTTTCAAGTCTATTTAAAAGGATGTTGTGGTTGATAGTGTAAAATGCAGCACTAAGATCAAGTAACACTAATAGAGAGATACAACCACGATCGGATGATAAGAGCAAATCAAGTTGTATCATAAATTACATTATATGATTGATTAGAGATGGAGCTAACGCCTGAGGGACAGTGGACCTCAAGGGCAAGAGATTCCCACACCTGAGGTTGAAGACGAAAACTGTTCAGCAGTGAAAAAATATAAGAAACATATATGCCTCAATCTTAGGACACTTAGACCTGTTATACATGCGGCATATTTTTTTTATTTTTTTTGCATCAAACAGATCACAGAAACATTGATGACTTGGGCCTTTTTTTACCCTAATAGGTCATCATATCCCGGGAGGTACAACTCATAAAATCCAAACTATATCAAATATTGAAAAAAATCCATTGGATATGTTTTACTTAAGTCCAGATGACATCAAAAGGGACATGAAATAATTTTTCGATGATCATTTTCCACTCTTGCCTGTTTTAGGGGTAAACCGTAACATCGGTGCGAATCTCGGCTCCAGTGGCCTGGTCTAACATGCCCGTTTTAATGTGATGAGCATATTTAACCATAAATATGAATATTTTATTCTTCTGTGAACTCGTGTAGTGGAAAACAAGTTTGACGGTAGTCTCGCTTTCAGGAGCCACTAGAAAAAGACGTACACTTTCTAAAAAGAAATGAATACTTATGATTTCAATGTTTTAAATGTTTATGTATATTTTGTCATTCTATTTTGGATGTTTATTTGCCGTCAGTTGGTAAAATGCTGCAGGTAAAAAGCACTTCTGAATGTGAAAAGTTTTTTCAATTTATTTTTAGTTAAAAAAAAGAGAACTTAATGAAGAGAAATTACAGGAGATGAGACTAACATTTTCACCGCTTTAAATGCACATCATTACACCTTTTTCACACGTTTCCAAATTGTTTGCTCTAAAAAAACACCTGTCACGCAATATAATATGCAATAATTTGTTCTGTGATTTATATAACAGCTTCTTCTGCAACATGAACATCAGTGTGTCCTGCGGAGAGATTGAGACTGAGGAGGGGTTTGTGTTCAAACTTCCCTCTGATTTACTGAATCACACACTCAATGCAGACTGTGAGCAGGGCTGGTTCTCAGAGGTGAATATTATACACACACACACACACATACACACACACACAAACACACACTCACTCTTGATCCTCTTGTGTTTGGTGTGTTCAGGACGGACATCTGTTAGTAGATCCATCAGCTCCTGAAACACTGAGTGATCCTGTTACTTCAGTTTCATCTGATCGCCTCGTCACGTCTCGCTGTGTGAATCTGGATCATGAGATCCTCTGTGACGCTTCAGGAGTAAATCAACTCTCACACATCATTCCTCTGTTTTCATATTTCATCTTTCATTAACATGATTCTCTAATGCTTCTTTCTTTCTTCACAGTTCAGATTCGAGAGCGAGTTCAGAGGTGAGAGAGACACTTCAGCAAAACACAGCAATCAGGGATGCGCGATACGGTGTAGGCCTATATATGATATTTTTTTTATGTTATCGGTATCGGCCTGAGACGTAAATTTGGCCTATATATATACATATAGTCAATAAATAATGTATTATTTCCTTCAGCTGAGACACTTCAGATGCGCACTGTTCAACATAATGATTTCACTTCAAAAAGGAAAATACAGTAAAGTGCAACATGTGCAGCACAAGTCTGTCATATCCACCTTATTTTTCATTATTAGCATTATTATTGTGAACACGCTGGCAATGTGAGTTGCTTGTTATTTTCATGTTTTAGTCAAACAGTCAACAGTATATTTGTTTCATACAAGCTTCAAACAAGATGGCTGCCTCGGCTGTTAGCTGCGCAATTGTTTGTCTTATTTTGTGTGTTAAATCAGTGTTCTGCGACAATCCTCAGATTGTTTTTGTCGTATTATTGGGCATAGATTCAAGCGACACATTGTAGAGCAACTTAACAGTATTTATTTATGCATCATTCCAAACTCACATTCAACACGTGAACCCCGAGCACCTAGTAGTTCCGGTACTCCCTGTTGGACGCTTCATAATAACCTGGGTTAGGGTTACGGTTAGGGTTAGGGTTAGGGTTAGGGTTACGGTTAGGGTTAGGGTTAGGGTTAGGCTAACCCCTTTCATAATAAAACCCATTACTCCACATCCCCCTTTCTAGGAGATGAATGCAGACTTAAATGAACATTTACTGCATGAATGAAAACACTTTTTTTTCTCTTTTACTTTTTACAACTAAATGAACACTTTCTTTTTATGTAACTCTTTTGTATTCACAAGTCCAGTCTTTGAGGTTTTATGATACTTCTACCAGACCTGGTTCTGACAGGACCTGGGGAAGCTGCCTTTGGAGTCTTAACTGCAGGCTCTGAACCGTTCGGTGTGAGCCTGGCGCCCTCTGTTGGACAGACTGGTGTACTTGGAATTTGAACCTTTGGTGTGATTTCAGGCAATGGCAATAGATGATGCCTATTCCTCCTGATGACTCCTGACGGGCTCTCCACGATGTATGAGCATCTCACCTGTAGAATGAGGTGAGATGACAGTCCCTTCACTCTTGGTGTCTGTGATCCACACCGGTTGTCCTGGTGAGAGCTGAGGGAGATCTCTCACACGATGTCTTTTGTTAAACACTGAACTGTCCTTTAGTCTCCTCTCTCTCTCTCTCTCTTCACCACTGTAGCCTCATCTGGCAGGCTGGGAATGAGCAACGAGGGAAGCTGAGGAACTGGCGTACGAAGTCTCCGTCCCATTAGTAGTTGCGCTGGGCTGTAACCATTAGCCAATGGGGTCGCTCTGTAGGCTAAAAGCGCAAGATATGGGTCTTTTGCTTTCTTTAGTAGTCTTTTCACAGTCTGGACATGACGCTCAGCCTCCCCATTGCTTTGAGCAAACTTTGGACTGCTGGTTACATGTCTGAAACCATATGCTGCAGCAAAGTCTTTGAACAGCTGGCTTGAAAACTGAGGTCCATTGTCACTGTAGAAAAGCTCTGGAATGCCATGTTTGGAAAAGATTGACTTTAGGTGTACTATAACGTCTTCTGATCTTGTGGGCGTCAGTTTTGCTAACTCCACAAATCTGGAATAGTAGTCCACCACCAGAACATAGTTACTGTTGTTAAGAGTAAAAAGATCAGCTCCAACTTTTTGCCATGGTCTTTCAGGGAGTACACTGGGCATTAAAGGCTCCACTGAATTGGCACGTTCCTTAATGCATGTGGTGCAGTTTTTTACAAGCTCGTTGATTTGGCCACTCAGACCAGTCCACCACACTGTCTCTCTAGCTCTCTCTCTGCACCTAGACATCCCCTGATGTCCCTCATGTAGGGCTATGAGAACAGAGTTGCGCATAGTGGTAGGAATCACGAGTCTGGTGCCTTTCAGTAACAGTTCATCATGTACAGTTAGAGTGTCTCTGTGTGGCCAATATGCTTTGATTGGACCTGTGAGATGGCTGTAATCTGGCCAGCCTCTCTTACACAAAGACATGACTTCAAAACATGTGTTATCTGTCTTTAATTGTTCTTTCAGTTGTGTGATGTATGTTGAGCTAGCAGGCAGGCTTCTGAATATTTCATCGGCGTAGATGTTTGTGTCGGCCATTAGATCTGCAGCAGCTCTAGAATCTGAATCTTGCACGACAGGTGCGCGTGAAAGGGTGTCCGCTGTGAAGAGTGCTTTGCCTGGAGTGTGTGAGATGGAGTAACTGTACCTCATGAGCCTGAGTCGGAACCGCTGGATCCTGGGTGGAAGCTCGGCTAGGGCTTGTAGTCCCAGCAGACTGACAAGTGGCTTGTGGTCAGTTTCCAAGGAGAAGTGTCTCCCGATGAGGAAGTCTTTAAATCTTTCACATCCCCACGTTAGTCCAAGCGCCTCCTTCTCCACCTGTGCGTACCTCTGCTCTGTCTCAGTTAAAGAGCGTGAGGCGTATGCTACCGGTCTCCACTGCTCCCCTTCTTTCTGAAATAGGACTGCTCCGAGTCCGTAGGATGAGGCATCAGCAGACAGCTTCAGATCTTTGTTTGGATCATAGAGTGTGAGAACAGGTGGTGATGTCAGTTCACTTTTCAGCTGATCAAATGCTTTTTGTTGTGCATAGCACCAAACCCACTGGTTTTTCTTTGAAAGCAGATCTCTTAGGGGCTTATCTTTTTCAGCCAGTCCTGGAATAAATTTACCTAACTGGTTGACCATCCCAAGAAAGCTGCTCACTTCGCTGACATTTGACGGCTCTTTCATCGCTTTGACTGCTCTGATTTTATCCGGGTCAGGTTGGACTCCCTCCGCAGACAAAACGTGTCCAAGGAACTTTATGTGCTGACTCAGGTGACAATGGGACCTGCCAAAACCCTCTGTTAGCATCTAACTTACTGAAGACGATTGCTCCCGCCAGAGATCCTAGTGTCTGTTCCACTGAAGGTAAGATGTACTTCTCTCTGCACACTGCATTATTGAGGTGAGTGAGGTCCACACAAATGCGCACTGAGTCATTTTTGGTTGGCACTGGGACCATACCTGAGCACCATTCAGTTGGCTCTTCCACTCTGCTGATTACTCCCATGGACTCCATTTTTTCCAGTTCCTGTTTCACTTTTCCCAAGAAAGGAATGGGGACACGTCTTGGTGTGGCCAGGGAAAAAGGAACAGCGTCAGGTTTTAGCTTAATAGTGTAAGGTTGCTGCATTAACCCCAAACCCTGACACAGCTTTGGGTATTTCTCATTTAACACTTTCATGTCTATGCTATCTGCTCTAGACACAAGGTTTAGCTTGACACTTGCTGGCCTTCTCAACAGCGCTATGTGCAAATCTTTGATAACATATACGTTTTCTTCAATTTCTTCTTCACCTTTGCACAATGTTTCTCTGCACATACCCGGAGGAGATGTCGACAGCCTTCACGTGGCCTCCTCTGTGAGTAGCAAGAAATGGTGCAAGACCAGCTTGCGAAACTAATGTCGCCAACCAGTCATCATCTAGCTGGCAGACCGAGGTGCAAGAGACCGAAGGGACATGGTGCGTCCATGTCAGGACGAGTGACCATCCCGACCATCGAGTACCAAGGTCTGTCGGTGTTCCAACTTAATGTAGAGGGCCTTACCATCGCTAAAATGGAAGTCATCTACCATCTCGCTGACTCCCACAAAGTAGCAGCCGTCCTCCTCCAGGAGACACACTGTGACAGTGCACATACCCAATACATTGAGAGGAGTGCCCCCAGGTCCAAACAATGGTCTGTCTGGTTTGCATAACTCTGTCACATTGTGATTTATACTGTAGTACATCTGGGCTGGGATAACTGAAACATCCGCTCCAGTGTCTATCTTAAATCTGACTTTGTGGTTTCTGATGGTAAGATCTGCATACCAAGGATCTGAACCTGCGTCCACAGAACCAAGGAACGTGGGTGTGTCATTATATTCCTCTGTTTCTATCACATGCACGGATTTAACAGACTTACACACCTTACTGTAATGTCCTCTTTTACCACAAGTATGACAGGTCACATCTTTTGCCGGACATTGAACTTTAGCATGTGCAGGTGTTTTACCACATCTGTAGCAGGATCTCTCATTTGGTGTTTTGGACTTTGTTGAGTATTTTGGCTGAGTTGGGGACTTGTATTTTGGATACGTTTGTTTTGGATGCTGTTGTTTTCTATATTTCACAGAGACAGCATCTATTTCCGTGTAATTCTCTCCTCTAATGTCTGTTTGTTGCCTTTTTATGACTTCTGACTGCCGGGCTTGATTTACTGCCTTCTCCAGCGTCAAATCCTTGTCCATTTGTAATCTCTCAGCTAAGCTTGTGTCTCTGAGTCCCACGACGAGGCGATCTCTTATTAGCTCATCGTGTAGAGCACCGTAGTTGCAGTTTTCAGCCAAAGCATAAAGCGCGGTGACAAACGAGTCAACAGTCTCATTAGCTAGCTGTACTCTTTGATTAAAATGGGCTCTTTCATAGATAATGTTTTTCCTGGGCACAAAATATATGTCCAAAGTGTCTTTTACCGCTTGATACTGTTGTCTCTGCATGTCCGTTAAAGCTTGACCTCGAAGAATATCGTCCGCTTTATCCCCCATACAGTAGATGAGCGTGTTTACCTGGTTAGCCTCTGAGCTAAGATGCAGATTGCTGGCTAGACGGAATCTTTCAAATCTCCGTATCCACTTTTCCCATTGCTGAGGCTTAGAAAAATCAAACGCTTCGGGAGGCTGAATGGTGAATGTGGCGTTCAGGGGTGGATTTGCGTTAGCATTGTTGCCGCTGTGTACCTGTAGCTGGGGCGGTAGCCCGCGAGGCTGCGTATGCGGTGCGCTTGCTCCCGCTTCCTCTGCATCCGACATTATTTTCTTCCGATAAAATCTTCTTTTTCACTCCCAGAACAGCTTACTTTCACTCCCCGGCAATTAAGCTCTTACTGCCGCCCGACTTCTGACACCATGTCGTATTATTGGGCATAGATTCAAGCGACACATTGTAGAGCAACTTAACAGCATTTATTTATGCATCATTCCAAACTCACATTCAACACGTGAACCCAGAGCACATAGTAGTTCCGGTACTCCCTGTTGGACGCTTCATAATAAAAAACCCTTTCATAATAAAACCCATTACTCCACAGTTTTCTCAAGAGAGGCAATCTTAAACATTAGAGAAACAACTCCTGTGGATCTATTCCTTTTTTTTTCGTAACACCAGTCGAATTACTGGATATTCTGGTTAAAGTTACATCTGCACTGTGTCTAGCCGTGAAACACAGTCGGCGAGGTAAAAGAGCCGGAGTGCTTACACGCTCTAGGTGCCGCGGACTGCGGACTCCGCTACCCAGAATATTTATTGCAAAGGTGCGTTCACTTAGCAACAAACTGGACGAACTTAACTTGCTGTTGTTGGGAAAAAACAGAGACCAGTCCTCATCTTCTGTCATGTGTTTCACGGAAACGTGGCTGTGTGGATCTATACCGGACTCTGCGCTTCAGTTGCCTGGTTTCTCTTCCGGGCGGATCGCAACTCAGAACTCTCGGGATGTAGTTTTTACATCAATAACGACTGGGGCAATGATGTTACAGTCATATTACGCCACTGTTCTCCTGACTTGGAATCTTTTTTTATTAACTGCAAGCCATTCTACAGCCCGCGGGAATTCTCCTCATTTATCCTGATCGGTGTTTACATTCCACCGCAAGCCAACGTGCTGTACACTGTAAAAAAAATCCCGTATTTTTTACGGAATAATGCTGGCAACTTTGGTTGCCAGAACAATTCTGTAAAAAATACATTAAAACTGTAATCACCTTTACGGAGCAGCATGTAAGTTTTACATTTTAAACTGGTATATTTAACAATGGATTTCAGCAATATTGACATGGCCATAAAGTTATTGAACAAATTCCTTCAGTAAGAATTGAAGACACCTGATGTTAACAAGCAGAATCACTGAAGGAGAAAACCATAATTAAAGTCTCCATTATGGAGATCAGTGTGTGTTTTAGTTGGGCTCTTTACCCTTAAATATTAACATTAAGTTTTGTTTGGCTGCTGTACATGAGTTATAACAGCAGATGATGAACAAAGAGAAAAGGTGATTTGATGGTGTTGGTTGTGTTTGAGTAACTACTCGCTGGCCTCCGTTACACCTGCTTTTGTTCCCTGTATGCCTGTTTGTGAACAGTCGTGGATCGTGGGCGGAGAAGTGGCGAACAAACAACGTCAGCATCCTCTCAACGTCCGATCAACGTTACACACTATAAAAATTAATCTTAACTTCTTGAAAACGTTACCTATAAACAATATTCACGGCTGGTCGCGATTAAAGACATTCACAATGCACTAAGCAGCGTAGCATCGATTGTAGCTTTTTCAGGGAACAGGGTCACAGTAACCCGGAACGAATCTTCTGTCAGTGAATGATTGTGAATGTGTTTTTCAGTGAGGAATGAAACTGCAGCGACTCCAAACTACGGTGAGTTTCAGCTGATAAATGTGTGTTTAATTTACTAATAAAACACTGATTCAGACTCAATCCAGTTTCAATGTTTTCTGTCATATTGTCTGATATTTGTGATCATTGTGTGTTTTAAAGATGTTCTGAATGAAGTGACTCTCCAGATCTCAGGTAAAACATCACGAGCTTTAAACATCAATTCTAATATTGATTTATGATTATTGATCAGCAGATTTGATATTTGATCTCTTGTATAGAGTTGTGGTGGCTGTTTGCTCTCTTCATCTTCATCTTCATCATCTTCATCTTCATCATCTGTTTTATACTGCGTAAAAGGATCTTCAGGTGAGTCCAGTCTGATCTTATAACGTCATACTTCAGTCTTTACATCTGACACTAGTTCACAAGAGCTCAGCTCATCGTGAATCACATTTACATTCATTTGATCAGATTATTTTATGATTCTGTCACGTTTAGTAGAACATGTATTGATTTTGGTGTAGAAAACAAGAGGTGAAAATATAATTCATGATTTGACCTCAGTAGCAGTCAATGACGTCTCAGATTGAATTATTAAATCAAGGGGAAATGTCAAGTTTAAAATCCCTCTGAATAAGCAGAATATAATAGTGTGTATAATAAGTGTCAGTGTGTTGTCTGATGTTTTCAGGGGGAAGCGATGGTTCATCTGTCAGACTGATGATGATACAGAACAACAAGTGAGTGAATCAACCTGAGAGAAAGAGTTATTTACCTTTGTCACATGATCCTCTCAGAGATGAGACCGATGATGATGATGAAGATTAATCTCAGCTGAATCTGAATCTGTTTCACACAGGGATTTGAAGGTCGGATCTGATGATCCTCATTCTCCGAATGAACATCAGAAGGTGTTGAAAGATTCAGAACAGCTTCCTTAATCAATCGTGTCTCATGTAATCCATCAATCAGTGTTTCAACCGTCAATAAAACAGCTGGAGAACAATAATGACATATAACGTCACATTTAAATGGACTGCATTTATATAGCGCTTTCACAGACCCCATGGCCACCAAAGCACTTAACAACATTGCCTCACATTCACCCATTCACTCATTCATACACCGACGGCGGTGTCAGCCATGCAAGGCGATCCAGCTCGTCGGGAGCAGCTGGGGTTAGATGTCTTGCTCAAGGACACCTCTACACTTGGTCAAGTGGAACCGTGGATTGAACCACCAACCTTCCGGTTTGTAGACAATCTACATGAACCACTGAGCCACTGCCGCCCCATTTACCTGAGAAAAGCCTTTCAGTGTCCATACACTCTAAAGAGGAGCATTTTAATTGATATATATTACACATATTTCTAACTAACCTGTTGGTGATGTCTTCATTATTTAATGAATGTTTGACTATTTGACTATGACTGTTTAAATGTTTATATTTCAACAATGAATTGGAGTAGATAGTCATATATCAGAAGATTGCATTAAAAACTGCAGTAAATGTTCAGAACACTAAACATGGCAATAGAAGTAATCTCAGATCGAGCTGGAACTGAAATCTGCTAATGTGAACATGAGTACAGTCTAAATGCTGCACCTTAATGGAAATTAAACAAAATGCTGCGTTTTTATTAGTAGGTTGAAACAGTACTGACAGACTTAATGTAAAGACAGAGCCATAGTTTGTTCACTAAACCACAGTTAAAAAAAAAAAAACGTGACTTAAAAACGAGGTATTTAATTGTTGTGTAGCGCTACACTGCATTTCACTTCTCGCTGCTTTAGCTGGTTTCCTAAAGCTGTCTAACAGATCTGTCTTTATGTTGTAATATCACTAGCTCTGTGTTCAGTTGATTGAGATTTGATTGAATAAAGTAAATAAAGCTGTTCATGTTTTTAATGTAGTTTATTCAGTAGTTTGGTTTGTGTCTGTGCTCATTGAAGAGAAGAGCTCGTACATGGACACTTGTGTTCACTTATTCTGATTGAGCCACCGAAATACAGAAACGCTCCAACATGTCAAACACAACTTGACATCTCTCCCTTTTCTCAGAAATGCATAATATTTAACACTTCATTTCAACATTTACTGTTATTAACCGGCACTATGCAATGCATGCTGGGAAATAACCCTGACACAGAAAGTGTTCAAGCAAACTTTTGAAAAAATATAGTGGATTGAATGTAATAACATTTAATGCCGATGACAATGAGACAAAAAAACAAACAAATCAAGAACACTGTTGCTTTAGCTCTCTTTATTTAAAACAGCATGTGTATCAGATCTTCTACTCCAGGCTATCTATAGGGAACGATGGGCACATTTACACTTATGCATTTGGTACACGCTTCTATCCAAAGAGACTTTCATTGCATTTCAAGGTACACATTTTTACCAGTTCTTGCTCTCCCTGGGAATCAAACCCATGACCTTGCCAACGCTGAGCAACAGCCTGTAGATGAATAACTGTCCTCCTCCTCCATAAACACCAGCGTTTGATCTGTTTCTGACACTTTATATTACAGAAATATACAACTCAGCTTATATGAATGCTAGGTTAAAGAGATGCGTCTTTAATCTAGATTTAAACTTGGAGAGTCTGAGCCCCGGACATTATCAGGAAGACTTGCAGAGTTTAGGAGTTAAATGTGGAAACATTTAAAGGAGGGAGAAACACTCTCCCTCCTTTAGTGGACTTAGATATCATACTACCAGAAGACCAGAGTTTTGTGACCTTAATAGACAAAACTATAACATATTTACTGTCACCAGTCTTTTACAGTACTCTCACAGCACTGCTAGGTTCCTTGTACATGTATTTGACATTAAAAAACATTAGCTTTTGACTCTATCCTAGATGGTTTATATATATCAACAAGAACAAAAAGCATTAGTTATAGTGCTGCACAATATATCGAATTTATCGAAATATCGCAAATGTATGTATCGCAATATGCATATCGCAACAGCTTGCAATGAATGAGACACAATTTTTCTTAGCTTTAATAAGTCTCAGGATATATTTAATTCGTGAAAACTAAGCAATGTTTTATTTTTATATTTTATGATTCAGTATCTTTTATTAACTAAACCTAATGTAGGATAACCTGAAACCCTGTGGTTTACACTGATGTTAAAATAACACTTCTTACTTATTTTCTTGTCATAAAAAGAATGTGAAACCCATGTAGGTTATAATTGAAGTTTATTTTACACAATTTAAGCATTATTGTATCGCATATCGAATTATTTAAGGAGTTATCGCATTTTTTTTTCAATATCGCACAGTTAGAATAAAAGTTTAGAGTTCAGTTGAAGGAGCGTGTCTAGATGTCAAGAGCTCATTTGTCTGACCGGTACTGAACCTCTCACTGAATCACACACATCTTCTGTCTCGCTAGTTTCCCTGTAGCTCTGAATGCAGGTCTTGCTGCGTCTCTACGACTGATTCCTCTACTCTCAGCCTCATTAACGGCTCTCTCTTTCTCTTCACGGCTCATTGCGGAAGCAGCTGTTTTCAATCCATCAGAAACTTTAAAAGGAGGATTTAGAAGAACAATTCTCATGTAATCAGTAAAAGACAGCTCAGCCTCCTCTCGTGACTCCTCTACTAAACTCCAGTATATTTTCTGCCATTCTGTCTGAGTGACCTCTTCATGCTCCTGTTTGAACTGCTTCACTTTCTCATCTAACTTCTGCTTCTGGATCTCCTGAATGTGTTTCTCTGTTTCCTCAAACATGTCATTGGTGAAGTGTGTCCCTCCATTCTCTTCCATCATCATCTCCACTTTACTGATCAGATCTCTGAACTGTGGGAAACTGGCAGAGTTATTATCTAAACAGAAGAACCGGTTTCCACAACTCTCTACAAGTTCTTTAAGATCATGATTACCGTTTTGTAGAAACTGCTCAATGGTTTTATTTTCATCCTGTAACTCAGAGGTTCTCAACCTTTTGCAAGCTGGGCCACCCCAAAGCTGGTTCATTGCAGTTGGGGCCCCAGTGCCCCGACCCCATCCCCCCACCTTGCATAGATAGATAGATAGATAGATAGATAGATAGATAGATAGATAGATAGATAGATAGATAGATAGATAGATAGATAGATAGAGAGATAGATAGAGAGATAGATAGATAGATAGATAGATAGATAGATAGATAGATAGATAGATAGATAGATAGATAGATAGATAGATAGATAGATAGATATATAGATAGATAGCCCTATGCTATTATTTTTAGGCCCACATTATTATTATTATTATTATCATCAGTAGCGGTAGGTAGGCCTGTTATCATTACTAGGCTATTGTTATAATTGCCAGTAGCACCAGACTTCTAATGTGAGCTTGCAGGCATTATTATTATTATTATTATTATGAGTAGGCCTATTATCATTACTAGGCTATTGCTATAATTGGGAATTGGCACCAGACCTCTGATATTAATTGCAAAAGAGCGATAATCCTCTTAAAGTACGTCGCAAATTGTTTTCTCATTGCTGACGCTCAGACGCTGATTGAAATAGGGAGGAGAAATCGTGTGACGTGCCTGCATCAGTGATAAAGTCTGCAAGGGTGGGGAACATGTCACAGTTCCCTCGACTGATGCGGCCGTGCCAGAGGTCTAGTTTTTGTGTGAAGGCGTGCACTTTGTCTGCAAGGAGCAAAATATGAGTTTCGCAGCCTTGCAAAGACAGGTTGAGGCCATTCAAACGGTCAAATATATCTACCAAATAGGACAGAGACGCAAGCCACATAGTGTCATCCAGATGCTTCGCCAGATCTGATGTGATTTCTGTCAAAAACCGCTTCACCTCCTCTCGCAGCTCATACAACCGCTGTAACACGCGCCCCCTGGAGAGCCAGCGAACTTCAGTGTGCAGAAGCAGCTGTTCGTGCCCTGACCCCATTTCCTGGCAGAGGACCCCAAACAAGCGAGAGTTTAGCGGCCGTGATTTTATGAGATTTATCATTTTCACGGATTGGTTCAGCATGGAGTCAAAGAGAACCGGCATTTTTTAGCAGCTAGTGCTTCGCGATGGACCATGCAATGTGTCCATTTCACAAGTGGAGCTACTTGCTGAACGCGAGCAGCTAGGCCACGCTCACGCCCCGTCATTGCCTGCGCACCATCCGTGCATAGGCCAACGCATCGGTCCCAAGCCAAACCATTTTCACGGATAAAAATATCAAGGACATTGAAAATGGCTTCTCCTGTAGTGTGCGACTGAAGAGGCCGGCAAAACAGGACATCCTCCTCAATCGCCTTGTCCCGCAGATACCTGACATAGGTGAGGAGCTGAGCCTGCCCAGCAATATCAGTGGATTCGTCCAGCTGCAGCGCATAGTAAGGACTCTTTTTTACGAACTCTATCAGTTGCTCTCTGATATCATTGGACATGTCTACAATTCTCCTAGCGACTGTGTCATTGGACAGTGGTACTGCACCGAGTTTGGCTGCTGCACTATCGCCTATCATTATTCTGCACATGTCTTGCGCTGCCGGCAAAATGAGAGTCTCTGCGATTGTATGCGGTTTACCCAGTTTACCGATTCTTTTGGCCACTACATACGATGCCTCCAAACACTGTTTAGACACCGTGCTGTGCACTGAAATGGTTGCTTGTTGCTGATGGAGGCCATCAAGCTTTCTTTTAAAATATTCAGCCGGTTTATTTTTAATGCCAGCATGCTTTGTTTCGAGGTGCCTTTTTAATTTGCAGGGCTTCATACTGTCGTTTGCCAGCACCTCGGCACACACGACACACTGCGGTCTCAGATCAGCCGTGACTGTAAACCCAAACTGCAGGTATGCTTCATCGTAACGGTTGGCTTGTTGGTCCTCACAAGAAATTTCTCCATTTTTGTTATGTGTTTTCAATACAGTTTAGGCAATATGTAACTGTGTGTGTGGCTATGTTGAGAGACGTATAATCAGTCGGGACTTAGGCACAATCTTTAATTAAACAAACAAAATAATTATTTTGCAGACAATTCAGATTTTATTTTAATACTTAACGATTGCAGTCCTCATCTGTGTGTGTGTGTGTGTGTGTGTGTGTGTGTGTGTGTGTGTGTGTGTGTGTGTGTGTGTGTGTGTGTGTGTGTGTCTTAGTCGCGTGGGTAGTTTTAGCTAAGTGTAGAATGCCTAGCAGTTAAAAAAAATACTAGCTAGGGCTGAGATTTGATCTAATCTTTAACAAAAATGTTTGTGGGTTTAGTCTTTAAAAAGACTGTTGGGGTTTTGTAGTAAAGGCCTACGTAAATCGAGATTGATAACAGACTAGCAAGAGCTGGCACAAGCGAACTTGGCAAGAGACTAGAGTGAATGGAGAGCTATGTCGTGGGTCAATTTAAATGCAGTGATTTATTTTTGTGTGAGTGAGTGAACATTTACATTTACCCCGCTCTGTAAGCCAGGGCGGGAACCATGCGCATGCGCGATTCATTTGCAGCCTGGACGCGGAGGGGTATGTGTCTCCTCTCTGCTCTGACTGCAGGCTGGGACTGCAGCGCGAGGCTACTGAGAGACTGACCGCCTGTGAGTGCTTTTGGACGGGAGAGGGGCTCACGGCAGCACCCGCTGCTCGTTGAGCACAGTAGGCCTAACTGCAAAGTGATTCGTGCTTTCGAGTCTCCAAACACCACAAAAGTCGCTGGATTTGTTGCTTTGACCAAAAAAAATAAAGTCGCCAAGAGGATGATTTGTTTGTGTTATAATCAGTGCTTGAAGTGCGGGGAAAAGGTGGCGGTACTCTCTTTGCATTGGCAAATCATGACATTTTTACAGTGAAAAACAAAACTTGGAGATATTGCTGTTACAACAAATATGTTTTTATTATTGTTATTTATTTATTAACAACATAAATGTTTTTTAAACATGTTTGTGTGTGCGTGGCTGCTTGCGTCTGAGCATTACACAAAAATGAAAGGAAAGCTAACTGTAGCCTATATTCTGACTAGCTTATTCGTTTATATATAAAAATACGACCTCACATTTTATACGTTTGCAGCCTCTGAAACTTCCGTCCGTCATAAAAATGTATTCGGGTGGTTCGATTTTCTGCATTTTTCGCATCCGTAGCAAATATTTTGAAGGGTGTTTTTGACAATTGGAGCCACCAAATGACGAATATGAGAAACGAATACGACAGTTTCGGACTCAGTCAGGGTGCAAGGACCTTAAACTTTTGAGGCTTGCGCAGCTTCTCGAGGAGAAATTAAACAAATGAGCGCCGTTTTCTAAAGTCTATAAGCGCAGCACACACAAATAAACTAAATTGACATACTGCAGATAAAATTCTAAATGTGGTGTTTTTATATTTATAACATTTGAATACAGTTCAGCAACATACATCACACGACCTGACGACCAAGAAAGCTGACAATTGACCATCACTTAATTTACCATCACCTCACGATTGAAAATGTGACACTGATTTCATATGACGTTCAACAAACAAGTAAATAATATTAAGTCACTTAGATTTTAGACGAAATAATGACTGATTTGGTCTATTTTAGCAGCGAAAATAGATCCGATGAATCCAAACAAAGATCACAGCAGCGCATCTCACATCAACACTCAATCGTGTTTTGAATGATTCAGGGTTTTGAACAAATCAGTTGAGTCAAAGATTCAATGACCCAATCATAAATATCTATCTCATTCTTGATAAATCGGCCGTTTGAACGAATCGTTTGAATGAACGACTCAGTGACTCGCTTAATAAAACCGCTTATCACCTGCATTTTCGCTCACTATCGACAAACCAATCAAATTTGTTTAAAACTTTTTTTTTTAAATCAGTCCAAACACATTTAAATTTGTATTCAGGAGTTATGTATATACAAAACTATAACTTTTTATGACAGTAGTTTAGTGCAAATTATTATTATTATTATTTTTTCCGTTTTTTTCCCCTCCCATCTGTAGCCTACTCGCACCCCCCAGGAGAGTGTCAACCTGAGATCTCTTTACCCATCCTCACTATAGTTTCTACCCGACACCGTTTCGTCTGAGAGTCCGAGCCGGAGGAGGATTCAAGCAGGTTTCTGCCGATGATGGTGTTTCCAGAAGCACTTTTCCCAGATCAAGTTTTTCCCAGCAGAACCAGTCTGATCTGGTCTTTCCTCTCAGGAATCTGATGCTCATCTTCTGCTGTTGAACTTTCTCCTGAAACTGCAACACAACAATCACATTAATGTGCAATTTAACTAAATGCAACCTTCTCTAACAGCTCTTCTCTTTTAAGATTATAAAAACAGCTCGATCATGCAGGTTTGCACTGCACAACATCAGGAAGATCAGGCCCTTCCTAACTGAGCATGCAACACAACTTCTCGCCCAGGCCTTGGTTATCTCTAGGCTTGATTACTGCAATGCTCTTCTGGCCGGTCTCCCATCATGTGCAACTAAACCTCTACAAATGATCCAGAATGCTGCAGCCCGTCTTGTCTTCAACGAGCCCAAAAGGGCCCACGTCTCTCCTCTGTTCATCTCTCTGCACTGGCTACCACTCGCTGCTCGCATCAAGTTCAAGGCATTGACGCTTGCTTACAGATCGACCACAGGCTCAGCTCCCTCCTACTTTCACTCGCTCCTACGAGTCTACATCCCTACCAGAAGCCTGCGTTTGGTCAATGAGCGATGGCTCGTGGTACCATCACAGAGAGCCACAAAATCACTCTCCAGAACATTCTCAATCACGGTTCCTTGCTGGTGGAATGATCTCCCTACCCTCGTCCGGAATGCAGAATCCCTGACCACATTCAAAAGACAACTGAAGACTCATCTCTTCCGTGAGCACTTGACATAAAAAATTAAATAAAAAAACATTTTCCTTTAATCCTCCCTTGTTTGGCTTATGCTACTCTGAGTAATGCCTGAACTTTGTATTTTGAGCACTTCTTGCGTTATTTCTGCCTCTTCACGATGACTTGCTTGCTGTAGTCCTCAGTTGTAAGTCGCTTTGGGTAAAAGTGTCTGCTAAATGATTAAATGTAAATGTAAGATCAGTGATATTTACATATCAGGCATAAGTCTCAAACGGGTTATGAAATGCATTTTTTAAGTTCTTTTATATTTCATGAGGTGCACTTACAATAATAATTTGTTACATTTATATAGCGCTTTACTGGGTACTGAAAGCACTTTACATGGAAGAGGGGAATCTCCTCAAACCACCCTCAATGTGCAGCATCCACCTGGATGATGGACAGAAGCCAAGTGGCAAATTTGGCCAGGATGCCGGGATCACACCCCTACCTTTTCGAACAACATCCTGAGATTATTAATGACCCCGGTTTAACGTCTTATTCGAAGGACGGTGCTCTTTTGACAGTGTACTGTCCCCGTCACTACACTGGGGCGTTAGGACCCACACAGACCACAGGTTAAGCGCCCCCTGCTGGCCTCACTAACACCTCTTCCAGCAGCAAACTGGTTTTCCCAGGAGTCTCCCATCCAAGTACTGACCAGCCTCAGCCCTGCTGAGCTTCAGTGGGCAACCAGTCTTGGGCTACAGGGTGATATGGCTCCTGGCACTTATAAAGCTAGTATGATTTTTACATCAAAAATGGTTATAATTTAGAAATAAAAGGCATTTTTCCTACCCTCATTTTAGCCCTATGATTTGAATGCTCAGTTTGAATGGTTAGCCAGTCTAGTGTGAGACTTCAGTGTAAACGCCCACTTCTGTAATTGGCTGTGAGACTTAAGTGTAAACGCTCACTGCTGTGATTGGCTGTGAGACTTAAGTGTAAACGCTCACTGCTGTGATTGGCTGTGAGACTTAAGTGTAAACGCTCACTGCTGTGATTGGCTAACATCTTTGCATATTAAATAATTACTACATGTGGAAGCCTCCCAAAACATTTTAATTTAATTTAATAAAGGGGGGATGAGACACAGTGGTAGAGGGAAAAACAGAGGAATGAATAAAAAGGCTTGATGCAGGTGACATGGAAGACAGGGCGAACACGGTGAAAGGGTTACAGGAGACGAAGCCGGACCGTCACCGGACTGATCACCTTGACAATAGGGTATGGCCCGATGAACCGCGGCGCCAACTTCCTAGATGGCACCATAAGAGGTAGGTCCCTGGTAGAAAGCCACACCCTTTGCCCACAGATGTATTTAGGTGCTTCAGCCCGACGACGGTCCGCCAATCTCTTGGTGCGTTCCCCATTTTGCAGCAGTGCCTCCCTGGCCCGACTCCATGTCTGCCGGCACCGATCAATGAATGCCTGAACCGAGGGAACAGCAGCTTTGGGACCCTGTGAGGGAAATAGAGGAGGTTGATAACCAAGACAGCATAAGAAAGGAAATAAACCAATAGACGACACTGGCAAGGAATTATGGGTGTATTCAGCCCAAGTGAGCTCCTGGCTCCAGGACGAAGGATTGTGGGAAGCAAGACACTGGAGAATCCCCCCAAGATCCTGGTTCGCCCACTCTGTTTGATCATTGTTCTGTGGATGGAATCCCGACAAGAGTATAGCAGTAGCACCAATCTGCCGACAAAACTCCCTCTAAAAGTGAGAGATAATAGTCATAGCCCACGTCCTCGGGAAGACCACGAATCCGGAAGACGTGGTCCACGACCACCTGAGCCGTCTCCCTGGCAGAAGGGAGTTTGGGAAGGGGAATGAAATGGACCGCCTTAGAGAAACGGTCCACCACCATAAGGACCCGAACACGAAGTCCAGTGCAATGTGGGACCAAGGGCGGGAGGGAATAGGGAGAGGTTGGAGCAGACAAACGGGCATAGAGTTACAAGACTTGTTTTAGGCACAAACAGAGCAGGAAACCACAAACTAGGGCTGAACGATATTCTGTTTTAACATCGACATCGCGATGTGCGAGTGAGCGATAATCACATCGCCGGAACATTCGATGTGAAGGGTAGTAGCACAGTAGCACCAGCGGCTTGGGGTGTCTGTATTTCTATACTGAAATAATATCGGCATTATAATTACTGATTTTTCATATTTTGGTGCCCCCTCAGCTCTTGGTGCCCTACGCACAGCGTATGACGCACGTGGTGGGAGCGACAGCGCAGACAGGCGGTATGGTGTAAAGCTGCTGTTTAAATGCGTTCTGCCTTTCTGTTTACAGAATGTTCTAATTTTGTGTTGGCGCACATTTAAGTTGTTTTGCACGCGTGTTTCGGGCGTGCTGTTTCCTTGTGGCTTAAAATAATAAAATACGGTACAAATAATAAACTTTCACAAATCTGAAATTAAAGTCGGATATACCAATCCATTTATTAACATAACAAAAAATGAAACCTTTCTTCAAACATAAACTTAACTCAAGTCAGTCTCCATGATTACACGCCGTGCCTCACGGTCAAAAACCATGCACCTCGCTGTGCGCCACACCTGCACTAATTAACCCCTGTCTTAAGTAGACTTGTGGCAGAACACAGCTCCAACCCATTACAATACAGAATGGCTCCAACACAACCGGCCCCTAATTGTTCATGGCACCACAAGACATAACAATTATAAACATATACATGTATGGAGACATTAATACAACAAAATTGTAATACAACATCTTACCATAAAAACAACAAACAAATAAACAAAAAATAAACCCCTCTTTAGTGTGTTTGTTCACTTTACATTGACTGTTCTACCAATAGGCCTAATTTTGTCACTGGTCTTTCACATACATTTGTTTGTCTGGAAAGGATTTAATAACCCTTCCAATCATCCAAGAATTTCGTGGTGCTGTAGCATCTGCAACCAAAACGATATCTCCTGCTGTAAGATTACGTTTTGTTTTGTTCCACTTTTGTCTTTCCTGTAGAGTAACAAGATACTCTTTTGTCCACCTTTTCCAGAATAAATCTGAAAGATACTGAGCCTGTTTCCACCTTCGTCTTACGTACTGGTCCTTTTGATCAAACAGACCTGGAGGCAAAACTGGTTTCCTTTTCAAAGTAAGAAGATGGTTAGGCGTCAGTGGCTCTAAATCATTAGGATCCTCAGAAACTCTTGTAATCGGTCGGTCATTCAAGATAGCTTCGGCTTCGCATAAGACTGTGACTAAGGTTTCATCAGTTAAAGCCTGTAGATGTAAAACAGATACTAAGACCTTCCTGACCAGTCTGATCATGCTTTCCCAAGCACCGCCATGATGTGAAGCTGTAGGTGGATTGAACGTCCACTTGATGTTGTCATGTATTAAAGCTTTCTCAATTGATTCGTTGTTTAACTCTGCAATTGCTCTTTTTAGCTCCTTCTCTGCTCCTGTGAAATTTGTGCCATTGTCTGAGCGAAAGTGTGCTACGGGTCCTCTTCGGCATATGAATCGACGAATAGCACTGATACAAGAGTCTGTGTCTAATGAGTGTGCCACTTCTAAATGAATTGCTCTGCTGGCCATGCATGTAAAGATAACCCCATAACGTTTCACATAGGAACGTCCTTGTTTTACCTCAATGGGCCCAAAATAGTCCACTCCTACGTTAGTAAATGGAGGTAAGTCTGGAGTAATCCTTTCTTTGGGGAGATCAGCCATTTTTTGATCACAAATTTTTCCTTTGTGACGTTTGCAAAAAGCACAATTTGACAAGATTTTCCTTGCTGCTGCATTGGCATGAGTTATCCAGAACTTTTCTCTGGCTTTGGAGAGGATGTAATTTCTCCCACCATGCCTCGTCTGTTCATGAACATTTTTAAGAATTAACATGGAGATATACTGATCTTTACACAGGATGACTGGGTGTTTGCTCTCTTCGGGCATTGCAGTCCTGGACAATCTTCCACCTACTCTTAACAGTCCACCCTCTAGAACAGGATTCAGCTTGTAGATAGGGCTACACCTTTTTACAGGTTTTTTTGTCATTAGTGCACAAATCTCTTTGTCAAATCTTTCTCTCTGACAGAACTGAAGGATAGCGTTTTCTGCTGCTAATAGATCCTCAGTTGATACACGGTCTCGTTCCAACGACTTTCTGGCTTCCAACATTTTCTTGTCAACACAAACATCAGCCATTTCACCCTTCACAAGTTGCTTCCTTCTTTGACTCAACTCCAATAGAATCTTCCTGACCTTGAGTAACCATGCCACTGCAACCTTCAACCTTTTCCAGTCAGAAAAATATGTGATAAGTTGATTGGTTGCATTATTCTCTTGTATAGTTATTGTGTTTGTAGAGATCTCCAGTTTGACCTCTGGATCATCCTCTTCCATTGTGGACTCTACTTCATACTGTAACCACGTTTCACTTGCTTTCCACAGAAATTCTGGACCTGACAGCCACGTTTTGCTGTTCAGAAGCTTATGGACTGTCAGTCCTCTAGATGCGTCATCTGCAGGAT
Organism: Phoxinus phoxinus; assembly: GCF_949152265.1. NCBI lineage: Eukaryota > Metazoa > Chordata > Actinopteri > Cypriniformes > Leuciscidae > Phoxinus > Phoxinus phoxinus. The sequence goes on along the minus strand of NW_027639413.1, from coordinate 51,438 downwards.
TTTGTTTTGTGTGAACATACCGCCACTGTACTGGGTCTGAAGCTTCCCTAATGATGGCTATTCTGTTGGCCACAAATGTTCGAAATCTTTTGTTTTCGTTGCTGATGTACTTCAACACTGTACTACTATCAGTCCAGAAACAGGATCCTGGCAAAGAAAGCTGTAACTCTGATTTTACCATCTTGTCCACCCGAACAGCCAAAACAGCAGCAGTGAGTTCCAAACGAGGGATGGTTACGGGTTTAAGAGGTGCTACTCTGGCTTTTCCAAGAAGAAAGGAAACATGTACATGACCTACTTTGTTCTGTAGCCTCAGGTATGTTACCGCCCCATATCCTCTTTCGCTGGCATCAGCAAAGTGGTGCAACTGGGCATGGACTGGTGTTCCAAAGTCGTGTGGTTTCAAGCACCTACTCACTCTGAACTCTGAGATATCTTTTAGGTCAATCAACCAATTTATCCATTGTTGCTTTAAGGCTTGTGGAATTTCTTCATCCCAGCCATAGTTCCTTCTGCACAACTCTTGTAAAATGTGCTTGGCTGGAAGAAGGACTGGCGCAAGGTACCCTAAGGGATCGTACACTGAACTAATGACTGATAGAATCCCTCGTCTTGTTTGCATACGTTCTTTGCAGTTCATACGAAAGTTAAATTTGTCATTTTCCATACACCAATGTAGCCCCAGTGCCCTTTCCACCCGGAGTTGGTCTATGTCTAAATTGAGTTCACTCACACTTTTAGAGTGTTCTTTCTCAGGAATTGTTTGAAGGACTTTGCGGCTGTTACTGATCCATTGTGTAAGATGAAAGCCTCCTTTCTGGCAAAGGTCAGCCAGGTCATGGACAAGGTGTACCGCTTTCTGCACAGATGGTGAGCTTTTCAGACAGTCGTCCACGTAGAAATTTCTATGTACCGTGTCAACCACTTCGTCCGAAAACCTGTTTCGATTGTCGTCTGCAGTCTTCCTTAAAGCATAACATGCACAACTAGGCGATGACACTGCCCCAAAGAGATGTACAGTCATTCTGTACTCTTCAACTTGCTTACACAGATCTCCATTAGGCCACCACAGGAACCTTAGAAAGTCTTTGTCCTCCTCAGCCACTTTGACTTGATAGAACATAGACTTCACATCAGACATAAAAGCAACTGGTTCTTGTCTGAATCGTAGAAACACTCCTATTAATGAACTTGTGAGGTTCGGACCCTGCAGAAGCTGTTCATTCAAAGAAGTTCCTTTAAACTTAGCTCCACAGTCGAAGACAACTCGCAACTTGCCTTTGCGTGGGTGATACACTCCATGATGAGGAATATAGAACAGGTTATCTTCTCCAGAACGCAATTCATCCTGTGGTACTATTTCTGCATAGCCACTGCTGATGACATTCTCAAGAAAGCTTGCGTATTCTTGGTGGAACTTCACATTTCTTTCCATTTTTCTTCTTAGTCCAATGAGGCGCTGTTGAGCAATACAACGATTGTTTGGCAGTGTTACCTCCTGGGCTTTAAATGGCAGCTTTAAACTGTAATGTCCGTCCTTTAATTTTACAGATTGATCCATTATTTCAATGAATCTTGCCTCCTGCCTTGACATTTCTTCTTTGTCGTCAGCGACTTTTTCATTGAAGTCACTTTGGTACTGCTTCTCCAATAGCAGCTGAAGTGATTCCACAGATAATCTGTTTACAGCAACACTATGACAGCCATTGTCATTTATGTTGTCTTTGCAATCCTTTCCTAATCCATTGACCACCCACCCTAATAGGGTTTTAACAGCAAAAGGACCCTCACCTTGGCTATTCACAATTTCCCATGGTTCTAGCAACATTGAAGCATTAGTACCTATTAATAACTCCACGTTAGCATCAATTTCAGGGATTTCAATGTGCTCAAGGTAAGGCCACTGTGTAAGGTCCTCTTGTTTTACAATATTTGCTGTATTTACTGGCATCGTTTTCTGTGTGTAAACATTTGGAAGTCTGTAGTACCTTGTTCCATTAAGGCTAGCTATTTCAAGTCCATTTACAATGTATGTTGACACTGATGTCTTTGGGCTCATTGTTAGCAAACATATTTTTGACTTTGTCCCAGTGAGATTAAGCCTACGCATAAGAGCTTCAGAACAGAAGGTGGATGTTGAGCCATTATCAAGAAAGGCATATGTCTGAATCACCTTGTTGCCTTTTTGTGCTTTTACCTGAACTGGCAAGATGGAGAGCATTCCATTGCTACCGGCCCCGGTCTGGCTCCCAAATGTCTGAGCTGACATAAGCGTATGGTTTACAGCTGGTTTAGGTTCATTGGGGTAGATGCCGCTGCTGTTCACTGATTTGTCCACTTGTTTGACGTGAATGTGTAAAGCTGTTGGATGGCTCTGTTTGCATTTTTTACAGATTTTACGCTTATCGCAATTTTTGCTCAAATGCCCAGTGTTGAGACACCCAAAGCACACTCCTTTTTCCTTTAAGAAGTTTATCTTTTCACGATGTTTGTTCTTGGCAAATAGTTGACATTCATCCAGACTGTGATCTTGTAAACAGAATAAACAATTGATGCTGATGTTGCTGTCCCTCTGCTTACCTTCTTGTGTGTCCTTGTGTTGTACTTTGCTAACAGCGCAGACGTTTGTAGCAAAGTTGTCTCGCTTCAACTTAGACTTTGCTGTATACACATCCCTTTTAACCTGCTTTTCTCTTTCAGTAGTTTGAATGTCACCAAAAATAGGATCAGACAAGATTTTGACTTGATATTCCACAAAGTCAACGACATCATTAAAGTTAGGTCTGCGGTTGTGTCTCTCCCGAATATCACATGCAGAACTTCTAAATTTTTCCCTCAATTTAAAAGGAAGTTTCGAAACAATAATTTTGAGGTTGGCAGACATGTCCAGCTCTTTCATATCCTCTAAATCCGACATTGCATTACTGCATCCACGTAAAAATAATGCATAGTCCTGTAGTAACGAAACACTTTCAGCCCTCACCACAGGCCAGTTGAGAACCTTTTCCATATATGCTGTTGTGATCTTTGTTTCATTACCGAAGTGTTCCTGTAGGAGAGCTTTAGCTGTTTCAAAGCCTCTCTCCGCACTCATATGTAAACAGCTTTGTACAAGGTCGTGTGGGCGCCCTCTGGTGTACCTTTCCAAAAAATACATGCAATCACCTTTAGATGCAGCTTTCTCCTCCACACAGTGCCTAAAAGCTTGCATGAACATTTTGAACTTCAATGGGTCACCTTCAAAAACAGGCATTTGTCTTGGTGGCAGTTGGCTTGCTTTGTGTTGTTGTATGAGCAGTTCGGATATTTCATTTTGCCTTTGCAGAATCTGACGTGTAGAATTGTCATCAACTGCATGTGCAACATTTCTAGTGGATCTGGCTACTGCAATGGGTAAGCCCTTATTTCTCATCAATCTGGTAGATTTTTCAAACTTTGTATCAGGAACGTCAGGTCTTTCTTTTGATTTTTGCTTCTCAACATAAGATCCCATTTTATCCTGATCTGAAAATGCTTCCAGTACTGCCAACTCTGCATCTGAGGCTTCAATCTCAGCATCCATTTCCACCTGTTCCATTCTTTTGCGTATTGATTCCGCCTCCTTTTCCAATTCATGTTTCTTTTTTAGCGCTGATGCGCGTGCCAGGAGTGCAGCTTTTTTGGCTTCTGCTTGCGCATGTGCAACTTCAAATGCAGCTTTGCTTGATCGACTTGATCTTTCACTGGTGCTGCTTTTAGCGCCTGCTCCAACATTTGATACACTGTCCGTTGGCTTTATATCATCCTCAAGGTGAACATCTTCAATAGTACCATTTGTACTCTTAAAATGATTTTCCACACACTGGCAAAATTCGTTCACACTTAAAAGCTTTGCTTTGAACCAGGTTTCATGCTTTTCCTTTTCATCCACGGGTAGCAACTCAAGCAGATTGTTATGTGCAACCTTTGCGTCGTTAATCAGAGCTTGATATTTGCTGAAGCTACTTTTTATTTCAACTTCATACCCAGACTCGCATAATAAACCTTGAACAGTTTGTTTGATGTTGGCAGCTTTACTTAATTTTGATTTTCTTAGTGTCTCTAAGTCACTTATTTTAGAAAGCAGTGCTTTTGTTGTAAGTTTTATAGACCTTTTTTTCACAGAGGCTTCTTCTTCATTAACATTTTGAGAATCAGCTGACACCACCTGAGTTACCTCAATACCTTGATGACTTTCATCCATTTTAACTTTTTTTTTTTTCAACAGACTACCCCCAAGAAAACCACATTTCATTTAAATATCATAAAACGAGAAATCAGAAATAAAGCATAAACACATACACTTTCTTATGGTAACCCTTTGACCCAAATGTCTCTTATTTCAAGTCCTCGTTTACTTTAAACCAAATGTCAATGTATTGTATTCTCTTGTTGTCACTCTTGCTGTTTACACTTTGATAACTGCAGCTCTTAAAACTCGTACATCTTCTTATGTGTGTGCGTGTGTGTGTTAACTGCCGCTACCTCGTTTTACTCGTTTCAGGTCCAAAAGAACTTTCCTCCTGGTGACGTGCATCGAAGTGTCCAATCCTCACTGTCCAATGGGAGGGCGCTCATCAACCTCAGTCGTCTTTGGCGTCCGTCCTCACCGAGTCCGAACCGTTTCACTATCCACTGAAGCCCAAAGCGTTTTACTCCGACGCCTGCCGCTACCGATCACCACCGCTGTCCGTCACCGATCTCCGCTCGTCCGTCACCGATCTCCGCTCGTCCGTCACCGCTTCCTGGCCGCCTCGCTGTCCAATGCGCCAGCGTTTCCATTCAGCCGATGACCGTCGAACACAAGGTGCACAGACAGCACAAGGACCGTGTCGTTTAAACTTGATCAGTCTTTTCCTCATACAGAGGAGGTTTTTGACTCTTTGTTGGCGCACATTTAAGTTGTTTTGCACGCGTGTTTCGGGCGTGCTGTTTCCTTGTGGCTTAAAATAATAAAATACGGTACAAATAATAAACTTTCACAAATCTGAAATTAAAGTCGGATATACCAATCCATTTATTAACATAACAAAAAATGAAACCTTTCTTCAAACATAAACTTAACTCAAGTCAGTCTCCATGATTACACGCCGTGCCTCACGGTCAAAAACCATGCACCTCGCTGTGCGCCACACCTGCACTAATTAACCCCTGTCTTAAGTAGACTTGTGGCAGAACACAGCTCCAACCCATTACAATACAGAATGGCTCCAACATTTTGGAATAAAATATTAAGTGACCTTTTTGTCACTTGTAATGAAGCTTGCTTATTAGTGAAATTATTAATATCATGGAATGGTAATTATTGACTTTAGCCTGGAGTTATGGCTCTCAATATCGCAATATATATCTATGGGGAAAAAAATATCGCAATGTAATTTTTTCCAATATCGTGAAGCCCTACCACAAACCAATGGACGTCTCCTCCCATGGACGTCTCCTCCCAAAAACGCTGGCGAAGAGCAGCCAGCGTTCTTCTCACTGGGTGACAGACTAACCTGGACGAGTGGCACCATTCCAGAACCTCTGGCCGAACCGACTCCGGAACAAACAGTTTGCCCACCGGGCACCCCCTTGGCGCCTCTGTTCCTGACTGGGCCTCAATGCCCCAGGTGACGGATCCCACCACACAACCAGAGGGGAGGATAGTATCTGGCGGCCCCACGTTCTCCGAGGCAGAGATTTGATGTGAATGCGCGTCAGGCTTACCATTTTGGCAGCCCGTTCGGTACGACCAAAAAAAAAGTTGTCTGGAGTTCAGCAGTTTGGCCGGCCATTTGAATGTAGTCCAGGTTCCGGTGATCAGTCCAGACCAGGAACGGCTCCACTGAACCCTCCAACCAGTGGCGCCACTCCCACAGTACCAAGCTCACGGACAGCAACTCATGGTTACCGATGTCATTGTTCCGCTTTGTGGGTGACAAGCGGTGAGAAAAGTATACACAAGGGTGTAACTTATTATCTTGAGGGGACCGTTGGGAGAGAACTGCTCCAACACCTACTTCTGACACATCGACCTCCACAAGAAACTGTCGAGAAGGATCTGGAGTAATTAGAATAGGTGCCGAAGGAAAAAGGCTCTTAAGTTAATTATAAGTTAATTTTGCTGCCGGAGACCAGCAAAAAGGCTTTCTTGTGGAGGTCAATGCAGTCAGAGAGGCCTCCACCTGACCAAAATTGCGAATAAGAAATTGGCAAAACCGATAAAACATTGCAATGTCTTTCAGCTATCAGGTGTAGGCCAATCGGAAACAGCCCTCACCTTCGCAGGGTCAATGTGGATTCCCTCCACTGAGATGATGTGACCCAAGATGGAACTGGTTATGAAACAAACACTTCTCCGCCTTAGCATAAAGTTGGTTCTCTAACAGCCGCTGCAGTACCCGCCTGACGTGCTGAATGTGTACCTGGAGAGAACAAGAAAATATCAGAATATCATGCAGATACACAAAGACAAATTGGTTGATCATCTCTCTCAGCACGTCATTGATCAGAGCCTGGAAGACGGCTGGGGCATTAGTAAGGCCGAAGGTAAGGACCCTATATTCAAAATGCCCTGTGGAGTGTTAAATGCCATCTTCCATTCGTACCCCTTCCTGATCCGAACCAAATGGTAGGTGTTGTGAAGGTCCAACTTCGTAAAGTACTTTTCTCCCTGCAGAACCTCGAAGGTTGAAGATATCTAAGGTATAGGATACCTGTTTTTGATAGTTATGTCATTCAACCCGGAATTCTATGCAAGGACACAAAGAACCATCCTTTTTTACAAAGAAGAACCCTGCCCCTGCCGGCGAGGAAGAAGGACAAATAAGGTCGGCTGCCAGAGACTCTGAAAGGTAACTCTCTATGGGCGCCCATTCAGGAGCGGACAGGGAGAACAACCTTCCTTTGGCAGGAGAAGTGCCAGGGAGGAGATTGATGGCACAATCATAAGGACGGTGCGGAGGAAGGGATACGGCCCGAGAAGACCTACCGCAAATCATGATAGACCTCAGGAACCCGAGATAGATACACAGGCTCCTCCTGCAACACAGCGGGAGAAAAGACAGGAGACAAGGCAGACACAAGACAATGGGCATAACAAGAACTCCATGATAAAAAAAATAGTTTTCTGACCAATTAATATGCGGGTTGTGAGTAGTAAGCCAAGGGTCAAGGGTTTCCTGAGACGACAGGAGCAAGAGGTGAATGACAAATAAGAAAAAACAATTCTTCCCTGTGATTAACCGAAGTGACAATAACTAAAGGAATAGTGGTATGAGAAGTAGTGGAGAGTTCTCTGCCATCAAGAGCGTGAGCCGTGAGAGAGGGAACAAGAGCTTGAAAAGGAAAACCTCTCTTAGAAGCCCAGGAGAAGTCCATAAAATGTCCCTCAGCCCCTGAGTCTAAAAAAGCGGAGAGATGAAAATTGGTACCATGGACCATTACAGAGATAGGGAGCATGGATCGGGAACCTGCAGATGGGGTGGTAGAGGTGGAGCTTGCCAGTACCCCCTTAGCTATTGGCAAGCATTGGCTTTTGCTGGACAGGTGGTCGCAAAGTGCCCAGGCTTCCCACAGTACAGGCACAGCCCTTTGGCGAAGCGCTGTTGCGTCTCCGTGGCAGATAGGCGATACCTGCCTAGCTGCATAGGTTGAGGAGAGGGTAGATGAGCCAGAGCCTCATGGGCCACCCCGACAGGAACAGCATCCTGGAATGATGTAGGCTTTGAAGAAATGATAGAGGTCCCGCTGATTGTCCAAACGAATCGCCAATTCCACAAGCTTGTCAAAACCCTCAGGAAGCTCACTTGCATAAACTTCGTCCCATATATCCTCTACCAGTCACTCCGCAAACCTGGCTTCATTGTTCCACCCACTTGATGCAGCCAGAGTACGGAACTCTACAGCAAAATCCACCACTGAATGTCTTCCCTGCTGCAGCCAAGAGCCGAGATGCTTCTTTTCCAAGGGCTCACAGATCAAACACCTTCAACATTTCCACCCTGAACAGTGAAAACTCCTTGCAGAAATCGGCTTCCTCAGACCACACAGCCGTGGCCCATTCCCGAGCCCGTCTGGTAAGGAGGGAGATAACAAAAGCCACCTTAGAAGAATCCAAGGCATAAGTGATGGGTTGTAAGGAAAAAAACACCTCACACTGGATGATGAAGGGTTGGCACATAGTGGGCTTACCGGAATGCCAAGGTGTCAACGGCATGATGTGCGGCTGTGAGCTCCTCCTGGTGACGTCCAAGCATAGCTCCTTGTGGCATAGATGACTAATCTGCTGAGTCCATCCTGGCCAGAGTGTGATAAAATGGCTGGACAAAAAAAAAAACAGAGAACCCAAGAGCAGATCAGTTCCAACCGTGTTTATTGGACAAAAATCAAAGTAAAAGGAAACAATATTTAATCAGGCAGCCGAGTCACATAGGGGTAAGAGATGACTCCGTAGTCCAAGGACAGACAAGGGTCAGCAACGGGTAGGCAGTCCAACAAGGCAACAATGCAAGAGGGCAAGACAGGAGAGTGGTCAAGAGGCAGGCAGGGTCAGAACCAGCAAACACAGTCCACGGAACAGTGGTCTGTTCTTCGTACGTTGCTAACTCAGTTAACTGGAATTGATTGTTGGCGATTTGGCATGATCTTGGATTGTTTGGTTCTTCGACGCTCATCCTGGAATTGCTGCCATAGCAACAGTTCCGTAAGCTTAAACCTGCTCAGGAGCCGCTTATTTCATGTAAACAAGATTAGATTGCGGCTTTATATGATACAGGAAGTCCTTTAGTGCAGCGCGTTAGTGTACTTTTTGAGATATCGTTTTTCTCGTGACTCGTGAGAGTGTCATTTACATCATTCATTTGTTGGAACCACACATTTAATATTCGACTTGTCGGAGTCTGGCTTTAACAACAGCACAAACTGTGTGCATTGCCCTGAGATTTTTTGCAAGTCCCTTCACTTAAGTGAAGTCCCAAAATTATATGGGATTATACTGCAAAATAATGCAATATATTACATAATCCATTTCCATAAATGGGAAACTAGTGCTTATATTTTTCGATATACTGCAATATATATGCATTGACCATGTATGGCTATATATTAATACACATAAAATATTTAAATGAAGACAAAAATAGCATTACATGTAATATTCAAAACGTGTTATCCTTTATTGTGTACATATATTGCACATAAATGTTCCCAGATAAATGTGAATGTATGTTGTTCACACAATGAGTTAGGCTACGGATTTCTAGTTCCCAGTATGCTTTGCTTCTGACTGTTAAAGGAGAGCAAGTGTTACAATTAAGAGTTATTTAATGTGTTTTGCTCAATATAAATATATGGGGAGATCTTTTAGATTTTAATGTTCTATTATTTTTAGAAATTAAAAAGTTTTCTGGTATGTGTGAGTTTTTGGGGTCTCACCCCAAAAGCTTTTGGGGGTTTTCAGATCAAAATACTACTTTTTCTGTTGAAAAACTATCAACATATGCCTCTTGCAACAAATAAAAAGGAAAAGTACACTGCCCAACTCTGTATCACTTCTTTGTGCAGACTCTTCTGTAGATGTGGACTCCTGCAACTCACATTGCAGTCAGAAATAATAGGCACAGTATAAATGGGTATAAATTATATGAAGTTACTTATGCACATACAGGTACTTCCTCCAAAGGACAGTGATCTGAGAGGTAAAAAGTTAGAGAAAGTCCACTTACTGCACGTTTCAGCCACCACTTTCTTAAGAACAGATTAAAGTGTTGGTGTATTATGTAAAACTGCACAAAAGAATGTCCTTAATGAACTACACAGGGAAAAAATGTGATCAATAACTTATGGCAAAATATTTTTTTCATTCACATAAGTTTATCAGTTTTCACTTTCACAAGTAAAAGCAATTCATCACTACTCAAGATTTAACAGTTTAAACGACTGTACCAGCCATTTGGATTATACTACTTAATTTACCTACTTAATTTAATTATTTGATAGTTTAGTAAGGACATTTAAATCTGTTGCTGCTACTGGTCCCTGGCTGTGGGTCTAAGGAAGAACTAAACCCAGGATGCCCTTCACAATGGGTCGGTTCACATTCAACCCAAGGTTTGCAGGACCACCACCGTTTTTTTTTTTTTTTTTTTTTGCTCAGCCTTTTTCTTGGTTGCTGTTATTAACAGACAAACACATAATTCAACAGTGCTTTTTTTTTAAAGAGACTTGGAACAGTATGTACCTAGAAAAGATTACTATTTTGTAGAATATTCTTGTACTTCACTTTTACTTGTTCCCATGTTCTATTGGACGGTGGCTCTGACATTAAAATTTAACAAAGTAATTATGAAATTATTAAAATACAAATATATTCTGTAATAAGTGTAGCTCTTTCTCTGCTGCGGAGAAAAACTGGCCGCGCTCTTTTGCCACGGTAAGCAGCCAATAGCAGCGTTGCTGATCAATGTTTCTACTATCGATACATATCCCCTTTTAAACCAGCCCATGAACGCGCAATTATCTCAGATAACTCAACCCAGCTATACTAATCTTAACCGACAGGTGTGTTCGAAGAACCCAATTAGCCAGATCATGATTAGGCAGATGATATCATCTTGGATGTCTCATTTGATCTCGGATGTTTTAAGCAACGTACGAAGAACGGACCCCTGGACAGAGAATAATCCAGGTACATGCAAAGGTCCAATAACAGAGGCAAATCCAAAATGGTTGGGGGAAACTAAGCTGCAGGGCTGGACAGGGCTAGGAGAAACAAAACAGGATCAAATACCTTGACAAGGCAAAATATAACAATATTTGAATGGCTGGAGAATGACAGAAAAACAGTCAAAACACTCTGGCAGAGAAGATGGAAAAGAAGGGATCTAAATAGTGTGAGAAATCAAACAAGAGGGAAATCAGGTGAGAGAGGTGTGCAAGAGCACTAATTACAATGAGTAATTTGAGTAACCAGTAGACAAAACCACAAAACAACAAATAACGCTCTGTTTACTAACGTAACCTCGGTTCCCTGAGATAATGGGAACGAGCATTGCATCGATTTTGGCGCATATCAGTATTCTCTGAATACATAAGCCTGATTGGTTCACTTTTCAGCCCGCCAAAATGAGCAATGCCAACTGCCTATTTAAGTCAGGCAAAAAGACCATTTCTGAATAGCAATAGCGTTGACTTGCACAGTAGCACGGCAGGATACGCAATGCTCGTTCCCGTTATCTCAGGGAAGTGGGCTATAAACACAAAACTGACTTCATGTTAAGAAGTGTTATGTTCCTGCAGTCTGCCATGTTTGGCAAATAAAGAAAATGCTAATATAAAAATATTTCTGGTTAAGGTTTGTATTTGTAATGTATGGAACATTAATGTCCTTTGTCAGTCACATGCCTGTTGAAGTGATGAACTGCACTACTCGTGGTTGTTTTCAGAGATGTAACAGATGTTGTATATTGTTGTATATTAAACTTTCAGCCTCTGCAGCACCAGTACTGTGTGTAACCAGTTCACATACAGCCCTGTGGCCCAACTCATCATGCATTATTGTAATAATTCACATCAACAGAACAACTTACAATTCATTCCTATGTCCTTGCTGTTGCACCTCCTCATCTCTTCCATGATATATTTCCCACCGTTCTCCGTCATCATTCCTTCGATCTTCTGCAGTAGTTCTCGTTTCTGACTCTCTGATTTACTCTTGTTATTGAAACAGTGAAAGTTTCCTCCACATTCAGTCACCAGTCGCTGGAGATCCTCATGATCTTGTAGATATTCATCAATGGTCTGATCCAGATCCTCCAGCTCATCTCCACGTGTGAACAGAATCATGATGTGCTTCTGAACTTCAGGACCTAATAAACACTTGATATAATCCAGGATCTCCTCCTCATTTCCCACAGGTTCCTCTAGAGGAACGGTGAGCAGAACTGCACTGAGTCCTGATGAACATCGAGAGACCAGCTGATCCTTCATCTTCTCCAGCTTCTCTTTATTCACATCTGGATCCAGTAGATCTGGACAATCAATCACACACACCTGCTTCTCTCCGGTCTGAGTTACTTCCTCACACACTTCAGCTTCATGTTTCTTAACTTTAAACCTCTTTTCTCCCAGTATAGTGTTTCCAGATGAGCTTTTCCCAGAACCCTTCCTGCCCATCAGAAGAATCCGGATCACTGGATCATCTGGACCAGCGGACATCTCTGAAAGAGACAGAAAATATGGAGTCTGACTGTACACATAATGTCAAGTGTATTGTCAATGTATTATTTGTATGGCCCCAAATGACTGAAATTGCTGTGGATTGTTGTTGTTGTTGTTGTTGTTGTTGTTGTTGTTGTTGTTGTTGTTGCTTTGCAGTGAAGACCCACCAATAATCATAATTTATCTGTGTAATTAATGTTACTGTTAGTGAAAGTATAGCTGTGAATATACACAACAACAAAAATATTAAATGAACTCTCTTGCCAGGATCTTTCTAGTAATCCTGAAGACATTGATTGGCTGCTTCAGGTGTGCTTCATAGGGTCCCAGATAGCAAGCATCCATCAAAACAACGTTAAATCAATGTTAATGTGTCAATGTTAACTGCATTGGATCAACATCACTTTTGCACTTGCGATTAATATTGAACATTTTCTAGAATTTCATCCACAAAACATTGGTAATGTCATTGAATCAATGTCACAATGTATAATCATCATTTGACCTGAATCACTGAATTGATTTCAGCAGCACTGTGATTCTAAATCATAAAATCCAGAATTTTTTTGTATATCATTTTGGACAGCTATTAAATAAGCATTTTCTAAGAACTCGGGATTGGGCGAGCACACCGCGCATTAGCACCGAAGCCCAACAATCCGCAAGCAAAGCCACAGTCTATTAATTCTCAATAAGATCTTCTGTAGACGTGTGACAGAAATACAGTCAGTCTGGTTAGTAATAAGTGAAAATGCTGTTTGTGGAGTTGTTTAATCAGATCTTGAGAGAGTTAATGTCTTTTATCTTCAGTTCGTCTAAGACTGTGTCTGAATAAAGTTGTAGTTTGTGTTCTTATTACTCTTTCGCAAGATGATTGAAAATGTTTCAGGAACATCACACTAACCTTTAAATAACACACTAGTAACATTAAGCAAACTGGACATTTTTATGTTCTTGGAATGTTATAAATCAATGTTTCTAGAATATTGAATTTTAAATCAAAATGAAGTTGAAAGACGGTTTGAGGAACATCATACCTTTCCTCTAACGTCAAGAAAACTGGACATTTTTCACGTTCCCAGAACCAACACTGAATATATTTTGGAGAGCGTTCTCATAACAGAAGTCTGTTAGCTGGGAATCTGCTATCTTCTATCTTGGATTTAGAATTTTACAGTCAGAAAATCTAAATATGTGAAAAACACCTATTTTAGCTTCAGGTTAACAGGGTTAACAGTAACACTTAAACAGTGTGGAGCCAAATAAACCCCCAGGAGAGTTTAACACTGGAGTTTTGGCTGTGGATAAGTTTAACACTTATTATACCATGGTCTGGGAATCGTGGTCAGTGGACGAGGTGCAGACGTTCCTCTCGTTGGTTGCTGAGGAGCGGATCCACCCACTTTGAAGCGGTACTAACTGCAGTGGAAAAGCAACCGAGCTAAAGCGAACCGAACCGTGCCGGACTGAGTCGAGTCGTACCATGCAGTGGAAAAGCTCCATAAAAGCCTGTCTAACAGCGCCTGTTACTGGACTAAGTTATCTTTTGAGTCTTATTGCGCTAATACTGTCAAATACACACAAGGTTTACATAAACAAAGTTGGTTATGTCTAAAGAGAAAGAACAGTAGTAAAAAATAAGAGAAAATCTGCTTGTCAAATGCGTGTAGACTCGTTGCGCGCAGATCTTAAAGAGACAGTAGCCTAATAGCAAACATGCTGCCGCTTGTCCTTAAAGGGATAGTTACCCGAAAATAAAAATTCTGTCATTATTTACTCACTCTCTAATGTTGTTCAATACCTGTTCAATATTAAGTTCTTTCTTGTGCTGAACACAAAGGAAGATATTTTGAGGAGTGTGGCTAACCGGGCGGTTGCTGGTCCCCATTGACTACCATAGTAGGAAAAAACTATTATGGAAGTCACTGGGGTACATCAACTGTTTGGTTACCCACATTCCTCCAAATAACTTTTATTTTCAACTGAAGAGGGAGACTTATTTGGGTTTAAAACGGCTTGAGAGAGTAAATGATGACAATTTTATTTTTTGGGAGAACTATCACTGTTAATAAAACAACAAAATACAAAAAGCAAATCACTCACTACTCTTGACTGAGAATTTTAATAGTAGATTTAATAAGAATCAATGTACAATTTAGGCAAGGCAAGGCAAGTTTATTTATATAGCACATTTCATACACAGTGGTAATTCAAAGTGCTTTACATAGAAGAAATTAAAATAATCAAAATAAATAAGAATAATTAAAACCCTATCTGAGATGGAAGTGATTGAGCAGGTTTGCGGTGCCACTGGACCTACAATCCAGGGACGTCCTCTGCTGGGGTGGTGTCTTTCTCACACACACACACACACACACACACACACACACACACACACACACACACACACACACACACACACACACACACACACACACACACACACACACACAAACACACACACACACAAACACACACACACACACACCAGGGACGTCCTCTGCTGGGGTGGTGTCTTACACCAGTATTGCCCAATGGGGCCCCCACAGAGCACGTTTCACTTTTGCTGTTTTAAACAAACAGCGAATCTCTATACTCTCCGTAGTATAGCTAATCTTCACTCGCCTCGTCGGAGTGAAGCTCTCCCGTTCCCCTTCAAAATCTCTTCCAATCAGACAGCCCTGATAATCAATAATCACCCCTATCTGAGATGGAAGTGATTGAGCAGGTTTGGGGTGCCACTGGACCTAGAATCCAGGGACGTCATATACAGTGAATATACAGTGAAGTTTATGTGTATCTTTGTTCTTAATTTTTAATAACAAAAAATAATGACAAAGATTTTTATCTTCGCCACTTTGGTCTAAATGTCTGCCATTCTTTTTATTTTATGTTTTGTTATCTAAGGCTTTGTTTTAAAAATAAGGACATTAGTTTGGCTGTAATGCTCAGTGACAGTCACTTGCAAAATAGTAAAACCAACATGAAAAGGAATCGTGATAAAATCGTGAATCGTGATTTTCCAGAAAAAATCGTGATATGATATTTTTGCCATATCGCCCACCCCTAATATCAATGTGTGCGACATAGGCCTACCTGTTTTTGTGTACCACTAACCAGCTAAAGTTTGTTTATCTCTAAAGTTTGTGGTGGTGGTGGTGGTGGTGGGCGTGGCTGCGAGAGTGGGCGGAGCTGCAGGGGCGGGGTCAGCGCTAGGGGCGGGTCTAGGGGGCGGAGCTGTGACCAGTTCAACCGCACTGAACGGCATCGGAACGACCGCGCGCATCCTGAGCGAGATCGGGCGAGCGGCGGCGGGAATCGCTCTGGCCGGAGGATTGGTCGTCAGAGTGGTGAAGGAGAGAGTTCGGTCCGCGGAGAACGGCTACAGCGAACGCCACTCCTACGAGATCCACTGGAACAAGTGAAGCACGCGCGGATGGACATTAATGCAGTGCGTTTACCACGTGTTTATCATTAATGCTCAATCATCACATAATTATCTCATCAACTTTAACACTGCTTCAATGGTACTTAAACTCAGTAGTGTGTACACACACATGAACACTAAGCAGTGTTCATTTATCATGAGCATTTTGCTGTGTACTATTACATAAATCTTATTTGTTTCACTTGTGTATGACTGACATATTTAAATCACATTCAGTCTATTCATTTGTTTATGTTAAAACTATGCAATCCAAATGGATGGAAATTTTACATGCAATTCAAATACGTAAGCTAACCCTAACGATCATGAACCAATGAACGCATGAACTCACGATTCTCCAAAAGCCTTTTAAACTTCATCCCGGTCCTAAAGCAAAACTTTGGAGAATATTTTTAGCACTCAATACTCATCATGTCTTGAAACTGTGACGATGAATGTCTGTATTCTTTAGGGAATGATGTTTGTTTCAGTCTAGCTTTTTTCAGATCGCGCTCCCACTCCCACTCATTTAAATTCTCCATACCAATGGTTTTCCTACTCCCTGGGTACGGTATTTGTGTGTTTTTTGTAGTCTCTCTCTCTTTTGTGCACTATGTTGTAATGAATAAATATATTAATTTTCTTGATTTAAACTCCCTTTGTTATCATGTTCTTTTGCACCAGCGCATTAAACACTTTAACAGGGTTAAACCATCCGGGAATTAATTAATTTATTTTATGTTGTGTTCCCTCATGCCCTTAGCCATTTTAGGGACGTAACAATACCTTTCTTTCTTCTGTGAATCTAAGAGAATATATTCTCATTTTTTAAGGTGAATTCTCAGCCTTTTCTTCACATTGTCACGCAACAGATGGAGACAAGACAGGTAAGTAGCAAATAGATATATTTTATTTGCTGGAATCGATGAAGCAGCAGGAGAGATGGGTGAGTATCGAGGAGTCTGATACTTTGGTGAAACTTAGCTTCCAAGTATACTACTGCAGTGATATACATGTTGGGAGGGTCTTTATTATTTTATTTTTTATATGAAATAAATAGAATGCTACAGTTTCTTTTCTCAATTGTTGCTATAACACTGGGGAAGCCACGAGCTTGCAAATTCCACCAAAAACATCAGCTTACACAGCCATTCATTAATTATTATTATTTATTTATTTTACATTTAATGGGTGTACAAATATTAATGTGATACATTGATTATAATGACCAATAATACCCAATGTATTAGAGGCTATCTCAGATTACATATGCGCTCTTGCAACAGACATGAGGCGTGTGAGCTTGAGGACAGAAGATCAAACATTTATAGGCCTACATTAATTGTGTCATATAGGCAGATAAGTCCCATCTTTAAAGTGAAAAGGTGTAAATGTTTCCGTTCTACATTTCATGCTTAAGACAGGCAAGGGACAAAGCAAAACTAAGAAGATTTTCATTATTCAGAGAGGGATCAAGACTCATCTGAAAGCTGCTCCTCGGGTTGCTCAATTCATGACCTCTTTAAATCCAAAAGGCAAGACATTTTCAATCAAATATCATCATAGCAAACAGAAATAAAAGTAGTTAAAGATTCCGGTAAGACATGTTATGTTTATCAGAATATGGATCATTGCTATGCTGTGAAACCAATCATTGAATAACACAACTTTTTTTCACACCAACAATCCGACCTGTAATGTCTTGTAATGTATTGAAATATCGCATTATTTTTTGTTTTTTTTCTTCTTGCTCTCTTATTTCTTTTTCTCTCTTGTCTCGTTGCTCTCTTGTTTCTTTTTCTCTCTTGTCTCGTTGCTCTCTTGTTTCTTTTTCTTTCTTGTCTTGTTGCTCTTTTCTTTCTTTTTCGGTCTCTTCTTGCAGTTGTCTAAAGAGTTTTTCCAGTAATTCATATTGTTTCTGACGTTCATCCAGCATCTCTTTGAGCTCATCTTTTCTCTCTTTGAAGTCATTCAGTTTTTCTGCTTGTTCTCTGGCTTCATCTTCATGTTTCTTTATTATGACTTTTATTTTCTGTTCATATTCATTTTTCATTTCATCTCGCATTTTATCTTCTCTTTCTTTTTTCTCATTCTCTTCTGTTTCTCTCCTGCTTTTCTCTTCTTCTTGCTCTCGTTTAAAAGCAATAATGTTTCTCTCCCATATCTTTCTCTCTTCTTCTCGTTTCTCATCATCTTCTTGCTTTTTTCTTTCCCACTCCTTGTTTCTCTTTCGCTCAAGCTGTTCATAATATATTTCCATATTATTTTTCTTTTCTAAATATTCTTTCTCTTTTTCTTCTCTCTCTCTTCTCTGTTTCTGTCTCTCCTCCTCTATCTTCTCTCTCTCTTCTTCTCTCTCTTTTTCAAATTTCTTTCTCATTTTCTCCAGTTCTTCTTGTTTTGCGCTCAGTTGTTCCTCGTGTTTCTCTTTTCTCTTTCTTTCATCTTCTTCTCGTTCTCTCATCTGTTGTTTCTTTTTATCCTCCCATTCTTTCTGCTGTTGTTTAATTTCCTCTTGAATATCTTTTCTGTCATTTTCAGCCTCTTTTAATTTTCTTTTCCATCTCTTTCTCTCCTCCTCTTCTTCTTCATTCCTCCTTTGATTCTCAGATTCTCTCTTTTTATTTTCTTCTTCTTCTTTCATCTTTAACTCTGATATAATACGCTCTTTCTCATTTTGTATCTTTTCTTGATCTTGTCTGTATTTCTCTTCTTTCTTTCTATCTTCTTCTTCTTTTTCTGTGTTCTGTTTTTCATACTGTGATCTCTGATTTTCAATCTCTCTCTTCATCTCTTCTATTTTTTGATGATATTGAGCATTTTGCTGTTTTTCTTCTTCTGATCGTTTCTGGTTTTCAATCTCTCGTTTCTTTTGTTCTGTTTTCTCTTTTTCTTCAAACTCTTTTCTGAGGTTTTCCTCTTTTTCTCTGAATTGATTCTCCATTGTCATTTTCTTCTCATCTGCTCTTTGTTTCTCTTCCTCGAGTCTGGTCATCATGATTTTCATGTTCATCTCATATTTTTCTTGTAAATCTTCTCTCTGAGCCTGAATCTCTCTCTCTCTCTCTTTCAGTATTTCCTCCATTCTCCTTTTAATGGACATCTCTGCCTCCTCAAACATGCTGTTAGTGAAATATTGACCCTTGTTGGTATTCTTCAGCTCTTCTATCATGTTTAACAGTCGGGTCACTTGAGTTTTGTCTTGTTGTACTCTGTTATTGAAAGCCAGATATCTGTTTCCACAATCTTTGATAAGTTTCTTGAGATCAGCAGACTTACTTTCACTGACATAATCCTCTATAGATTCACCCTGAAGATCGTCTCCTCTAGTGAACAGAACGATGCTGAACTGAGCAGCTTTTGGACCAAAGATCTTCTTTATCAGATCTATGGTGTCTGCTTCTTCCTTGGTGATTCTTCCCAAACTCAACACAATGATGAACACATGAGGTCCAGGTGACGACAGGGAAACACATTTCATTATTTCTTCTGCCACTTGATCATTTGACAGTGTCGTGTCAAAGAGACCTGGAGTATCAACGACAGCTACTGACCGACCATCAACTTCACCAACTCCCTTCTGACAATCAGTCGTCACTGAATCTGATCTTGCTTTACTCGCAAACTCAACTCTTCCCAGAATAGTGTTTCCTGTTGCACTTTTTCCATTTCCTGTCCTTCCGATCAACACAATCCTCAAACAATGCGGATCACCGGCTTCACCTGCTTCACCTGAAAATCATGCAAGAATTCATGTATTAATATAATGCAGGTTTGCAGCCGTTTTAAACCTCATACACAATGTCACTGATGCTCTTCATTGTGGATTTTCACTATTAGCTTTTAACATCCCAGTTGTCTGTTCTCATGTTCATATTATTTGTCTACATTAGTGATACAGCATGGGTATTCTGCTCCTTTTTTTAAATGTCCTTATGACCTATCTATTCATTTAGCTAAGCTCATGTCTCATTTATTAATTTTTAATCATAATCTCTTGTGAATAAAAGTTAGTCCGTGGAGCATAAGATGTGTGTTATTAGGGGCTTTCTCACCGGAGGAACCTTTTCATAGTTCCTAGAACTATTGGTGGAAGTTCCCAGATGTCGGCGTGTTCGCACCGCAGGAACTGGGAACGATTTTAGTTCTAGGAACTCCTTTTGGAGGAACTAATTTACTCCTGCTTCAGAGTCGGTCTACACCAGCGCTATAGGAACTACAGTGACGTCAGTGTTCGCTGATTGGCATTAAGGCATTAAGATCAATTTCCAAAAGATGATTTTTTTATTCCTCTTTTTAGGCAACTTTAGCATGGATGTGTTCACTTATGCTTAGCACTATTTGTGATATAACAGTTTTAATATGGTTAAATTATAAATGCTTGAAAATGTGCAAACTTTTAAGCAGTACATGTCAGGGTTCTGTCAACCAGTCTCTCCTCCTCTCCACTCCGACTTCAACCAACCGGAACTGGACAAATACTCTGATTCATTCTGAACTTCATACACTGTTCACTCATTGGCCAGAGGAGAACTGGCCCCCGACTGAGCCTGGGTTCTCCCAAGGTTTTTTTCTCCATTCTGTCCCTGATGGAGTTTTGGTTCCTTGCCGCTGTTGCCTTTCCTTCTGGCTTGCTTAGTTGGGGACATTTAATATTCAACAATATTATAGATCTGCCTTAAAGGTGGACGATGATGAAATAGTTTTTTGTATTATTTTCATGTTATCACTGTGAAGCTGCTTTGATACAATCTGTATTGTAAAAAGCGCTATATAAATAAAGGTGTTATAAATATTGAGGTGCTATATGGCACTTAAAGTGGTTCCCCAAATGATTACATGCCAATGAACCACTTTTAGTGCTATTTAGCACCATTGGTTTTTAGAGTGAACCCCAAACCCTGACAGTATATACCTTTTCTGTTTATCTCATGGTTTGTTGCCTAAAGTTTTTTTGTGTTCATAATTTTGAATAAAAAATCCACTCACCCTCTGACTGAATCTTCTGTTCTAACTCTTTTATTTTTTCTTCCATTTCACTCAGTTTCTCCCCCAGTTCATATCTGGCTCTTTTCTCTTGAGCTTTCACATACATCTGAAGTGAATATGGTTTAGTCTTCTCGTTCTCAATATAAGCCAGTAGTTCTGGTATCTGTCTTGAGTTTCCATGCTCCTTTAACCCCAGCAATCTGTACTGACCTCCATAGAGACTGATTAACTTCTGAGAGTCTGTGCTGGATTTGACAAACTCTGTCACTGGTCCTTCAACACTGAGATCTGTTGTGAAAAGCACCATGAAGTGCTCTCTGGAGTAAAATATTTTCTGGATCTTCTCTATTTCTGCTTTGTTTTCATCAGTCAGTGGACCAACAGGAACGACGAGGAGGAAAACATGAACTCCAGGATCACAGAGAGACACACAGCGGAGAGTCTGACGCATCACTTCCTCCTCTGAGAGCTGAATGAGAGCTGGAAGCTCCACCAGACTGATCAAACGCCCATGTATCCTCTCCTCTCTCTTCACACACTCTTCAGTGATTGCTCTCTCATGTGAAGGATTGATCTTTTTCCCTCGTAACATTTTGGACACAGAGACCATAGGTGATCCATCACTTCCACACAGCACCAGGTTCAGCTTCTGTTTTCCAGACACATTTGCTGATACTGAAATACAAATGAAGAGGCATTAGAATAAAGCAATAAGCCCCTTGAAGCCGTGTTTTACAGTGGATGTAGATAAGCTAAGAGGCGTTGTTAGACTAGACGCGGAGTAAAACCCCCTCAGCTGTTCTAAATCCACTGTAAAACACGGCTTCAATGGACTTATTGCTTTGCAATAAGTATTGCTTTGCGTCTGTCGCTAGAGCGCCTATTGAGATCAGAGGAGTGAGGTTTACTCACACAGCGACTACTAGCTGGCCTCCGTTACGCTCAGTAACACTAATATAATGCGGTCACGTGTGTGTGTGTGTGTGTGTGTGTGTGTGTGTGTGTGTGTGTGTGTGTGTGTGTGTGTGTGTGTGTGTGTGTGTGTGTGTGTGTGTGTGTGGTAATGCACTAATGTAATGCACTCAAAGCTGTATGTTTGTGGAGTAATTTACAACGGCTTCGAACGCGGCTCAACCAATCAGAATCAAGGACTGGAACTATCTGTTTTATAATACAATATTTACACTCATTCCATATCATTGCATTTCTAATTTTATATCTGCCTGCATGTTTAATACAATACAGGTGTAATGTTTGGGGTCTTTCTCATTGACCACAAGGTTCATATGTCTGTTTTTTTAATGCATTAATGCTTTATTTATTTTTCTGTCCATGTTTGGTCCAAACTGATTCTCAATTAATTATTGTATTCTATTTCCTTGTCAGGACATGGTTCTTTTAAATTCTGAGTTTGAGTTTAATAAATATACACTAATATTTACCTTTTGTGAAACACTGCTATCTTTCCTAGATACAATTGAAAGTTGAATTTGAGTTTGTGTGTTAAAATATTTTTGGAAGCTTAGTAAATGCTGGCAGTATTTTTATATAGCTGACATTGTAGTTCATGATCATAATCTCATAAGCAATTTTGTTTTTCAAAATTGAAAAACAAATCAAATCTTTGAACTACCTTCATCACTTTTCTGTTTCTGTCTCTCTTCGGGTTTTCCGTAATCTCTATGGTAAGAACTCTCCAGATTTTCTTCCTCGGAGCTGCTCTGCTCTTCATCCACTGATGTTCCTTTAACATCTTCATATATCTTACATGTGATATATTCTCCCAGGTTTTCCTTGAGCTTCTTATCTATCATGTTGAATATCACAGAACTCCATTCTCGTTTACTTTCATCAAGCTGCAGATGTCCTTCTCCACACTCCTTTATTAACAGTTTGACCACATTATTCATGATCACAGAACTTATCTTTGATCCAAATGTCTCTTTATCAGTTGTGAGCACTATAGTGTGTTTAACCGCTTCTTCGCTGAATTCTTTCAGGACAGTTTTCACTCTGTATCTGTCCTCCTCAGTGAAGTCATTGTGCTGCAGAACGAGTATGAAGACATGAGGTCCTGGATCAGACAGAGACACACACTCTCCCACTGTCTGTGTGATGTGACGGAGGGACAGATGTGGCTGGAGCAGTTGAGGACTGTTGATGACGGCCACACGTCTGCCCTTCAATGTTCTTCCTAATCTCTGACTGCGCTGCTGGAGCTTCCTTTTAACTGGAGGAGCTTCAATGTCAAACAAATCTGTCCCCAAGATTAAGTTTCCCACTCTGTTGTTTTCTGACACACTCTTCCCCAGAAGGACAATCCTTAGATCATACACTGAACACACACACACACACACACACACACACACACACACACACACACACACACACACACACACACACACACACACACACACACACACACAAGAACAAAATACAATGTCAAAACTTCTTTACATATACACAGATGTTTGTCAAACAAGTATTGTATTGTTTTCCATTTACAACACTGAACATTAATAAGTGACTACAGTCTTTGTTGTATATTACATAAATAGCTTATCTTAATAGATTTTTCAGTCAAGTCACCTTTATTTATACAGAGCTTTTTACAATACAGATTGTTTCAAAGCAGCTTCACAGAGATAACAGGAAAATAATGCAATAAAGTTTGTTTCTAGAAGAAAATAGCAGTCCAGCTTAAAGGATTAGTTAACCTCAAAATTAAAATTTCCTGATTATTTACTCACCCCAATGCAATGTTCATGCAGTGGAAAAGAAATTAAGTTTTTTGAGGAAAACATTTCAGGATTTGTCTCCACAACAATTGACTTTAATGGTAACCAGAATGTTGAAGTCCAAATCAATGCAGTTTCAAAGAACTTTAAAGTGCTTCAATGTGTCTCTCCTCGATCCCAGCTGAGCAATAGAGCCTTATCTAGCAAATCGACTGGTCATTTTATATATTTAAAAAAAATATATACTTTTTAACCACAATTGTTCGTCTAGTGCTGGTCTGTGACGCACCAGGCATTACGTCATCACGTTGGAAAGGTCACGGGTCACGTCATCTAAGTAATTTGTCTGGGCGAAAATTTTATCTAATTTTATCCTCCAACTTCAAAATTGTCCGACATCTTTGTTTACATTTTTTATTTAATTTTTTTAATATGTGACCTTTACAACGTGTGACGTAATACGTAACGCATCTCAGAGATGGTACAAGACGGGTATTTGTGGTTAAAAAGTATATATATATATATTATTATTATTTTTTTTATAAAATGAGCGATGGATTCGCTAGATAAGGCCCTATTGCTCAGCTGGGATCGAGGAGAGACATTTGAAGCACTTTAAAGTCCTTTGAAACTGCATTGATTTGGACTTCATGTTGGTTGTGATTGAAATCCATTGTGTGGAGAAAAATGGTCCTACCCTCCATTTTCCTCAAAAAACTGAATTTCTTTTCCACTGAAGAAAGAAAGACATGAACATCTTGGATGGCATTGGGGTGAGTAAATTATCAGGACATTTTCCTTTTGGGGTGAACTAATCCTTTAATTAAGTTCAGTGATGGTTCACCATGCGCTTAGATCCTTAAAGTATGGCCTAATGTCTTTATCAAATCACACTTTTCTGTTGCTGTGTTTCAGATCATTCAATGAACTTACTGTTGGGACGATCCAACTCTGGACTTGTGTTTACTGCAAAACACAAGAACACAAACCAGAGCTTATAATACTCATTATTAGTACAGTATGTATGGCTTCATCTGCATATTCTGTGATTTCCATAAGCTTATAACCATCCAAACCTGTGATACTGTTGAACTGTACTATACATATGGGAATTAAATTATATAAACTGAAGATGATTACTCTCTTTAAATCATGATAATTTTACCTGAAAGGCCATAAATGTATTACTTTATCTCACTGGTAAATCATCAACCTAAATTATGCAAATTGCTTCTACAGTTTTCAGTTGCTACTAAATCCAAAATAAAGGACAATAACTTCTTGAAATGCTTCTTGTCTTTGAGTAAACCTTTTATTTAACAAACAGGTGACTAGGTATACCTTAAAAAAATGTTTTAATTAAACCGGTTTATTAAATATCTTCTAACAGCAGTGTGATATCAGCTGTAAAAGACTTACTGTCCTCTTGATCCTGTGTCAAGCTCTGTTGTGTCTCCTTAAAACCACTATAAGTGATTATTTCATCCACTTTTTGAAGTATTTGAGAGTGTTGTGTGTTTTGAAGTTGAAGACGTCTTCCTCCAGATTCTGTAGATATTTGCTGAATCAATTTATTTTCTTTTGCAGATTTCTGTTTAGGTATGGGCGTATTGTCATCAGTAGTCAGAATCATTGTGCGCTTCATCTCCTTCTCACCAAAGCAGTTCAGCACTGAAGTTAATCTATCTCTATCCTTCTCCACAAAACCCTTATGCTGGAGTACCAGTATGATCACATGAGGTTCTGGAGGAGACACCTCAGACACTTTCTGTGCTATTGTTTGTAGATTGAGTACTGGATTGAGCAGATGAGTTGTGTTGATGACAGTGATGTTTCTCCCCTCCACTGTTCGACTGAACGTCTCTACATCAGGTTGTGGTCTTTTCTTTCCAAACACTTGATTATCTAAGATTAAGTTTCCCACTCTGTTGTTTTCTGACACGTTCTTCCCCAGAAGGACAATCCTCAGAGCACTCACTGAACACACACACACACACACACACACACACACACACACACACACACACACACACACACACACACACACACACATACACACAGTTGTCAAATGGCAGTTGTTATATCATCTGTATAATACTGAATTTAAAAAAAAATCAACAGTTTTTCTTTTAGGATTAAGTTTTGTATAAAGATGTATGATTCACCATATTTCTCCAGCTTAATTTATTTTCCATTTATAAGTCTCAAGTTGTATAATCATATAAATACTATCATGTCATCTTTTTTTGGACTTACTGTTGGGAGGATCACACCTTGGACTTTGGCACGTCATATCAAGATGCTGATTAGACAGCAGGATTATTGCACAGGTGTGCCTTATAGGCTGTCCACAATAAAAGGCAAATAAAATCGAAAATGTGCAGTTTTACTGCATTGGGGGAATCTGGCGGGGGACCATTTGTTTTTCTATTATTATAACTTAGAAAAGGCTTTTATAAGGTATTCGAGAGAATAAGTGTGATGGATTTTTAATTATTCATAAACTAACATTTATTTTTCTTGCAGGAATAACATTCACATGCTTTTGAATCTTAAATGTTTCCCCTTTAGTCGAAAACTCATGACTTTGGGTGTGTGTTTGTAAAAATAACAAATATGGGAAAGTAAACTAGACAGACGTCTAGTTTTAAAACCTTGTGATTAAGAAGTAATCAAGAAAAAAAAGTTTGTTTTACCTAGAAACAGTCAGAGGTAATCCAGGGGCCAAAAAGTAAAAGTCCTGCCATATATTTATTCCACCCATGAACTCAGTCAGCTGATTTCACTAATTAGTTCTCTCTCCTGTTTGAATTAGCAAATGTGATTGGAAAAAAATACTGAGGAGGACTTTTACTTTCTGAACCTGGATTTCACACCTCTGGAAACTGTCTTGCATATGAAGAACCAGTCAAATTGTAGGGAAATTATGTAATTTATCATGTCATTTTTGCCCTATTCTAACTGTTTGTATTCCTTTTGTTGGTGGGATTCTCTCTGAAATTTGTCTGAGATTCTCGTTTAAGCTGTGATTAAAGCATATTCTAAGGCATTGTCTGGAGTTAGAGACTAGTCTGTGTTTCTGTCTTGTTTCATGTTTAGTAGTTCCCAGTTCTCTTACGAGAGTTCTCTCGTACTGCGTTGAAGACGCTACGGGAAAGATTCTTTCTTGAGATATTGAAGCCAAAAATGAATCCTTAATTTTGTAATAATGCAAAGCGCTTTGCAACAGCATTCAGCCTTAGGCATTCAGCCATTCAGCATTCAGCCATTCAGCCTATTGGCTGCTCTGCAGCAAAAGCAGCAGCCTATGCGGGGCCTCCCATGACGCTTGACCCAATGAGGACGCTTCGTGCCCTCTGCATCACGTCCCGCCAGAATGGGCGTGGCCTAGGCCTATAAATGCCCGTCATTTGCTGATTTTCATCTCTTCAGTGCTGGATCCTGATAGAAAGCCGCCACAGCCGTCGAGAAGCATCACTGCAGGACGTGCCTTCTCTACTGAAGCCACTGGCCGACATCTCGCCGCCTTCAGCCGCCGTTCCTTGCATCGCTATCCGGCGTGGAAATATATCCTTTAAAACTGTGTGTGTTTTGTGTGCGTGTTCGCCGCTGCGTCACACATTTTTTTCTCCACACTAAAAGAGCCGAGCGTCTTTTTAAAGATGCGTGTTTGGAATAACGGCGTTTAAAAGAACGGCGTTAGGTAACGACGTTATTTTTTCAGTAACGGGGTAATCTAACTCATTACTATTCCCGTCGTTACAACGCCGTTAACGTTACTGGACGTTAAATGCGGTGCGTTATATGCATTGATTGAATAAACTGTGTAATCCGATTCCGAACGCACCCCTGGCTCACAGCTAGTGAGGAGGTGGCTTAATAACGAGGTAAGCGAATATGATTGGCTAAGGCAGAGTCATGTTTCATGGTAGCCAATCAGAGCCAGTGTTTTTACACACATGCCAGCACACACGCCAGGCGCCACACACACACACAACAGCTAAACATACTCGACGGAGCAGCAGAGATGACGAGTCAGGAGCAATCCGATGAAAAGTTGGCATTTTCAAGGTGGAGATATAAGCACTACTTCAAATTCATTGTGGTCAAAAACAAGAATGTGCATGTAATGTGTACATTATGTCCAGGAGCGAAGACTTTGTCGACATCCGTTGTAAGCAACTCTAATTTAATGAAGCATCTCACATTGACACACGCATCTACAAAGCTAGTGGCAAAAAACACCGATACCTCCACCACAGATGCTAGATCGCCAGGTTGTTTTCTTGACCAGTTGTCTCAGGTTGAGAGAGTTAAATGCACTTTATATGGTGTAACTGTTTACTTTTCTTACAAAGATAATACTTGAAGTGCAGGATAAACCTCTTGCTGTCTGTCGACGAGCAATAAATATCGAAATATGTACAAACACCGTCTGTTCTACTCATTTCAACTGACCTGTGAAAACTGCTCATAAAAATCCAAATTATTTGGCATATAGCAATTTTTTTTTAACAGTAACGCAAATAGTTACTTTCCCTGGTAACGAGTTACTTTTATTATAGAGTAATTCAGTTACTAACTCAGTTACTTTTTGTAACAAGTAGTGAGTAACTATAACTAATTACTTTTTTTAAGTAACGTTCCCAACACTGCTCGCAACTGTAGCTCGTGTCGAGCTCCACTCTGCGACGGGGACCACCACGTGATCTGTGTTTCCTGCCTGGTTGAGGACCACACAGTGAACTTTTTTTCTGAAGCACGTCTCTAAACTTATACAAAACTCAGCAAATACTATTCACTCAGACATGAGCTATATATCTCTATAATCATATAAGTGTGTAGTTTTAAAATATCTAATTCAAAACTAAAATAAATATTCTCTGTTTATGCAATCTATATAAAAAGAGCGAGAGATCAGCCGTTCTCATTATCGTTCTTATTCTTATTAATTATTAACTATCTATATTGCCTACTGAGATGAGTAAAAATAGACTGAATACGTTGAAATAAAATGTCTTTGTATAAGCAACATATTAAACTGCAAATTAACATTCATGCCCTAATATATATTATAAAAGACGATATGTTACAGACGAAATATGAAAGACAACATTTCGTTTTGGATAGATTATAAAGTTTTTACTGCCACATCAAAACCTAATTTACAAGGTGCAAACAAAATCTTAAAAGGTCAATATAAGCCTTCTCTTTAAATTAATTTTGTGTTTTATTAGTGACAAATTTGGGGAGAGG
This sequence comes from Phoxinus phoxinus, assembly GCF_949152265.1. NCBI lineage: Eukaryota > Metazoa > Chordata > Actinopteri > Cypriniformes > Leuciscidae > Phoxinus > Phoxinus phoxinus. The sequence goes on along the minus strand of NW_027639413.1, from coordinate 22,809 downwards.
ATAGCCTTCATCCAAAACTTTCTGAAAATACGAATGAGAATTAACTGCACAATTACTAGAAATGTTTACCTTGGATATTATACAATTTGCAAGCATAGGCCTACACAGTTTGTGGAAAAATACACTTTTTTTCAAGATGTTTCCAACTCTGAAACAATTCTGTAGTAATATATATATATATGTGTGTATGTATATATTAGGGGTGTCGCAATATACCGGTATTGACGATAATCGTAATATTCAAAGCATGAAATATCGACATCGTGTTAATTTAGAGTGTGACAATATACCGGTATTGGCGATAACCACAATGTTTAAAATTAATAGGACTCTTATGATAAGATGACACGTAAATATTCCAGCGCCAGTACCTCGTTGACCTCTCAGGTATTGCACCCGCTGACACTTATCAAACAAGAAGAAGACGCAGTGCGCGCCCGCGCCGTTATTCTGAGAAAAACCATGTCGTCTAACGAGAGAGTGAAACGCTCTGTCCACACACGAAGAAAGTTAGCTCGCCAGTTTGGGAGTTTTGGTTTCAAAGAAAACGCCACTTTAGACAGCCCAATCTGCAGAATCTGTCGGGCTACGGTCAGTGCGAAGGGGGGAAAGACCACCAACCTTTTTACCCCTTCTCCGTGTCCATCACCCTGTGGATTTAGCCATTTTACAGAGAGTAAGTTGTGATTATTTTACTAGTCATGGAATGGGAAATGTGACATTAACCTGTTAACAGCGGGTTTCCATGCTAATATATTTAAAGGCCGTGTTGCAGGTTACATTTTTCAATGAATTTGTGCAATTTGCTTGTTGGTAATGAACATTTAAACTGTTATCCTTTGTATTTTATGTTGTTGGGTATCACAAAACGGAATATAATACGAAAAAGTAGGTACTATCTTACAGCGCCAACGATTCTCCTTTCCGCCACAATGCATTGCATGACGTCACCTTGGGGAGAGAGTTTACCAAAGCCCGCCTTGAGAGCGCTGAGAGTGACTAGAGAGACGAGTAGTAGACGAGAGTATTCAGATTATAGAACATGATCATTGTCTATACAACACATCTATAGTCACCTATAACTGTCTAAGTTGGTTCATAAGACTTTGTGGAAAAAGTAAACAAACAATTAACATACTCGTGCGTGCGGGCTTGAAGGGGACCATGATCCTGCCTGAGATGTGTGTATGCTATCTTCAGCACAAACGGATTCAGGCAGCATGCATTCAGCATTCAGTCACATCTGGTCGCGGGGTGAGCTCCTCGACCAGCGACCAAAACGCACTCACTGCCCTGCCCTACAGCACAAGCTTTCCAACGCAGTTTCCATGGGACGGCACCGCCCGCACAAGCACCTGCCAAACACCGCGACAGACGCGCGGCGGCTACGCTTGCAACAACATTTTCACCGGAGAAAGAGAAACGCCCATATAGCTAGCACGATGCCTTCTATTTATAGATGACAAAGACAAAGAGTACCAGTACTATGACAAAGGCTACCGGTAACGTTACTTATCTGAACTAACGTCATGATCACCGCCACTATAAAGAAAACGTTGATTTTTCACTCGGTGCTATTCAATGACAGTAAAAAAAAATATGTGTCGTTATCTCATTGCTATGATAGCATTTCACCAGGACACTTCACCAACTCTCCACTCATTCTCCTCGGATCATGCTTTTCATCGGCTTTGACGGCCATCAGGCTACCTTTCCTCCACTTCTCCCCAACGTGACGTCATCGCCGAATTGCGTAAAAAAAAACGTTAATACCAAAACTGGTATTTAAGACCATTTTTGAGACATTTTAAAAATGATATACATATCTTGAGTTATTTATGTACCCATTAATCGACAGTGGTGGTTAACCTGCAACATGGCCTTTAAATAAATGGTGATTATAAGTAGCCTACCTCGTTTTCTTTACTCGTCTTTTGTATGTTGTATTTGCACGTGATTTTATTTTATTTTGCCACTGGTGCAACGATAGTCATGTCACGTCAAGTCATCTTCATTTATATAGCGCTTTTAACAATGTAGATTGTTTCAAAGCTGCTTTACAGAGATAAACGTATAATTTAAGGTAACAGATTGTTTTGGCTTTATAGCGGTTCTTGAATAATGTTATTTTCAGCTAAACGATAGGTTTAAGAGCTTAAAATATAGGTAACGTTACGCAAGTTAACAGGTTAAAGTATCAGTGTTGATGTTAATATTAATTCATCACACTGAAAAACTTTGAGTATTTTCTGTCTTTTTTAAATGTGTTTTGAAAAATTAATTTGACTGATAACTTTTTTCTACCAATGTTTCTATAGATATCGTGATATATCGATATCGTGAATTCTTTTGGCCACAATAACCGTGGTGTGAAAAATCTAACATCGTGACAGCCCTAGTATATATATATATATATATATATATATATATATATATATATATATATATATATATATATATATATATATTAGGGGTGTAACGATACACCCCTAATTTAACAGCGCACTGGGGCTCTCTCTCTCTGCTCGTTCTTTCCGGTTCTTTCAGTAACATGCGATCTGTCCCAAGCGCAGCAGTCTGTCATCTACATCACTCACCGATCAAATAAGGCTTTGGCGGGATAAAAATTCACTTTGGCGGACGCCAAAAAACTTAATTTGTAGCGGACGGTGTTGATTCTGTGGCGCACCGCCCACGAATTAGTCTATGTGTAGGAAACACTGCAGTCTAACTGGCAAGCGTGATCGATCACCAAATATAACGTGATATGCACTTGGAAATCAAAAAATTGTGTATATTTAGTAAAAATACAGCTTTCATTAGTTGTTACTGTAGGCTAATTACTATTTAATCAAATGTCAGAAAAAATAGTTTTGTGACATAAGGTGAAGTGAGAGCTGGGCGGGGCGCTTTCGGTTCGAAATGAGAGTATCGCGGTTTTTCGGTTCGGTTTGAATATCGTTACACCCCTAATATAAATATGTGTGTGTGTGTGTGTTGTCTTTGAATTCTTTCTTGTGGCTCAGTGACACCTGAATGAAATGCTCATTAGTATGCAGCATTAGCAGGTCTTCTTTGTCTTCTCTCAGGTGTGAATTAGGACATTATTCATGACCTTTTTGGATCATTCACGCCCACCTGCATATTGCCTTTCCAAACAAAAAGTGTCTTACAAAATTTAAATCAATCTATTGTTTAATGTGAACGATTAGCCGGATGATTTTCAGATCATTTTGAAGTAAAAACTCTAGGCGACAAGATCCATTAGTCAAAAGTATTGTGGGAATATGTGAAGTTGGTCGTTTGTGGTCTTATATCAGAACATTTAAGTTTGAGTTTTTTGAATAACCACACATAAATAATATTCTCTCAAAAATGCAAACATGTACATACATGTTGCTCACATATTATGATAGCCATGTTCGTGCTAAATAGAGTGTAATTACACCTTTGCGATTAATATGTTTATAAGCAACTGAAAAAAATACAAATATTAGGGCATGTCAAAACATCTCAAGGACCCCAAAAACACCTTAGACCCCAGAGGGTTAACAGCCGCCTGCTCGCACTCAGCAATGCTCCGCGCCCGCCGCTGCGCCCCAGCATTTTCTGGTGTCCCGGCCACGGCCGATGGTGTAATGTGTGTAACTGTAATGCCCACAACTCAGTGCCCATTCATACACACAAGCACAGCCCTACACAATACAGGGCTTGCACACATAAAATCGACTCATGTCGATTGTGCATCACAGGTAGTGAACGTGCCCGCTATTCAGTGCCCACAATCACTACACACCGCATGTCGCACGGTTTCAGCTGAGAGAGATGAGCGCGCGGGCTGCCCGCTCGATTAAGCGCCCCCCCCCCCTCAAACGCTGTAAACACGGCGTCCATGATACAGCACACAGTTGCTCTCGCGTCGCCGCCATTTCGCGACCAGGGACCAGATTTCATTCTACCCCTAGTTACTCATGCGAATGCGTGGGAAAAACTTCCCGGGGGTGCTGAACATTATAAAAGGAGGCTATTCGCTACAGCTCAACTCAACTCAACTTTATTTATCAAGCACTTTAAAACGACCGAAGTAGACCAAAGTGCTGCACACATGAATATACAGAGCAAGACACAATTCATACAACATAAAATACAATGTGAAATAAATTATGGACAACGCATATAAAACACAACCAAAAACCATAAAAAGGCAATAAAATAAACAAAAAGTCAACTCCTGGTGTAAAAGGCCAAAGAAAAAAGATGGGTTTTTAAGAGAGATTTAAAACGAGTAATCGAAGTGGCCTGTTTTATCGGCTGATCATTCCACAATTTTGGAGCTGCCACTGCTTACGTGGACCTTGACCTTTTGTCTGTTCCTGGATTTATGATTACGGATTACCCAATAAAACTGCACTTGGACTATCACCCTTTTTGTATGCGTGTCGTGACAAGAACGAGTGGGTGTGTAAGGATGTAATAACTCAGAGATGTAAGATGGGGCAAGACCATTTAGTGACTTATAAACTAATAAAAGAATTTAAAAATGAATCCTGGACTGTACAGGCAGCCAGTGAAGCGAGGCCAAAATGGGTGTAATGTGATCATATTTATGTGTTCCTGTTAAAAGACGTGCTGCCGCGTTTTGTACCATTTGGAGACGAGCTAAAGAAGACCCACTAACCCCCACATATAGTGCATTACAGTAGACCAGGCGGCTAGTAATGAAGACATGGATTACTGTCTCAAATTGTTGTCTTTGTAAAAAAGGCTTTATTTTGGCCATCTGCCTCAGCTGGAAAAAGCTTGTTTTAACTACTGCTCTAATCTGACTGTCGAGCTTAAGGTCAGCGTCGATTTTAACCCCTAGATTAGTGATAACTGGCATTAGTATATTGGGCCAAAGCGCCCAACTCAACGGAGCGGGTCCCAGCATTACCAAAAATCATCACTTCTGTTTTATTTGAAAATGAACAGCCATCCAGGCTTTTACATCATCAAGACACTCCACTAATAGTCTGACATTGTCATTATTTTTAAGAGGCATGTAAATCTGACTATCATCAGCATAGCAGTGGAAAGACATGCCATGCTTCCTAATTATTGAGCCAAGTGGCAACAAATAAAGAGAAAAGAGGAGAGGGCCCAGAACTGACCCCTGAGGGACCCCATAACAGAGAGGGGCAGAAGAGGACTCAGAGTTCCCACAGCTGACACATAGAGTCCGACCTTCCAAATATGATCTGAACCATTCAAGCACTATGCCTTTTATGCCCACCCAATGCTCCAAACCCAATGCTCCAAACCCAATGCTCCAAACCCAATGCTCCAAACCCAATGCTCCAAACCCAATGCTCCAAATGAGAAAGGTCCACAGTATCAAATGCGGCAGTCAAGTCAAGAAAGCACAAAATCAACATAGTCACCAGAATCAGTCGCTAAATAAATATCGTTAAAAACTTTTAAAAGAGCAGATTCTGTACTGTGTAAAGGTTTGAAACCAGACTGAAATACTTCAACGATATTATGGTCTTTCAAAAAAGCCATTATTTGATTACAGACTATCTTTTCAAGGATTTTTGAAAGAAATGGTAGTTTTGAAATAGGTCTAAAATGTGCAAGATCTGTAGGATTAAGACCAGGTTTTTTGAGCAGAGGATGCACTACTGCGTGTTTAAAAATTTTAGGGACCACACCTGAGGACAGACTGCTATTTACAACTGCAAGAACAGACAATCCTATAGTGGGAAAAACCTCCTTAAAGAGTCGAGGAGGAATAGCATCATGTGGTGAACCAGAGGGTTTCAAATTACCAACAATCTCCTGTAACACACACAAAGTCACAGGCTCAAACTTATCAAAGACAGCAGTGTAGAGAACAGAGACTGATGGGTCACATGCAGAAGGTGAAATTAGAGCTCTAATGGAAGTAACTTTATCAATAAAAAAGCTTTAAAAGTTTTCACAGGCAGCCCGGGAGGCATCAACACAGACAGTTTGCGGAACATTAAGAACTGAATCAATAGTTTTAAACAAAACACGGGGCTTATTACAGTTTAAAAGAATAATATTAGAGATATATATTCTTTTAGCATCTTTCACAGTTGTCTGATAATGACGCCAACAGTCCCTTAGCAATTTAAATGACACTTGCAGTCTATCTTTTTTCCATTTGCGCTCAGCTTGACGGCACTTGCGTCTGACAGCACGCACTGTGTAATTTAGCCATGGTTCAGATTAAATTTTTGGCTGCCTGAGTTTCAATGGAGCCACAATATTTATAGCAGATTGGCAGGTGGAATGTAACCATGAGCTGAGCTCCTCTGAATCATTATGCTGTGATATAACAGAGTAACAGAGAACACTGCGTCACCGATCTCTAGATTATGCACAGGCAAACCAAAAGATAGGACAAGATCAAGTGTATGTCCATGGTTATGTGTGGGGCCAGACACAAAGTGCATGAAATTAAAAAAAGTCAATGAGGTGTAAGAAGTCCTTTACCATTGGGGTGTCGGCACAACACACATGGACATTAAAATCCCCAACAATGAGGACGCGGTCATATTTAGGCATAATTTCATCCAAAAAGACAGAAAACTCATTTATAAAGTCCTTATTGTATTTTGGAGGCCGATAGACCACTACACATAATACAGTATGTGAACGACCCAGCTCAAATAAACAATGTTCAAAACTAATGAAGGGTGGTGATAAAAATATCTGTTTACATTTCATTCTTATAAACAATTGCTATTCCTCCTCCTCGCAATCAAACGGCAAAAACTCTGACAAAACGCTGGACTCACCAACACTCAACCTCAGTCTCAGTCACACAGAGAAAATCCAGTCCCCGAGAGGTGAAAAAATCCTTTAAGACAAAAGACTTGTTTGCTAGTGATCTAGCATTTACTAAGCCAATCCTGGCAGGGGCCAGCATGTCTACAACGCTGTTTTTCCAAGAAACTTGGCACAGAGGCCGCAGGTCTCGCAGGTTCACCCCACGCCAGCGGGGGCGAGGAGAACAAGGAGCGCGGGCCTGGAACTGCTCATCCGGTCCGACGACAGGTACCAACCAGGCGTCGACAGGGTCCAGCGACCGGCAAGAAACAAAAGGATGAGGCACCGAGCGACACTTGGCCCAGGAGATCACGGAGAGACGCGCCAGGTAAGCCTTTATTCTCACCAGCCGTCCGCTGCGTTTACCACGGCAACGATGTCGCTTACGCCGATGATGTAGAGCCGAAAAACGGCAGAGGGAAGCTGGGATCTCAGATAGAAACGGGGACAGTGTATTTTGCTCACCATGATCAAACTTAACAGTAAGTCGAATATCCAGTAAGCTTTGACGCTCATACACTAGTAAAGAGTCAACATGTTGAACAACGAGTGACGCAAACAACATAAACACACACAATGACTGCAGGATAAGAGGGCAGGCCACACACACTGGCGCCATCTTGTATTTTTTGTTTAGAAGCATTTACAGTTCTCGCATCGCCCCCACCGTTACACAGCGAGGGTCGAAACTACGGTAAAAACAGAAGTAGCACATCTACTTCGAGCCGAAATAGCGAAGCTATTGAGCAAAGGGGCCATAGAGCCTTTATCTCAAGCTCAGAGCGAAGGGGGTTTGTACAGCAGATATTTCCTGGTGCCAAAGAAAGACGGGGGTCTCAGACCCATTTTAGATCTGAGGCAGCTGAACAAAGTGCTTATGAAGCGGAAGTTCAGAATGCTCACGACCAGAAAACTCCTCGCTCAGATTCGCCGAGGAGACTGGTTTATGTCAATAGATCTGAAAGACGTGTATTTCCAAATACAAATTGCGTCACATCACAGGCGATTCTTGAGATTCGCCTTCGAGGGCCAGGCGTATCAATATACAGTCCTCCCGTTCGGCCTGTCTCTAGCACCTCGTACATTTACAGTGTAGCATGGCACCCCTGAGACTCCGAGGCGTACGAATTCTGAATTATTTGGACGATTGGCTGATTCTAGCCCAATCGCGATCAGAGCTTGTACAGCACAGGACCCTAAAACTCGATCACCTCGAGGTTTTAGGTCTCAGAGTCAACTGGGCGAAAAGTTCACTGTCTCCCAGTTAGAAAATATCCTTTCTGGGCACAGAACTGGACTCGCTGTTCATGATAGCACAGCTGTCACCACAGCGCAGGCTGGGTATTCTGCACATGATAAAAACTCTCCGCGGCGGCTCCATAGTTCCGCTCAGGAAGTTTCAGAGGATGATGGGTCTCATGGCCTCAGCATCATCAGTGCTACAGCTGGGTCTGCTGCGCATGCGCCCACTACAGTTCTGGCTAAAAGCGCGAGTGCCGCGCCGAGCATGGGTTTCCGGTCTTTGTCGCCTCAAGGTCGATCAGGAATGCTTGTCAGCTCTGAAACCATGGAGTGCGACCGACTGGTACCAGTCAGGTGTAAGCCTGGGGACTACCTCGAGCGGGAAGGTGGTGTCTACGGACGCATCCACCTCAGGCTGGGGAGCGTTGCTCGAGGGCAGACCGTTCTTCGGCCAGTGGTCGGAACGGGAAAAGCTCCCACACATAAACTGGCTTTAATAGATTGGACCTGGAGAGGACGCTGGCACTGTCTGTTGCCGCTTCTCCCTTAAGAAAATGTCTTTTGTATATTATTTTTTGCACTCTAGAACCTACTTTTTACAAAGTCACTATCTGCTATCTACCAGGTAGTTTCTTTTTCGGATTATATGGATGTATGGATTTTTTACCTGTTGTTGTGGGCAATCTTCTTCGTACAATCCCGGCCAGTTCCTGAGCTGTTGCATCAGAGTTTTTATTACTGTTTTACTGGCCCTGTGGTCTTGATATCACTCATCGACACCAGCATCAAGATCGTCTAAACGGACAACACTTCACTGCCAAGTTAGCCATCGCCGGACAAGGTAACATCTTCCCGGCTTAGCGAGCAGCCACTTGCCAGCCGGCTGGACAATCTTCGGATCCACTCTGTAGCGATATGACGCTAAAGTACTCGATCCCGCAACTGCTTAATTTAAGGCATGACCGCAGTCCAACATATATCTCAGCCATTAAACAACTTAAACTTCAAAGCCGACCCCGCTACATCCATAGAAGCTGCCGTAGAAAATTTGTTCTCTCTCAGTCTAGTGGCTCTATTCCATCTCTCTGGTCAACCGAGCGCATTGTCGCACGGCATCTACGTCATCAGAACGCCTCTCTACTTGGAATAAATAGCATTGGGAAGGCCACTAGCATAAGACCCGTCACCACGGAGCAGAACATAAAACGTGGAGTGGATTCAGTCTACTTCGCTCTCTGCAACAGTACACCACTCCATCTGACATCAAAATAGAACTCAAAGCAAAAGATGCAAAAAGAAGTGCTGCTTCAGGGTGTAAAAATCTCGGTGCTCTTTGGATGGGATACAGAATCTAGTTAGTTAAATTAGGAACTCCAAGGCACTCGAAATATGTGAAAAAAAGTTAAAAAGCCTTTATTAATGAATGGCTCTAAACATTAAAAATGGTGACAGATCCACCTACGCGTTGCGGCTACATGCCTTCGTCAGGGTGTGAGCGTAGGTGGATCTGTCACCATTTTTAATGTTTAGAGCCATTCATTAATAAAGGCTTTTTAACTTTTTTTCAAATTTTCTTCGTCAGACACACCCTGACGAAGGCATGTAGCCGCAACGCGTAGGTGGATCTGTCACCATTTTTAATGTTTAGAGCCATTCATTAATAAAGGCTTTTTAACTTTTTTTCACATATTTCGAGTGCCTTGGAGTTCCTAATTTAACTATCAAAATAGAACTGTTTAACACACAGTCCCTCACAAATAAATCTTGTCTTATACACAGCCACATATTGAACAGGAATATTGATATCATGTGTCTTACTGAGACCTGGCATCAGCCAGAGGGATTTTTTGCATTAAATGAAGCATGTCCTCCTGGTTATCAATACTTGGAGAAAGCCCGCCACTCCGGTCGCGGTGGTGGCCTAGCAGTACTACACCGCAGTGACTTAAAACTCACCTCGCTGTCTCTGCCTGAACTGTCCACTTTTGAATGCCTTGCTTTCAGATGTAAACCACCTTTCACTATGACTATTCTTCTTATTTACCGGCCTCCAAAGCAAAATCCAGCCTTTATCTCAAGAGATAAATGAATTTCTCACTTCACTCTGTACCACATCTGCAAACATTGTTATACTTGGAGATTTGAACATTCATGTTGACACCCCCTCCTGTCATCCAGCAGTTGATTTCTTACAGCTATTGGACGTTCTAAATCTCAAACAGCATGTTGACATCCCAACACACAACAGAGGACATACACTTGACCTGGTCATTACTGACTCTGCCCCCATTGAAAATCTTCTGGTATACGATCTCGGAGTGTCCGATCACAAAATCATCTCAATGGAGGCAAACTTTTCTCATTACATCAAACCAAAACGGCAAATCCATTTCAGAAACATAAAAAATATCAATCCAGACACTTTGGCTTTGGACCTCCTGCAAATCCCATCAGCAACATTTACATCAGTAAATGAATCAGTGGATTTTTATAACAGCATCCTGAGCAGTGTTTTGGACCTCCACGCACCTGTAAAAACACGAACAGTCACTTTCTCGCGTACATCTCCCTGGTTCACTCCAGAACTACGGAAAATGAAAACAGCAGGACGTGTACTTGAGCGGCGTGTTTCAAAAACTGGACTTAGTATTCACAAAATAGCCTATCAAGAACATCAAAAGGCCTACTCAATGTCACTAAAAAAAGCACGGACACAGTTCTACTCTAACATCATCAGTAAAAATCAGGGAAACTCCAAGCAGCTTTTCTCTACCATAAACCATCTCACCAAGCCACAAACTATTTCACACAATGACACATCAGAAGAAGAATGCAACAGTTTCATCACTTTCTTCAGGAAAAAAGTTGAGACCATCCGCTCTCTCCTCTCCAGCACCCCTGCTCTGTCTGTCCCCACTGCCGACCCACAGCCTGGGACTTTCCAGCCTCTCTGTTGTTTTTCTGAAGTCTCTAAGCAACAAGTTGAGGACATCATCGGCAGGATGAAAGCTTCCACCTGTACGCTGGACCCTTTTCCCACAGCCCTGGTGAAAACACACATCAGCTCTCTTAGTCCCTTAATAACAAATGTCATCAACCATTCTCTACGCACTGGTCATGTTCCATCTGCTCTTAAAACTGCTGTTATCAAACCCCTTCTAAAAAAAAACACTTCAGACCCTGAAGTTCTTGCAAACTACAGGCCTATTTCTAACCTTCCATTCTTGTCCAAAGTTCTAGAAAAAGTTGTTGCTGCCCAACTTCAGGATCATCTAAATTCAAATTCCCTTTTTGAAAAATTTCAGTCCGGTTTCCGTTCCGCTCACAGTTCCGAAACAGCCCCGATCAGGGTCACAAATGACCTGTTGATGGCAGCTGACACTGGCACACCATCACTCCTCATCCTACTGGATCTATCTGCAGCTTTTGACACGGTTGATCACAATATCCTCCTTCAGCGCCTCCATCATACTATCCGACTCTCTGACACTGCTTTGAGCTGGTTTAAGTCCTACCTGTCTGGAAGAACAGAGTATGTTTCTTTGGGAGGTGTAAAGTCTGAGACGCATACAGTCACATGCGGTGTTCCCCAAGGGTCGGTTCTTGGCCCGATTCTATTCATCATCTATACTCTTCCCCTTGGCCACATAATCAGCAGGCATGGAATATCATTTCATTGCTATGCCGATGACACTCAGCTGTATATAAAAACCAACCTCATCCCATCTTCAGCCACTCTATCATCATTGAGCTCCTGCCTTGAGGAGATTGAGGCATGGATGAAGGCAAACTTCCTACAGCTAAATAGCTCCAAAACTGAAGCTATTTTAGTTGGTACATCACACCAGGTCCAGTCATCACCCATAACCCACATCTCTTTCTCTGGTCAAAACATACCACTATCATCGACAGTCACCAACCTGGGCGTAAGATTTGATGCTCAACTCACATTTGACGCCCACATAAAACATCTGTGTAAGACCTCCTTTTATCACCTAAGGAACATTGCTAAACTCCGTCCCACACTTGGTCTGTCAGATGCTGAAAAACTTGTACATGCTTTTGTATCCTCGAGGCTGGACTACAGCAACGCTCTCCTCTTTGGGATTCCTGGAAAAAGCCTTCAAAAGCTACAATACATTCAGAACAGTGCTGCAAGGATCTTAATGAGGATAAGGAAATATGACCATATCACTCCCATCCTTCACTCACTCCACTGGCTTCCTGTCTCATACAGGATTAACTATAAAATCATCCTACTTACCCATCAATGCATTCACGGCAACGCACCCCCCTACTTAAAGGAACTACTCACAAAACAAAACTCTTCACGCAACCTTCGCTCTGGAAACAAAGCCCCTCTTCAACCACCCAGAACTAAGCTCCGCACTATGGGGGATCGAGCTTTCTGCTCAGCCGCACCGCTTCTTTGGAATTCCCTTCCAGAAAACCTAAGGGCTCCTCAAGCCATAGACTCTTTTAAGAAAGGACTAAAAACCTATCTTTTTAAGCAAGCATTTTTTACTTTTTGCTAACTTTTTATTTTATTTTATTCTTCCCGGTTTTTAAACTTTGTTTATAGCACTTTGGGATTGTTTTTAACTATGAAAAGTGCTTTACAAATAAAATATATTATTATTATTATTATTATAAACTGCCTGGAGATGGTGGCAGTGGACTACGCGTTGAGACGCTTTTATCCCCGGTTAAAAAGACATCACGTCCTGGTCCGTTCGGACAACATGTCAGTGGTGTCCTACATAAATCGCCAGGGCGGTGTCAGATCCCGAAACCTTTACAGGTTAACGGAACGCCTCCTGGTTTGGGCCCAGCTCAATCTGCGCTCGCTGAGAGCAGTGCATGTGCCAGGGCACCTGAATATGGGTCCGGACAGACTCTCGCGGAACAATGTTCCCACGGGAGAGTGGTCTTTACACCCACAGACAGTGCAGCTGCTGTGGAAGACATTCGGCAGAGCAAAAATAGACCTGTTTGCATCTCAGGAAATCGCTCACTGTCCAAAATTTTTCTCCAAGAGCAAGGACGGGTTGGCCCACGTCTGGCCCCGCTGCCCGCTCTATGCTTTTCCCCCCGTCTCGCTTCTACCTCAGGTATTAGAGCGAATCAGGGAAAGCGGATGCTCAGTGCTACTTGTGGCTCCGTTCTGGACAAACCAAGCTTGGTTTCCAGTACTGATGCAGCTGACGAGCACTGCTCCATGGCCGATACCAGTGAGGAGGGACCTCCTCTCTCAGGCCAGGGGCTCGATTTTGCATCCTCGCCCGGAGCTCTGGTCCCTACATGTGTGGGCCGTCAACAGGTACCCGCTAACCTCCCGAAGGGAGTATTAGACACGATCGAGCAGGCTAGAGCCCCGTCTACTAGACAGCTCTATTCCTCTAAATGGTCTGTGTTCTCTGGCTGGTGCTCAGCCCGGGGTGTTTTACCCCTGCAGTGGTTCTCTACTTCCTACAAGAGCTGCTGGATAAGGGTAGGACCCCATCCACACTCAAAGTTTACGTGGTGGCTATAGCAGCGTTCGCCAATCCAACGCTTAGCCGATCACTGGGCAGGAACGACCTGGTTGTTCGTTTCCTTAAAGGAGCTAGGAGATTGAATCCTCCCAGACCTCCTTCAGTCCCCGTCTGGGACCTTTCTACGGTACTGGATGCCATGAAGGGTGCCCCGTTCGAGCCTGTGCACTCAGTTGACATTAAGTACTTGTCTTTCAAGACAGTGTTTCTTCTGGCTCTCGTTTCAGTGAAGCGTGTGGGGGATTTACAAGCGCTCTTGGTGAGAGCGTCGTGTATGGAGTTTGGGCCTAACGACTCTAAAGTCGTACTAAAGCCGAAACACGGGTATGTGCCTAAGTCCCTCAACACACCGTTCAGGGCTCAGGTCATCTCCCTGTCAGCTCTGCCGGCCTCCGAGGAAAAAGACGACGCTAGCTTCCTTTGCCCGGTTAGGGCGTTAAGAGGTTACGTGTCCCGCTCTGCTGTTTTTAGACAGACGGAGCAGCTCTTCGTTTCGTTCAGCGGACGTCCCAAGGGACTAGCTGCGTCAAAACAGAGCCTGTCCAGATGGGTAGTGGATGGCATAGCGCTAGCCTACGCATCAAAAGGACTGCCGTGCCCGTTGAGCATCAGAGCACATTCTACGAGGGGCATGGCCTCCTCCTGGGCTTGGTCTAGTGGAATCTCGTTGCAAGATATCTGTATGGCGGCAGGCTGGGCCTTCCCGTCTACATTTAAAAGGTTTTATAACCTAGAGGTTCCCGCCTTAAAGGCCAGACTGCTCTCGGTCTAAACAGACACAATATGGTGTTTCTGCCCCGTTCTTGTTACGGCTCAGATTACCAAACTGTTTTAAGCATCACTCAATGACAGATATGTCTTATGAGCAATGTATTGACCCACCATATATATCTATATACATATATATGCTGAAATGCCCCTCGGGGCTCTATAAAGGAATGATGCTATTCTAGCCCCTCTTTCCTAGAACTCTGTGTGAGTTTTTCTGGTGATCATACACTATGTGGGCCCCGGGCGCGCGCCCTTGGGTGTCTGGTGTCGGATCTCAGCATGCACGCCGTTTTACACTGGGTTCCCGTAGCGTCTTCGACGCAGTACGAGAGAACTCTCGTAAGAGAACGTACTCCGTTACTAACGTTACTAACGTAACCTCGGTTCTCTCTAGAAGAGGAACGAGTACTGCGTCTCTGCCGTGCCTGCATCCAGCTCTGGGTCGCTTCGGCGATGAAAATCAGAGAATGACAGCCGTGCTCGGACATTTATAGGCCTAGGCCACGCCCATTCTGGCCTATCATTGGGTCAAGTGTCATGGGAGGCCTCGCATAGGCTGCTGCTTTTGCTGTGTGCGTGCATGCGTGCGTGCGTGTGTGTGTGTGTGTGCGTGTGTGTGTGTGTGTGCCTGTGTGTGTGCCATGTGTGCGTGTCTGTGTGTGTGTGTGTGCGTGCGTGTGTGCGTGCGTGCGTGTGTGTGCGTATGTGTGCACATGTGTATGGCGTATGAGGTGTGATTTGTGCATTTACTTTGCAAACTAAGCAATCACCGTGTCGAACGTCGCGTACCTTGACGTGACCAATGACGCGTGATTTCGTGCGTGTGGATAAACGCCTGAATAACGTACGTGTGGATGTACGTGGATAAACGTCTGGATATTAACACTTAGGCTAAATTCTATTAGGCTATCTTTACTATTGTACCTTTTTAGTTTGGGATATGATCATAACACACACTGTTTTCATGTTTTTGTGGGTTGTACAATATATATATATATCATATGCATATAAAGTTAGTATTTATTTATTTTTATTATTTTTGTTGCGTGTTTAAAAGTGATATTGCTGCCTAGGTAAATCAAAAACAGAAAAAAAGGTAAAAAGAAAAGAAAAATAAGAAAGGTATTCATTTATTCGTTTACTGGTCATTGACTGATTTGAACTTACCTGTTAAACATAATGTTTTATGAGTTTCTCTGTTATGTTTATTCTTCATCTCCTCAATCAAAACCATCTGATTCAGAGCAGTTTCTTAATTTTGAATTAATGAACTAGCCTATATACAAAAGAGACATGTAAAATGTGTGCTGGGGTGTCTCCAGGACTCATGGTTGGGAACCCCTGTTCTATAGGCTACTGCACCACAACAAGCATAATATGCAGGGCAATGTACACAGTATTTTAATGTAATGCGAATGAATAATTTTTCAACTCTTCTAAAAAAAAAAATTCTTGTTCTTGTCACCAAACTCTTTGTGACCCTCACTTAAACATGTAGTCGAGTGTTTCCTAACCCTGAGGCACAACAGCACCTCTTCTCCACTGAAGATGAAGAGGGGATTGAGATGTGATGATGAAGAGATGGAGAGTGTGTTGTGTGTGGTGTGCCTCCAGGAACAGGGCTGGGAAACAGTGATGTTAACTTTTTTATTTGGTAAAATACAGTACCTAAAAATGTCTGCAAATAAATATGACAATCGTGATTTAATGGGAGTGCAACGTGATAGTTTGTAGCCTATGTACAATATGTACATTTCTCTCATCTTACGTCAGGTAGGCCTAACTGTTAGTGTGTAGACCTACTGTAAGTGTAGTGTAAGTGTAACATATTGGTGTAAGATTTTGCACTGTCGCTCACAAACATTACATTTGATTAATAAATTCAGTTATAATAATAAAAAGGGCCGTTACCAATCAAATAAAATAATTTACACTGCAAAATTGCAACTGCAATAAATAGCCTGATGTTATGAGATTAATGTTTTAAATAAATGTTTGAATATACAAGAAAAAAATGCAATGATACTTTTTAACATGAAACTAAACCGCCAATAGGTGGCAGCACGTGACCGTCTTATGGTGCGTTCACACCGGACGCGAATAGCGCGTCAGGCGCGAGTGATTTCAATGTTAACGTGTAACGCGTCTTTGCATTGACTTAACATTTAAATCACTCGCGCCTGACGCGCTATTCGCGTCCGGTGTGTAGCAGCAGTAAATAAGTGAGTCAATTTTAACGATTCGTTAAAAACGCCGAATCGCAATCATTCAGTAACAAAACACCGCGCTTATTGTTGTTTTCCTTTGGAACTATTTTCGTCAATAATGTATCTTAAATTTAAGTAACTTAATATTAAATAGGCTACTTGTTTAATAAACATTTATGCTAATTAAATAAGCTTGTTTGTGATAATATTCAGAAAAACCGCTCCATTGGTCGTGTTGCGGTAAATAAGTAGGTCTATATGAGATTCGTGTGTGCTGTTGCGCTCATTTGTTTCTATTTCTCCATGAAAGAAAGTCTCTCTCACAGAGACAGCGGCGCGACCTTGCTACCAGAAATATGCATTATCACGCGCTCTTTACACTGAATGCAGAATAAAATCAGAATTATTCTTGCGTTTCGATGCTTCCCTGGTTATTTTTAAGCTAGCCTACTTGTCCGGCTGGGCAAGTAAAATCCTCTTTCACTCGCCCCTTCAAACGCACACACACACACAAACAAGAACACTTATTTAGAAACTTATTTTCCTATTGTTGATTTAATTGCGATTTAACTGTTGATTTTGTGGGGTCGTTTGTTCCTATTGTGTCAATATGCTATGCCTTCACAGTGTAAGACAATAAACCAAATGCGGCCAGTGTGCCCCTCATCTCTGGTCGCCGTCAGCAGGAGTTGCGGATGCCGCATTTAACTTTTAACTATTCTAAAATTATTTTAGAGCTACTTCAAATCCACTTTCTTTTCCTAATTTTAAATAAAATGCCTTACATTACATAGCCTTATAAACTGTAGCCTATATAGGCTAGATTTATTTTTATTTTTTTCATTAGATAAAAAATGTAAGATGCATCATGATTGTGTTTTTTCGTCATGCACAATATTCTGACAATTAGGCTAAAACAAAAATCATGCTTGTGTATTTATGACATCAATTATACTTTATTTGTTCATAGACGGAAGTAGCTAGCCTAATTTAAAACGTTATTTGTGTATTGTCTACTTTTCAGTATAATAAGCCTACAGAAAAACTAAAGGCTACGGATGTCAACACTGGAAAATTCCGACGGCGTGCAATCAATTGACGAACACCCCATTTATAAATAAAACTATGTTATAAAATTGTATA
Source organism: Phoxinus phoxinus (assembly GCF_949152265.1). Lineage (NCBI taxonomy): Eukaryota > Metazoa > Chordata > Actinopteri > Cypriniformes > Leuciscidae > Phoxinus > Phoxinus phoxinus. The sequence continues at coordinate 5,078 of NW_027639413.1, read as the reverse complement.
GGCCTAGGCCATGTACAATTATCAAAGTACAAGACTACAAGTTTCGTGCTTGTGTGTCATATTTAAACCGTAGATTCACAGGTCACAACACTTAAAATATAAATGTGTATATATAATATATATAAATATATATACACTATTTTTTCCCCCCAAAGGTATAAATCTAATATTTATATTTATGAAAACCTTCTGGATCTGTTTTTTAAAGATTATTTCAAAAAGGAAAAAAATAACAGGCTACATTAATTTGGAGTGTCTTTTATGGACTGTGAGAACATTGTACATTGGGCAATAAAATGAACAATAAAAAAATGATTATAATGATTGTATTGTTCAAATTAAGACTATTGAATGTCTGTATAGGCTAGCCTACAGTATTTCTGCACTTTGATAGTAAAACACAAGCACAGGATTCAGGAAAAATGTTTTAGTGTTGTTTTAGGGGACAGTATTTATATGTATTGCATTTTTATGTCCATTTATAGCCTTTACACATCAGCTTGGATACTTGCATGTTTAAAAAACTGCTAATTTCAAGACGCTGACGTCACGTCAGGTCGTCACGTGGGTCACCCGCTCGGTAAGACGCTTAATGGTGCGTTCACAACGGACGCGAATAGCGCGTCAGGCGCGAGTGATTTCAATAGGCTTGTTTGAGATGAGCAAAATCTGCGCAGAACCGATCACCGGTGATCACCGCGAGATGCATGCCGGTTAGAAATGTGTCCGACTGCGTTCCGCCTGGCTCTGATGTCATGCAGACGTATGTCAAAAATCTCTCGCGAGCGCAAGGCGCACCTGTCGGATTCTGCAGTCAAGCGCAGTTGCTCTCCACCGACTGCGCGGATCAAAAGCATGATGGGAAACGACTTGCTGACGACACAGCTTAATGCTCATTGGTTTAAACAACTGTGATGTATTGTTCTTTTTTTAAATGTTTGAATTTAAAACTCTGATTTCGTGTTTTTATGTGTATAAATTATGTGTGAGTATTCCCAAACTCTCTGACAGTGCGGTCTCTATGGATTATGTGATTATGTCATTTTTATATATAAAAAAAAAAATATATATATATATATATAGCCTATATAGGCCATAGCCTATATAAAAACAAGTCTGTAGTAAAGAAACAAATATAAACACGTAGCCTATTTGGAGTGGGATTGAATAAGTGCTTTGGGTGTCTTGTTCATTATATTTATTTTCATATAAAAGCAACAGAACTTAAATTACATCCAGTTGATTAGCAACACTGTGCATGAGCGTGAATTCCGTGAATCCCGCGATATTCATCTTTGATCTCACAGGTGTCAGATCCACGGTCAGATCCACTGTGAGAAGAGAGAACTGTCCGGCTTGCCTGCACTTTTTCCACTCCTCCCATCACTGCAGCCGCCTACTCTCGACTACATTACAGGCGAGGCAAGGCGCATCTCAAACAAGCCTCTTGTTAAGTCAATGCAAAGACGCGTTACGCGCGTAACGCGTCTTTGCATTGACTTAACATTGAAATCACTCGCGCCTGACGCGCTATTCGCGTCCGGTGTGAACGCACCATAAGGGAACACAAATTAAGTTTTGGGTAATAAAGGGGTAACAAGCAGATATACAACCTGCAAAGAACTTCGTAAGTAAACCGAAATTACGGTGTACATTTCTGTAATTATAGTGTACTTCCGTGTAGGTATAAGGGAACAACAGGTTAAGTTTTGGGTAATAAATGGGTACAAGCAGATATACAAGCAAATTATTTATAATGTAATTATTTTAAAACAGGTAGCCTACCTATATATTCCAGGCAAAAATTGTACGTCTGCTGTATATAAAAGTTTTTATCACATTTCTGGCTAAATATGTTCTTGTGCAATGTAGTTACAGGGTAATTTTGACATCTGTGGGTTGTAAATTAAACTTATATATATAACTTATAACTTACCACGGGTAACAAATACTTACAATACGAAACAACACTATTTGCACAGTAATTACAAAGAAAGGTACTCTTATTAAGAAAAAAAATAATAATAATAAACGTTTTAATTACACAGTATATTTGCCCTGACATTTAAGTGTCATTGCAATACAATGTGATAAGGTAAGTACTATGTACTACATGGTACGTTCTAAATTAAAATCATAGCAGAAACCATTTTTTTTTTGGCTTAACTTTAAGTAGTTTAGTAAGAAAAGCCAATACATTTAAATACAGCCATATATATAGCCTGGAATATATTAACAGAATAGGTAGGCCTACCTGTTTTAAAATAATTACATTATAAATAATTTGCTTGTATATCTGGTTGTACCCCTTTATTACCCAAAACGTGCATATTGTTCCCACACGGAAGTAGGCTACACTATAATTACAGAAACGTACACCGTAATTTCGGTTTACTTACGAAGTTCTTTGCAGGTTGTATATCTGCTTGATACCTTTTTATTACCCAAAACTTAACCTATTGTTCCCTTATACCTACACAGAAGTAGGCTACACTGTAATTAAAGAAACGTACACCGTAATTTCGGTTTACTTACGCAGTTGTTTGCGGGTCGTAATATAAAGTGTTACCATAAAAATATATTACATTAAATAATAATAATGATAATAATTAACTAAATATTTATAATATTTACAAGTGATTTCTCCAAATCATTCATTCATTTTTCAACCTGTTCCTTTCCCAAACGGAAAGGATCCAAAGTTATTTATGTATTATTTAAAAGGTTTAATGATAAGTGCTAAACAGGGTAAAACGGGGCTAAAAGCCACGCCCTACAAATACTTGTGCTTCTCTCTCTCTCCTCTCTCTCCCCTCTCATCTCTCTCTCTTCTCCTCTCTCTCTCTCCTCTCTCTCTCTCTCTCACTCTCACTCTCTCTCTCTCTCTCTCTCTCTCTCTCTCTCTCTCACTCTCACTCTCTCTCTCTCTCTCTCTCTCTCTCTCTCACATCTCTCTCTCTCTCTCTCTCTCTCTGCGCGCTCAAGTCAGCGTGTGCACTTTACCGCACCGCACGTATGATTACGGTCATTTCAGGAACGGCAGAGAGATAATAAATGCGGGGGATTGTAAGTTTTTCGTTCGAACGAAAGGAGTTTCCGTCCATGTCATATTTTCCCCCATCATCATTATGTCTCCTTATGAACCCCGCTATTTTGCTTTAATAAATCCTATGGGATATTCTCTTACCAGCAGGAGTTTCAGACCTCGTCGCCATCACTGTATCAGACTGTAGAAAGATCACAGCGCAGGAAAATACTTCCTAAACATTAATAAATACAATAAACAATCTCAATATGTGTGTCATTCTTTATATTATCAATAAATCAACACATCTGCATTAAAACAGGAAACATAAACTCACCAGGAGTTGAGCTGCTGTTCAAGTTTGTCTGAATCACAATTAGGAAAATTAGAGATAAATTAGATAACTGGTTGTGGAGCTTCTCCTTCTTCTGCAGTTCTGCGTCATGTATGAGACATTTATATAGTATATAGCCTTAAGCCACGCCCATTATTCTTGCTGCAGCGTGACATGATATCGAAACTGAAGAACATCGGATCCATACACCCAGGGCGCGGATTAATGAACAGGCTTGCCTAGGCTGCAGCCTAGGGGCCCCACTTATGCAGGGGCCTCGGATTGGCCAGTTTTTTTTTTAACTTATTGCGCGAAGTTCTAGGCGTCTCCTGGATTCCAGTTTTGATTGGGCCAGACCAATTGTGGGTGAGCCTTAAATTAAAAACGTTATCCAATCACTTTTTAATAAAAATGACTGACTAATAGGCCTACTGTTATACATATATTATCTGTGTAATTATGTATCACGCACAGATTATATAACCAGGGCGCGGATTAATGCACAGGCTTACGTAGAAAAGCAAAATCTTGAGTATTATTGTCTGATAAAACATGAAAAACTGTCCGTGCAAGTTGAGTTGTCCAGCAGCCATGATCCCACCGGCTGCAGCAATCTTTTTTATTTATTTTTTAAAGCTCTACAAAGATAACTTAGGCGCGATTTTTATATGCACCGATAAGCTTTTCATTCATTCGTTCGTTTCGTCGACATGAGTGGTGTACGGTACCCCAACACGCCGCTACAAAGCAAAAAAACGTCTCGGGAGGAGTGGGTGGGGAAGTATCCATGGATTGCCACAGCCTTAAGCGATGAAAAGTAAAAGCGTTCTGCAAAGACAATATAGGACCTTTTTGTCTCCTTTTTTGTTTTATAGACATGAAGAGAGCGCAAATTGCTGCAGCCGCGAGGACTGTGGCGGCGGCGGCGCTGCTGATAAAGCACCTAAAAGCTGTCACAAAGAACTGGCAAAAGCATTGATTATGAATAGGCCTATGTCAAATATAGCAAGGAGACGTTTTAATTGTTTATTAATAAACATGAAGTTGACGATGCTGACTCGTGATCTTTCGCAGTAGTGAATGCGCAAGACAGAGAGAATGCACATTTCATACGGATTACATAAGCAGAGAGCAGTCTGTTTTCTTTCATTTTGAATTGTTCTGTTTAAAAAGTAGAGATTTCAATATAGATATATTTTTATCAGTTCACGCGCCCTCCATGTCGTGATTGTCTGCTATATTTACTTCTTATTTATTAAATCCAGGGCAATTTGTTGATGAAAAATTTATTAAAATTAAGATACAATTAATACAAACGAAATTCATTTTAAAGAAAGGCTTTGTGCCTTCTTTGAAGTCTCTGGACGTTTTTAAGTCTTTTAGTGCCGCTTCCGTAACGGAGAACTGTCACGTCTTGTCAAAAACATTGTTTTTTCCTCATTTTTGCGAACATACGAAAAATTTAATAAAATGAATATTTTATGTTCTGTGGAGAGCCAACCCTTCTTCATCGGGTGGGTAGTATTACTTTTGATTTGCACAGTGTATAATTCACAGAATTACTAAAAATTATTTTGCCTGCTAAAAGGTAAAGATGTTTGTTTTTTTTTGTCACGCATGAATGCGTGTCTATTTCCCTCATATTCCGGTACATACTCAGGTTGTCCCTGACTCTGCAACCGTGGAGAAAAACATCCTGTCTGAACGATGCATTGGGAC
>NW_027639414.1:0-83165 GCF_949152265.1 Phoxinus phoxinus | reverse complement strand
ATGGAAGCTTTTGATGGTTTTATACAGGATGTAAAGGTGTGGTTTTCAGATATTGGACATAAAACACACACCATTGCTGAAAGTGTAAACACAGATGACATTGGACCGGATGACAGTGTTTCTAATGTGTCAAAACCTAAATCAAACCAAAAATCAAGTTCTTCATCAAGTGCATCTTCAACATCCTCTGCTCGCATTAAAGCTCAAGCAGAAAAGGCTGCTCTCATGGAACGGGTTGCCGCTCTGCAGAAAAAGCATGACCTTGAGGCACAGGAAGAACAATTGAAAAGGAAGAAAGAAAAACTAGAACTAGAGACTGAACTGGCAGCAACCAATGCAAAAATCAACGTACTTGAATCAATGGAATCAAGAAACAGCTCAAGAGTATCTGATGGGATGAACTCGTATTTGAGAAAAGGAACTGCTCAAAAGAAAACGTCAGTCAAATTAAATCCACATGCAAGCACCTATCTACCTGGTCAAGTGCAACAAAGACAGAATGTGTGGATAGGAACTGAATCTTCTTCCCAGCAACAGGTTGTTCGACCAAAGAAAAAAGCTGATGGACCATCTGTTAGAGCTCAGGATATGACTCCTCTAACACAACAACCTGTATTTAATGATGACAATCAAGGTGATATCCATCACATAATGCAGAGGCAAAGTGACATCACAGCTCTTCTCGCTCAACAAAATCTCTCTTCTACGTTACCACCAAGAGACATTCCTGTTTATGATGGTGATCCATTACAATATGGAGTTTTCATCCGGGCATTTGAGAGAGGAGTGGAAAGAAAGACAGATGATTACAGTGACTGCCTGCATTTCCTAGAACAATACACCAGAGGGCATCCAAAAGATTTAGTCCACAGCTGCCAACATTTGTCTTCAGCTGAGGGCTATAAAAAAGCAAAAGATCTACTTAAAGAACATTTTGGTAATGAACATAAGATTGCCACAGCATACATGGACAAAGCATTTGCCTGGCCAGCAATCAAGCCAGAAGATGTGAAAGCATTGCAAGCGTTTTCATTATTCTTGAGAGGTTGTTGCAATGTAATGGATCAGCTCACCTATATGGAGGAGTTGAATGTTGCTTCCAGTATGAAGACCATTCTTCTGAAACTGCCTTACAAGCTCAGAGACAAGTGGAGGAATAGGGCATGTCAGCTCCAGGAACAACAGGGACGGCGAGCTAGTTTCTCTGACTTGGTAGACTTCATGGAGAGACAAGTGAAGATATTGTCGGATCCACTTTTTGGAAACATCCAGGATGCTAAGACAACTTCATCTGTCAAAAGCTCCACCTTTGTCAAAGCAAGAGAAAAGCTGAGACCAAGAGGAAGTAGTTTTGCAACTACTGTAACACCTGTAGAAACACTGAAACAAGAAGAAATGACAACAAATGGAATGAAAAAGGTATCTGCCACTAATTCTCAAAATTCCTGTTTGTTCTGTGATATAGGTGGTCACACATTGGTGCGGTGTCCACAAATCAGGAAAAAGATGCACAGGGAAAAAATAGACTTCTTAACCTGTTAGCCTTCACCAGAGCGAGGACGCTCTGAAGCGTTTTTTTTTTTAAATAGTTCAAAGTTACTATCAGATTTAATGTTATTACCTTGACAAACTATACATCATTAAAAATATATAAGTCTCACGTTTCAGTATTTGACCACTATTGTATTCTGAGAAACTTATAGTGACAGTTATGTCTTAATTTGTGTCAGGATTTATGTAATGAAAAAATGAGTCGATACCTTTAATGTGAATTATGAGCATCAGCGCGTCCATTCATAAAAAAACTCCGGTGGTGTTGTCATGAGAACGCGTGACAAAACAACGTTCCTCAGGGCTTTTGGCTCAAAAATGTGCAGATTTGGAGAAATATTGATATATTCTCATAGGTTTACATCAGATTTCTATAGACAGGAATAATATTTATTGAATTTATATCAAAATGCGTCCATGTAATCATATGCGCGCTGGATACTCTGATGTACTGTGTTTTCAAACCATACAGAAGACTGAGGGCGCCAGAGATACACAGAATATTCCATATATGGATGCACAGTGCACATGAAGAAGAGCCCTACCATGTGACCTTCCAGGACGTCACTTACATAAACACAGCTAGCTTTCAGAGATCGTTGTAACATGCAGATAAAGATGTTTTGAAGACAATAAACATGATTGCAATGATATTTGATTTACCTGTGTTCTTCGAGCCATGTCAGGTATTTTTATAATAATAGATTATATGTATAATGTAATGCTAATCTATATAGACTTTACAATAGTGCAGAATAACATAAACTCATTTATTTTCTGTCTGATTTTCTTTTCTGAAGCCAAATAAGCTCATAGAAGATTATTTAAAACACTCGACTTGCGTTTTAAAGTAAGTTTGGAGCACAAACACGGTTTTAATCTCATAAATTGTCGTGTATTGATGGTGTGCTAAGCTAACATGCTAGCTAGCTCTCTAGTTGCACCTGCCATCTAGCTGTTATTTTTTATGATTTTTTTCTAAATCGGAATGCTTACTGAAATATTTATTTATTTAAGAAAGGCATTTGATACAGTTATACATGTGAAAGGTGAGAACTATGAAAGAAATTAGGGGGTGAAACGGCGTGAATAGCCAGATCGTTAGCCATTATAATGGAGACAAAGGAAAATAATATTTATGGCCATAAGCCGGCTGGAGAGGTGTGAATGAGTGCAGGAGAGACTGACACTGAATGGGGCTCGTTTGCACCACAAAAAAATAGAGACAATAGACTGAATAGATGCTAATAGATGACAATAAACACAAGTTTGCATTTTAGAGTCAATTCAAAATAAAGTCATTTGAGATGATCTTGAAAAACATTTAACAAAATACAGAGTTTTAGACTTATCACCTTCAAATTTTAAATATAACATGGTCAGACATGTGTCTTTAGCTGGAGTGCATTTCTAGAGTGCTGACGGGCCAACTTCAATTTAATTTTCATGAAGATGTTTCATAAAAATAAATTTCTAATAACTTACACAACTTTGAAGCTATTCATAATTTTTTTTTCATTATGACAATAATTCATTCTACATTTCCAATAAAGTGCCAGGTGTCAGCTTTCAAATGAGATCATGCTTGTGCTTTTAGGACAAAGGGTCAATTAACTGAATCTGTTTTAGGTTCAGAATGCAATTTCTGGGGATTTTTCAAAAATGGCGCTGAAGGCTAACAGGTTAAAGAGAAGGGGAGTCTGTTTTGGATGTTTGAAGGTAGGACACATGAGCAAAGACTGCAATAGTCGTTTGACTTGTGACATGTGCAACAAAAATCATCCTGAAATACTTCACATTGAACAAAAGGACATGGGAAAGAAGACAGAACTGAATGAGAAATCAATTGGGAGCAATGCTGTTCTCTCACCTCATACATGTGGGCATATTGGGGCCGGTGAAGAAGCCTGTCTCTTCTCTATTGTTCCAGTACAAGTAAAGACCCCCAAGGGAGACACAGTGTTGCAAACTTATGCATTTTTGGATCATGGAAGCTCATCTACCTTCTGCACAGAAAGCTTGATGAGAAGACTGAATGTAACAGGACAAAGGGCTAGTATTCTTCTGCGTACAATGAACCAAGTGAAACCTGTGACCAGTCATCATATCTCAGGTTTGGAGATATCAAGTCTGGACAAAAATGATTTCATACAACTGTCCAATGTATTTACACATAAGACCATGCCTGTTTCCAAGCTGAACATTCCCAGACAAGAAGACCTGACTCGATGGCCTTACTTGAAGGATGTCAAAATTCATGAAATAGACGCTGGCATTGACCTGCTCATCGGCACAAATGCTTCTAAGGTATTGGAACCTTGGGAGGTGGTCAATAGCCAAGGGGATGGACCATACGCTGTGAGGACCCTACTGGGGTGGGTCATCTATGGTCCCTTGAGAGGAGACAACTACATCAGGGATGAGAATGGCTGCCCTGTTGCTGCTGTCAATCGAATGTCTATTGTGAATCTACACGAGCTACTGGTTAAACAATACAATCATGACTTCAATGAAGTAACCAGGATGGAAACAGAGGAAATGTCCAGAGAAGAGATAAAATTCTTGGATATTGTGAATCACTCAACAAAAATTAAAGATGGTCACTACTGCCTAGACTTACCTTTCAAGCAAGAAAATCCCAGCATGCCAAATAACCATTGCATAGCAGAACAACGCATCCAAAGCCTGAAACGCAAGTTTGGTAAAAATGAGATGTTTCACAATGAATATACAACTTTTCTCAAAGAAATGATTGACAATGGCTATGCTGAAAAGATACCAGTAGATCAACTGAATCGTAATGATGGGGAACTCTGGTACATCCCACATCATGGGGTATATCACTCGAGGAAAGGAACCTTAAGAGTGGTCTTCGATTGCGGTGCTGGCTTCAAGGGAACATCGCTCAATGAACAATTGCTACAGGGTCCAGATCTTACCAACTCACTCATTGGAGTACTCATCAGATTCAGACAAGAGCCGGTTGCCCTGATGGCTGACATCAAAGCAATGTTTCACCAGGTCAAAGTGTCAGAAAAACATATTGACTATCTGCGATTCCTATGGTGGCCTGATGGTGATGTGCAGCAGGATCTCGTCGAATACAGGATGAAAGTACACCTCTTTGGAGCAGTGTCATCACCGAGTTGTGCAAACTTTGCACTAAGAAAGACAGCTGAAGATAACAAAACTCACTTTCCAGCAGAAGTTATAGACACCGTAAAGAACAACTTTTACGTAGATGATTGTTTGAAATCCATGTCCATAGAACAGGACGCTGTTCTTATGGTGAGAGACCTGACAGCTCTTTGCCAGAAGGGAGGATTCATACTGTCAAAGTGGATCAGCAACAGCCGTAAAGTATTGGCATCAATTCCACAAGAAAACAGAACTAAAGAGACAAAAGAGTTGGACTTGGACAGGGACAACCTGCCGATGGAAAGAGCATTAGGATTGCACTGGTGCGTTGAAACCGATGTGTTTATGTTCAGAATTACTGCACAGCCACGAGCATACACCAGACGCGGCATCTTGTCCGTGGTTGGCTCTGTATACGACCCTTTAGGATTCCTAGCTCCATTTATTCTGCCAGCCAAACTGATTATGCAGGAACTCTGTAAAAAAAACCTTGGATGGGATGAAAACATACCCCAAACTATTTCTCAACAATGGACTGGATGGATGGCAGATCTGGACAAGATGACAGAGTTTAAAGTGGACCGTTGCATGAAGCCCACAAGCTTTGGTCTAATCAGAAATGCACAGTTACACCACTTTTTAGATGCCAGCGAGAGTGGATACGGTATGGTTTCATATCTTAGACTGGAAAACAACGACAAGGAGGTGCATGTTGCTTTCATGATAGGGAAAGCAAGAGTATCACCATTAAAGCAAGTAACGATTCCCAGATTGGAGCTCACAGCTGCAGTTCTAGCCGTCAAAGTTGACAAAATGCTTCGGAAGGAATTACAGCTTCAGCTGAACAAATCCATCTTCTGGACTGATAGCACAACAGTGCTGAAATATATCAACAACGAAACCAAACGTTTCCGAACATTTGTAGCAAACAGGATCTCCTTTGTAAGGGATAATACTGATGTGTCACAATGGAGATATGTTAGCACAAAGGAAAATCCGGCAGATGAAGCCTCTAGGGGGCTAACAGCAAACCGCTTCTTAAGTTGCAAAAGATGGATCAAGGGACCAGAGTTTCTATGTCAACCAGACAGAGAATGGCAGAAACCTCTTTTGGAAACTGCAATCTCTGCCAATGATCCGGAAGTCAAGCAAGACATCACAAGCAACCTCATTGTTAAAGGTCCACTGAACCCTACCAGCTCTCTGATAAGTTATTTCTCTTCATGGAGAAGTCTGATGACAGCTGTAGCTTGGCTACTTAAAGTAAAAACAACTATCTTGCTGATGACTAGAAAAAGAAAGGAGATCCAGACTGCTGTGAGTAACTTTAAAGATGAGTCCAGCCAATTAAAGGAAATGCAAGTTTTTAAAGCAACACTCCAAAGACAGCGTTTGAATCCTGAGGATCTGATGCAAGCAGAACGTGCAGTTATTTCTTTCAGTCAAAGACAAATCTTTGAAGAAGAACTATCTGCGCTAGAGGCTGGTAAAAATTGTGTGAAAAGAAGCAGTCATCTGTACAAACTGGACCCGGTGTTGGATGATGGACTTCTCAGAGTAGGTGGTCGCCTGAGTAGACTAGCAATGCCTGAAGAGGCCAAGCATCCAATTATTCTCTCGAAAGACCTGCACATATCCACACTATTACTACGACATATCCATGAACAACTTGGCCACGGAGGAAGAAATCATATGCTGTCTCGACTCCGTAAAAAATACTGGATTATCAAAGCTAACTCAGCAGCAAGAAGGATCATAACAGACTGTGTTGTATGCAAACGACAACGGGGAAGAGTTGGAGAACAGAAAATGGCAGACTTACCCCTGGAAAGGATTCTACCAGACAAGCCTCCATTTACAGATGTAGGAGTAGATTACTTCGGTCCTATAGAGATCAAGAGAGGACGAAGTCTTGTTAAAAGATATGGCGTAATCTTCACCTGCATGGCAAGCAGGGCAGTACACCTTGAAGTTGCATATACTCTTGACACAGACTCCTGCATCCATACATTACGAAGATTTATTTGTCGACGAGGTCAAGTGTTGTCTTTAAGATCAGACAATGGCACAAATTTTATCGGAGCTGAAAGACAATTGAGAGAAGCACTCAATGCCTTGAATCAGGACAAAATCCAGACTGCTATGCTTCAGAAGGGAATAAAATGGTACTTTAACCCCCCAGCAGGATCTCATCACGGTGGTGTATGGGAACGTTTGATCCGCATGGTTCGAAATGTGCTGCACTCTGTTCTTAGCCAACAAGTTCTGGATGATGAAGGATTGCAAACTTTAATTTGTGAAGTTGAAGCAATTTTAAAGGATCGACCCATTACAAAGCTTTCTGAGGACCCAATGGACCTGGAAGCACTCACCCCAAACCACCTTCTTCTGTTGAAAACCAAGCCAATACTACCACCTGGACTCTTCGTAAAAGAGGACTTATACCTAAGGCGCAGATGGAGACAAGTGCAATACATGGCAGATCTCTTCTGGAAAAGGTGGACACACGAGTACTTACCTTTAATCCAAGAACGACAGCGGTGGTCAAAGGTAAAAAGGAACTTTGCTCCAGGTGACATAGTTGTGGTGGTTGACTCCACTGCACCACGAGGCTCCTGGTTAATGGGCAGAATACTGGAGACGAAAGCAGATGCACAAGGCCTTGTGCGTATCGTTCGACTTCAGACAAAAAACAATATATTGGAAAGACCAATAACAAAGATATGTCTGATTAAAGAGACTGAGATTTAACAAGGACTGGTGGTAAAGACCAGATCACACCACTTGCCATGTTCTGGAACCTCTGGCCCAAAAAATGACTTTTGAAAAAAAAGAAGACTGAAGAATCACTAAAGAAAATGAATTGCCAACACATTCCTTTTCTTTTCTAGCCAATGTATATAGCTCCTTTTATTATTATTTTTTTTGGTAATTGATATTTGTTATATAAGACAATTAGGGGCCGGTGTGTAGGAGCCATTTATGTTTATTGTTGGCATAATATGTTATTTTGTTTGGATATATTTCTATTATTATTTTTGGACACTAGGTGGCAGTGATTAGATGCACATGTTTGTATATAGGGGGCATAGGTTACAGGAAGTGGTAGGCACAGGTAGGGGGAGCACACACAGTTCTCACCAGGCCACAGACTACAGGCCACACGCAAACTACTGGAAACAAGTTGGCAAAGGAACTGGTATGTTCATGTACTATTTACTGCAATAAACCACGAACCTCAACTGCAATAATCTCTGGAAAACATTTGTGTGTCTGCGTTGAAACTTCACTCCTACCTGTGTATAATGGCAAAGATAGGAACAAGAAATAGAAGGCTAGAGGTACAGCAAAACAAAGATTGCCATTACACTTTTTATTTATTTATTATTATTCTTTTTTATAATAAAAGGTTGCGTGTCGATTCAATTAAAAATCCGCATAACACACATTTTAAAATATTATTTAATTCGCTGAAGCCTGTTTGTCATGCATAATACACCGACCAATCGTCATCTGGCACAAGAAGTTCAAATATCATTGGACGGTCATTTATAAATAGGCCTAAATAATTTGAAAATTACATGGACAGACGAATTTACATTGAAGTGATCTGAATCTCCGTCGTTGAACTAATGGATGTTAATTGACTACAAACCAGCACCAAAAGTAGCAGTAATGAAACTATCATATAGTTTGTTAAATGAAGCCCAGGCCTACTGCAGGCCTATTATGTGAAGTGTAGGCTGCAGTGCCTGACAACAACACGCGAAATGGTGACTTTATTTTTACACACACACATTACTATTTTTTTTTTAAAGAAGTCCCTTATGCGCTTTAAGCCTGCATTTATTTGATCAAAAATACAGAAAAAAACTACAATTTAAAATAATGGTTTTCTATTTTAATATACTTTAAAAATATAATTTATTTTTGTGATGCAAAGCACACACACACACACACACACACACACACAGACAGACAGACACACACACACACACACACATATATATATATATATATATATATATATATATATATATATATATATATATATATATATATGCCCCTTTTTATATATATATGCCCCTTTTTATATTTGAGCCCCTGCCCCTGAGGAACTCTCTGCACGTCCCTGATCATGAGGAGTCACTGAGAACCAATGAACAAGTGTCTGTGGGTTTTACCTGATCTCTGATCAGTTGTATACATTTGTAGACGTTTTAATTAGACATTAGTAAAATTAAAATGAATGGTAATTAGAGTAGGCCTATTGGCCTGTTTAGCTGAGAACAAACAAAACAAATCCTGACAATTGATAAAATAACATAGGCCATATACACACTTGATAATCTTATTAGATGATTATATAATTCCAATTGAAGTTTTTACTTTCAATTTAAAAATTTAGATTTTTAAAAGGTGTTTTGGTTTTCATGTTATGCATGTTTGGCTCGGGTTTTTGTTGCATTACACTGTTCTGACCGCTAGAGATCATCATGAAGACGGTGTCAGAGTGTTTCGAAGCCTCGACACAATACGGCACATTTGCTTTTCACGAAAGCCTCGATCTACCCACCCCTAGCGATTAATAGTGTAACCCAGGTCACTTAGGAGATTCTGTTAACGTAAGGAGAGAGAGCATGAAAAAAAAAGAGACTAACACTTGTGAATATACAGTTAGGTCCATATATATTTGGACACAGGCACAATTTTCATACTTTTGGTTCTGTATACCACCAGAATAAAATTAAAATGAAACAATCAATATGAATTTGAAGTGCAGACTTTCAGCTTTAATTAAAGGGGTTGAACAAAAATATCAAGTAAACATTTTAAGAACTGCAACCATTTTTATACACAGTACCCCTATTTTCAGGGGCTCAAATGTAATTGGACAAATTAATATAATCATAAATAAAATGTTCATTTTTAATATTTTGTTGAGAATCCTTTGCAGGCAATGACTGCCTGAAGTCTGGAACTCATGGACATCACCAAAGACTGGGTTTCCTGCTTTGTGATGCTTTGCCAGGCCTTAACTGCAGCTGTCTTCAGCTGTTGTTTGTTTGTAGGTCTTTCTGCCTTTAGTTTTACCTTCAGCAAGTGAAATGCATGCTCGATCGGGTTGAGATCAGGTGATTGACTCGGCCATTGCAGAATATTCCACTTCTTTTCCTTAAAAAACTCCTGGGTTGCTTTTGCAGTGTGTTTTGGATCATTGTCCATCTGTACTGTGAAGCGCCGTCCAACCAACTTTGCTGCATTTGGCTTAATCTGGGCAGACAGTATATTCCTATACACTTCAGAATTCATCCGGCTGCTTCTGTCTTCTGTTACATCATCAATAAACACCAGTGATCCAGTGCCACTGGAAGCCATGCATGCCCATGCCATCACACTGCCTCCACCATGTTTAACAGAAGATGTTGTATTCTTTGGATCATGAGCTGTTCCAAGCTTTCTCCATACTTTTTTCTTCCCGTCATTTTGGTACATGTTGATTTTAGTTTCATCCGTCCAAAGAATGCTTTTCCAGAACTGGTCAGGCTTTTTTAGATGCTTTTTGGCAAAGTCTAATCTGGCCTTTCTATTCTTGATGCTTACGAATGGTTTGCACCTTGTGGTGAACCCTCTGTATTTGTTCTCGTGAAGTCTTCTCTTGATTGTAGACTTTGACAATGACACGCCTACCTCCTGGAGAGTGTCCTTCACTTGGCTGGATGTTGTGAATGGGTTTTTCTTTACCATGGAGAGGATCCTGCGATCATCTACCACTGTTGTCTTCCGTGGACGTCCAGGCCTTTTTATGTTGCTGAGCTCACCAGTGGATTCTTTTTTTCTCAGAATGTACCAAACTGTTGATTTGGCCACTCCTAATATTCCTGCTATCTCTCGGATGGATTTATTTTGTTTTTGAAGCCTAATGATGGCCTGTTTTACTTGCATGGAGAGCTCCTTTGAACGCATGATGTAGGTTCACAGCAATATATTCCAAATGCAAATACTACACTTAGAATCAACTCCAGACCTTTTACCTGTTTAATTAATGAATAAATAACGAAGGAATAGCCCACACCTGTCCATGAAATCACTTTTGATTCAATTGTCCAATTACTTTTGGTCCCTTGAAAAAGGGGGGGTGGCTCTCCCAAGAGCTGTAATTCCTAAACCCTTCCTCCAATTTGGATGTAAATACCCTCAAATTAAACCTGAGAGTGTGCACTTTCAGCCCATATCCATTAAATAACTATAGCTTGAATATGTGTTGGTAAATACCTGAAAAAAAGAAAAATTGTGCCTGTGTCCAAATACATATGGACCTAACTGTATATAACAGTTATTTTATTAATATCTGTGGGGAAAGGAAAAAAAAAAGAAAAGAAAAGAGGAAGAAAGTTTAAGATTCTAAGAGAAGATAAGAAAATGCATAAACTAAATCATAAAACTTATTTAGAAAAGTTATCCAATTTAACGAGATGGAGATTGGTTCAGATTGGTCCCAAACATTCCATCTTGAACATAATCAGAAAGAATTATCACCCAAACACTGCTCATTTCAGATGATATTGAAAACACCTGATCGCTTTTCGAGCTATGTTAGAAATGTGATCAGAATCATCATATAATAAGGGTAAATTGCCATACTTTTGGTACACTGAAGGGAGTATGAAGTTAAATTAGCCTACCTTTTGCAATATTGTGCATTTATATTTTTTGTGTATTTCACATGATTTTATATAATTATATTGATTGGTTTGTTATATACACACAATATTCCTTTTATTGCTGTATTATATCTAATACAGTATCTCTTCAGTTTAAACTATAAATGCATGCTGTCCACTAAAGTGCACATTTGAAAATTAAAAGTAAAAAAAAAAAAAAATTAATGAGGTTATAATTCATGCATGAAAGGGTAAACAAACAAACGTGTCAAAAGATTTGGTTGTATTTTGGTACTGTAATGACGTTTTTAAAACGTCATATTCAAACGTGCAGATAACGTTATTTTAACACCTAAATAAAACGTCTCGCCAAAGTTGCATTTTGGTCTGGTTTTGTTTTCGTAGTAGACAAACGTGATATTTACGTTTTTTTGACCACCTAAAGAAAACATACCTGGTTGGTATTTTCACAACGTTTCTAAAACGTTTTATTTTGGTTACATTCTTTTTTTTATTTTAGATGTGGTTTCTTAAACGTTTTTAAAACGTTGCACTGCAACATTACCTAATTGCAACCAAAAAACAACGTTGTGAAACGTTGTAAAAACGTTTTGTGTTTGCTGGGAGTTTGCTATCTGGGTAATGAGACCAAAGATCGCCCGTTAGATATACACAAGACGATTATATCTCATGTTTAACCGCTAGACTAGACATCAGAGCCAGCAGCAAACATCAGAAGCACTAGCCGAGGTCAGGCTGTTCCAGTCGGGGTTAATGATCGCTGCCCACACAGCAAAAGGAGGTATCGCGGCTTCCGGAACGGACCCGTATCGGCGTCCACTTGCGCGCAGTGACGGATCCGCAACGAAGGCGGATCGTGGACCCGCCGTGGCTCCGTACGGCCTCCGCGATTATTGATACACATCCGCCGCGGACCCGCAACGGACTCAAAAAATAGTGGCTCATTTGGCCCGGGTCCATTTTGGACCCGTTTATCTAATTTTTTAAATCCCTTCTGTTCTTACTGTAGGCTAGGATAAAATAGGATTAACTAAACTATAGGATAAAACCAAAACTATCACTATGGCCTAATAGACCTTAAGCTTAAAATCTGCATTGAATTTTTAACCTAGTATTTATAGGCCTAACAGAAAAGTTCCAATACAAGACATAAATTTACTGTACAAAAGTAATCACTACTCAATGGAATATAAAATTGACATTTACATTTATGAAAAGTTGTAGATTAAAGGCTATGCCGTTTTTGTTAAGTATATGTTGGCTTGGCTAATCTACATTCATTTTGCAGTCAACCTAATTTAATGCTTTATAGGCCAAGGTCGGTGCAAACATAAAATATTTTATCTATTAGGCTACAACTTCAATGAAATTCTGCACGATGCACAGCTAAACTATCAGAAAGGGAGTGAACAACAAGAGTTCAATAAAAATGTTTTATTGTTTAATCACTTCTATCACTCAGTTTGTGTGGATGGAGGCGGGACACGTCTCCTCGTTGCCCGATCTGCCGCCAGGTTGAACCACCTGATGGCGTGCTTGGTGTTGTGTTTTTCCTCACAGCACCTGTAATAAAACAGACAGATATGTTTATGTTTATGGTATGTATGTGGAATATTAAACGAAATATAGTAACACAGCTTTAATAATAAGCTACATGCCTCGTTTTATTTTCTTTGCCATTGACATCCGACTGAAACAACAAACTTTCCACTGATGTCTGTTTAAAGGCATGTGGCTTTATCAGCTCGTGCGTCTGTGCCGCTGCGCGCTCAATCCACTGCTATAAAACCCATTAATTTCAATTGTTTGCGCCGCGTAAGGACGTTTTGTTGCTGCGTCGAAAAGCGCAAGCGAAAGCCAAAGTTCAAAATAGTTCAACTTTTGCCGCTGCGAATTGTGACGATTGCCAACGCGGCCAATAGAATTGGGGAATCCAAACAAGCACGGAAATCAAAATGGATAAACGACTAGTACTCTACTGTGTGTGTCGGAATTTCCTAAGCTGTACAAAACAAGTTTGAGGTTGGATAGGGACATATCGTCAGGAAAGCTGTGTCATGAAGACATCTCAATTCAAGTTGGCATGTCATGTGTGTTTTAAATCAGGTAAGTTAGCTTGTTGAGATAGATGGTAACCGGGAGGGGACGTTTGGTTCTCTTAGTTTTGTCGTGGCCACGAGACACTTCGTGGGAACGTGATAAATCGTGGCGACGAGATAATTTTGGCCACGCGGTGTTAAGTAACCAAGCCACAGCAGTTTAAGATGGAGATGACTGATAAAACAAATTTTTTTTTACTTTAAATTAGAAATGTCAAATGAATATATATTGCGATATACTGCCATTAAAGGAGAACTCCGGCGCAAAATGAACCTTTGGTCTAATTACACATTGTTACCTAGTCAACCGTTATCTGAGATTTGTTTTCATGATTATCGAATGTAAATAGTTTTATCTCTAAAAACAGTTTAGCTTGCTAAAATGTATAAGCTATGTATTACTATAACTTTGTTATAAGTGAAAGACACCTGAAGCGCGTTTCGTCTCAAATTTGCTGGTTTGAATGAGCCGAAAGCCAGCACGCAAAGGGAGCGCTGCAGCGTGTTAAAAGCAGTATCGCCCCAGTTTCTACACATCAAACGTTAGCTCCTTTTATCAGGAACAATGGGGTCTCTCTGTTCATAGAACAACAATGGTGAGTACAGAATCCAGCAGTTAATAACTGAGTCTTCTCTTACCACAGGACAGCAACAGCGGAATACAGATCTTCACAACGACACACAGAGCAGAACTTCTCCTTTCTCTAAATGATTAGTTCATCAATAACTAACCACTTATAAATGACATACAACTGAACGTTATTATAAAGTTCAAAAGAGAACATCAAACGTCCAAAAAGTCTATGGTATAGGATCCAGTCTAAAAAAAAGGCTACACTGTCATATTGGGAAGATGGTTGCTGTGATTTTTAAGGCTGCCCTAACATTTACAAACTATTGACTTCCAACATATTTAATATTACTTTGAATTATATACTTACTGAAAAGCAAGGTCTTTGTTGTCATCCTATTGAAGGACTTTTTGTTATTAGCCCCCTTCCAATTAATTTGATGAGACTCCTCATCTGTGAAGATCCTGCCCAGGATGTTCCAGGTCACCCTCTTCACATCCTGGCCTCCAATGGTGGCCAAAGAAGAAATCTAAAAGGCAAAGACATCTTTTTTAAATAGACAGCAAGGTAAACATTTCTAAGCTCAAGTTGAATTTAAAGGTGCATTTAAAATATTTGTATTCCTTTTGAAAGCGTCCAATGTAGAAAAAGATAGAAAACTTCTATGTTTCTAGTTTTTTCTCTAAAGAAAAAAAAATCTTCTAAATAATGTTTTATTAAAGTTCGGGAGGAGCACGTTCAGATAATTAACATGGGTGGAGAGGAGTATAGATTCAGCAGTCTCACCTCAATCCATTGCCAGTTTAGCAGCATCCCTCTGCCACCCCTTCTCCACACTTATAGTCCTAACTACTTACATACGGAGGGAGTACTCTGTGTTTGGGCCGAACTCTGAGCTCGGAGCCCTCCCCCCGGACAGCACGCCATATACACATTAATATTTACCCCCTCTAATTGTAAGTGTGAACTCGTGAAACATGTACTTGGATCACACCCTCATGTGTCACCTTTAAACACATTAGCCACGTTTCCACTGTCGGGCCAGGGTCGAGCCAGGCTAGTGCGTGCCAGGGCCAGTCGCGTTTCCACTGTCACTTCCGAGGCTATTAGCCCGGCACGACCCGTTTAAAGCCCTGGCCCGACAGTGGAAACGCGGCTAATGTCAAACCAGTGAGATTGTCGCTCACAGACAGAATCTTACCACTGCTTCAATAGAATATTTGCAATAATCATGGACAATCAATAAACCTAATGGCACCATTCATATTAAATAAGAAAACTCACCACTCTCTGTCGAGCTGGGCCATTTGATGGTTCTTTTAAAAAGATTTCGAATGCCTCCACTGCCTCCAATTGTTCCAGGGGAAACTGGATATTTTCAGGCATCTCGACATCTGGCCCTGGGGTGCTGTTCAGCCTGCTGGTGAGGTAGTTCACCTTTGCCACAAGCTGGTCCTGTTGTTGTTTGATGGTTTCCAGCAGGCTAAGGATGTGGACCTCAGCCGCTGTTGACTGTTACTACTGGCTCACAAAATAGTAACAAATAAGGCAGGAGAAGGTTCGGCAAACAAAGGTCCAAGGATTTATTTGTTTGCTCCAAAGTTTACACAACCACGGATCAACAATTCAAACACAAAACAAAGCTGGTCTCTCCCGCCTCCTCACGCCACACCCAAGTCCTTTTTATGCCATCAGCTGGGACACGCCTCGCGCGCCGGCACACCCCATCAATTAAGCACAGGAACTGACCTAGGATAACAACAAGACACGAAAATATAGAACAGAAGAAACACAGGAGAACTACATACAATCGCTGGATGTAACACCCCCCCCCCCCCCCCCCTTATAAAACGGGTCTTGGAGGCATTGCTACACCACAACCACAATGTGAATAACACTACAGGAAACGTAGTACCCTGGTGTTAGGAGTGAACATTTAGTGCAGAAAAATGTGCAACACATTCAAAAGATGTATACAAAAACACACGATACTATATACAAATTTTGTAACCCCTTTATTCAGACGCAACTCACAACTGTCCAACTTCTGTAATTCCGGGCCCTGGAATGACAGAAGAGACAGAAAAGACATAGGGTAACAACAGCAAAACATTAAGCAGCGGGAGCACGAGATAAGGCATCTGCAATCACATTATCTGTGCCTTTAATGTGACGAATATCCAAATGGTATGGTTGCAGAAAAAGAGCCCATCTCATTAGGCGCTGATTTGGATTCTGAAGTGAGTGCAAGAACGTTAACGGATTATGGTCACAGAAGACCACCAGAGAAAAGGCACCAGCTACATATACATCAAAATGTTGAAGCGCCCAGATTAACGCCAAAGCCTCTTTCTCAATGACAGAATAATTTGCCTGATAAGAAAGAAACTTTCGAGAAAAAAACGAAACCGGACGATCAACACCGTGTTCATCTTCCTGGAGCAAAACAGCTCCAACTCCTACCTGACTAGCGTCCACTTGCAGCTTGAACGCCTGGTTCAACTGCGGTGCTGCAAGGACAGGAGAAGAGGTTAAGAGAGCATTAACGGCCTCAAAGGAAGACTGGCAAACAGGTGTCCAGCTATACTTAACACCGGACTTAAGTAGATCAGTTAGCGGAGCGACAACCGAAGAGAAATTTGGGCAGAAACAACGATAAAACCCTGCCATACCCAAAAACCTCATCAACTCCTTTTTATTTGTAGGTGACGGATACTGATCTATTGCTAAAATCTTAGCACGAATGGGACAACACTTGTCCTTGGCCCACCACCTTTCCCAGGTAAGTTACCGTCGCCCTCGCAAACTCACACTTTGCGAGATTGATAGTTAAGTTAGCCTGGGCAAGGCGTTGGAACAGAGCTCTAATAGAGTCCAAGTGTTCACCCTAACTGTTACTAAAGACCACCACATCGTCCAAGTACACAGCACAACCCTCTAGACCAGCGACCACGGTGTTCATCAGTCGCTGGAAGGTGGCAGGAGCATTTCGCAACCCAAAGCTCATTACCCTATACGAGAACAACCCTTGCGAAGTGATAAAACTGGACACCTCTCTTGCGCGGTCAGTCAAGGGCACCTGCCAGTAGCCCTTAAGGAGGTCAAATTTACTCACAAATGTCGCGGCACCAACCTGGTCTACACAATCCTCTATACGAGGTAAGGGAAAACTATCTGGCTTTGTGACCGCATTAAGTTTCCGATAATCTGTGCAAAACCTGAAGGTACCATCTGGCTTGTTAACCAGAAGGCATGGTGATGCCCAGGCCGATGCAGAAGGTTCAGCCAGCCCACTGTCGAGAAGGTACTCTACCTCTGTGTCGATGTACTTCCGCTTCTCTTGAGAAGCACGATAAAACCGCTGCCTAATTGGAGAAGCCTCACCAACATCTATATCATGTTCCAAGAGATGCGTCTGAGTCGGAGTATCTGAGAAGAGAGTTGGAAAATCATTAATTAAATCAATTATCTTAGCACACTTGTCCCCAGACAAGTGCTGCAGCAACTGTGGAAGTTGCATCAATGTCTCAGAATTGTGCAAACGCGCACGCAAAACCCCATCATCAGGAGTTCTGATCTCCTCTTGCTCCTGCGCTGCCACCGAAGGAACAAGAGAAAAACCAGGAGACAAACTGGCATCACTTAGAGCTACAGGCTGTGCAACAGTTTTACTCTTAAATGAATCTGAACGTTTGTGATATGGCTTAAGCAGGTTAAGGTGACACAACTGAGTACTCTTCCTTCTGTCCGGAGTGGCAATTATATAATTAACATCTGAAACCTTCTTGACAACCGTATATGGTCCAGAAAACTTTGCCTGGAAAGGAGATGACACAACCGGCAAAAGAGCCAACACCTTATCACCGACTACCAAAACACGACGCTCCGTTCGCTTATCATACTGCTCCTTCATTTTAGACTGACGCCGGTTTCACACCGCATGCGCTAGAAGAGCGTCAGCAGCGCATAAGCAGTGCGTACAGTGAGCGGAAGCAGGACACGTGCGTTTTGCTTCCACACTGGCAGCGTTTGACACGCGAAACTGAACCGCGGCGTGTGTAGCTACAGACAGAGTAACCTACTCTTTAATGGGTAATTTAATAAATTTGTTGTTTCTTGGAGAAAGGTTTTCTTCATTTAAACTTGTCAAAAAAAAACTAAAAAACTTACCATCTGCACCAAGAGCCACTGCAACTTCCTCCCATGCCTTTTCCTTTGCCTGTGAGTCTTTATAAAGTATGTTTCTAGGATCATAAATAATTGAACGTTTCTCAACCTCCACAATGAGACGAGTGTCGTCCATAGTTATATTTTCAGGTGCACTCGACCACGCCTGACACCATGTGCTTTTATTTGATTGTCAGCATGACATCCTTATGGCAATATAAATATAATATATGTATGTATGTATGTGTGTGTGTGTGTGTGTGTATATACATAAATATATTAAATTAATCTGTAAACTGGCAGTATACATCGATTAAACTTGTTTTTGTAGTTTGGTCAACAATTTTGTTTTGGACATTTAATTTTAAATTGATGAAGGTAATTTGATTGACTGTTTAAAACACAAGAGATCTCATCAATGTGCTTTTTGGGTGAAACTGCTGTGTGTTTTGGCCATGGAAAATGCATGGTCACTTTAATTCATCGTAAGCGGCGCGTTAAAAATAGACTGGGCGCCGAAACTATCGCGGCACTGCTGTTCCTGCTCTGCTCCTGCTACGCGCTGCCGCGCCGCTTCTGCGTGCGGTGTGAAAGCACTCATTGAATAACATGGACGCCGAAAAAAATACGCGCAGCTCACGCGCCGCTGACGCTTGCGGTGTGAAACCGGCGTGAGTGTTTGTTAACTTCTCACGGGCCAACCTCCCCGCCTCATAAAGACGTCTCCTAAAACCATTGACATAATCACCCAAGGCTTTTGTAGGTTCTTTGAGGTCCAAACCATCTTTTAGGACAGCCAAAGGTCCACGTACAGAATGGCCAAACACCAAATCATTAGGACTGAACCCTGTACTCTCTTGAACGACTTCCCTAGAGGCAAGCAACAGCCATGGCAAACCTTCCTCCCAGTCACGTCCCAACTCCATGCAATATGCACGGAGAAGCGATTTCAGTGTCTGGTGAAAACGTTCAAGAACACCTTGACTCTGAGGATGGTAAGCCGAGGCTTTGTTGTGTTTAATATGAAGCTGGCGTAAGACCTGAGCAAAAACACGAGACATAAAATTTGAGCCCTGGTCAGTCTGGACAACTTTTGGTATACCAAATATAGAAAAAAACTGCGTAAGAGCCCTTACAATGGCCCTGGTAGTAATAGAGCGTAGTGGGTAGGCAGCAGGATAACGGGTTACCTGACACATTACGGTCAGCAAATACCTAGACCCAGATTTAGCACCAACTAATGGCCCTACACAGTCCAACTGCAAATGTTCAAAAGGACCAGCTACAACAGGTATTGGATGCAGAGGTGCAGGCTTTATAACCTGCATTTATTTTAATGTAAGCCGCAACTTCTTTCTTTAATTTTGGCCAATAGAAATGACGCATAATACGATCATACGTCTTTCTCACCCCTAAATGCCCCAACATGTCATGAGCAGTCTTTAACACCAGCTGTCGAATGGTGACAGGCACAACAACCTGAACCCATGGTTCCCCCAGTGAAATGTTTGTAGCGGGTGTCCATTTCCTCACTAGCAGGCCATCAAGAACACCATAACCATGATCCACACTCTCAAAACAGTCAGCAGGAACAGCTCGCTCAAACAACGAAGACAGAGATTGATCTGTATGCTGTTCCTTGACTAGGTCTTCTTGAGAAAGAGTCAAGGGAAAATCTGTTAAAGCAAAGCTAATCTTTCCTGCAGCAGCCTTAACCTCCAGGTCCTCCGCGTCAGCACGACTAGCAGCACGAGTCACCGCACAGGCAGCAACCACCTGAGAAAATTCTCTAAAACCATCATCAGATTCATTCCCTAGCTGAGGAGAATCAGTCACCACAGGAATAGGACTAGTCTGCCAAACACGGCCCCCAGCCAGATTATTCCCTAATATAACAGACACCCCATCAACAGGGAGGGCCGGGCGTACCCCCAACTCAACTTCCCCCTCTACCAACTCAGAGTAGAGCACAACCTTATGTAAAGGGACTTCTAAAGTACTAAGATCAATACCTCTCACCAAAAGTGACCTCCCGGACCTTGAGGAAGAAGAAAACGGCAACACGGACTCCAAAATAAAGGACTCTGATGCTCCTGTATCACGCAAGATTTTTACAGGAAACTTCTCCTCGTTGCCAAGTAGTGAAACAAACCCATCTGAAATAAACGGAAGATAATTAGGCTTCAGTTTACTAAGCACAAAATCTGAATTACCAGACGACACAGCCAAAGCAGCAGGTTTCACAAACGAAAAACGAGCTTTAGCTTTCGACTTCAGCACTGGACAGTTCCCTTTCCAATGACCTTTCCCTTGGCAATAACGGCAAATTTGTTCTGCATCAACCGTTACACTTGAGCGATCCTGATTTACTGGTATAGGATTGACGTTTGGAGTTTTATTACGAAAAAAAACGCGTCTCTTTGTCCACTTACTGAACGCCCTCGTTCGCCAGAATGAGCTTTATGCGTTAGTTCGTATTCATCTACCAACACGGCAGCATATGCCTCGTTTGTTGCCTGCTTTTCAGCAATATATATCGCAACTCGCTCTGGCAATGTGTTCTTAAATTGTTCCAAGACTATTAAGTCTGTCATGTTATCAACTGTTTGAACATTAGAGGCGACGCACCAGCGTTGGTATTGTAACCGCAAGTCTCTCGCAAACTCCACATTGGTTTGATCAAAACGTCTTCGCATACCTCTGAATCGCTGCCGATAGGCTTCTGGAATTAACTCAAATGATTTTAAAACTGACGTCTTTATGATTTCGTAGTCTTTCGCATCATCCACACTGAGAGCGGAGAACGCTCTCTGTGCTCTCCCCGTAAGAGTGCACTGCAGCATAAGAGCGCGATGTATATCAGACCAACCCTGCGCGTCTGCAACCCTTTCAAACAACAGAAAAAAAGTGTCTACATCCTTCTCATTAAATGAGGGAAGAAGCCGTAAACTAGTGGAGATATCGAACTTCGAATCTCCTAAACCAGACATTCTCCCTTGTTTTATTAGATCCAAACGTTCAGCTTCAAGTTCAAGCTTTTGCTGCTCTAGTGCTCGTTTCGCACGTTCATTTTGTTCGTTTAGACGCAACCTGTCCATATGCATTTGATGTTCTAACTTACGATTTTCTAATTGTAAGAGTAACAATTCTTTTTGTTCAGCAAAGGTTAAGTTTTCAGCATGACCTAAAGGCGGAGAACCTATTTCATCATCATCATCTTCAGATGCATCGGCAGACGCTATCAGTAAACCTTTAGCGCACAATGCTTCATTCACTATCTTTTTTATCTCTTTTTTATATCGCTTACTTGTAAGCTCTATTTTATAATGATCAGCAAGTTCTATTAATTGTTCTTTTGTCAATGCATTTAACAAAACCTTCGATGGTTTCTCTACAAAGGTTTTTACCAAAGACGCCATCCTTCAAACAATGCAGATCCTATTATTAAGAACTCAAATCAACGTTTCTTATTACAGTCTGTACGATCTGAATAAAATAAACATGAGCCGGGTAGGCCAGCGATATTTTCAAAACCATATAACCATTTCTCTTAAGCTTACAAAAAGTACCCCACACACTTTAACTAGACGCGGATCTTCAAACAGGCCTGCGGTGGGATGGATTAAACACCAAGCCCGCAGGAGTGGCTAAACAACCAGTAATCTGGCGATTTCTCCAATTCCTCGGTAGTGCCCCCGAGACCAATGCTCTAGCCACAGACCCGTTCAAAAACAAAAAACCACACGACCCAAAAACACGCAACCTACAATGTAAGCACAAAAAGAAAGGTTATGGCTAATTAATTAAATACATATCGCTGAACTTACCCGCATGTCCAATATTCCCGTGTAGCCTCTGATTACCTCAAACAAGACAACAAACATTCATATTAATCCCAGAAACGCACAAGTCACAATAACGTTTAGGTTTAGCCAGTGTCCGACCGCACAGCTTTTTCCTCTGTTCACATTACTTGCAATCGCCAAAAAAAAAAACAACGCCCGATTTAATAACGAAGACACGCGAGCGAGCGTCCCATCAGCCTCCGATTACAATAGATTATATCGGTGCAAAAATTGTGTTTAGACGAGCCCCCACTTTGTTACTACTGGCTCTCAAAATAGTAACAAATAAGGCAGGAGAAGGTTCGGCAAACAAAGGTCCAAGGATTTATTTGTTTGCTCCAAAGTTTACACAACCACGGATCAACAATTCAAACACAAAACAAAGCTGGTCTCTCCCGCCTTCTCACGCCACACCCAAGTCCTCTTTATGCCATCAGCTGGGACACGCCTCGCGCGCCGGCACACCCCATCAATTAAGCACAGGAACTGACCTAGGATAACAACAAGACACGAAAATATAGAACAGAAGAAACACAGGAGAACTACATGCAATCGCTGGATGTAACATGACAAACATGAAATATAGCTAAAATGTAGTATATTAAAATATATCATGTTTCAGTGTTTATCCTCATTACTCATAATACTGATATTAGTTAATGACAAAAGTTATTGTCAAAGTTTGAAGAAAATATGTGATGGCTGTGGGAGTTTTTTCCAAAATCTTTGGCACAGAATGACCCTCTAGTATTTGTCAGTTATTGCTCACCAGAGCAGGGAATGGTATCAGCCATTCTTCCCCCTCGCCATGTTGGTCTATATGTCCGGCTTGGACAGGCTTCCTCTGTTGGCCGCATGTTGAGGGCTGGTGCGGGGGGTGGAGGGAGTTGTGGAGGGACTGCCGTTCCTGATCCATAGTGAGGTGAGCGGTGTGTGAGAGGGGGACATTTTTTATTAAATGGTAGTAATCTGTTAACCATGACTGATAATACACATGGGGCCTTTCTATTCACTAATATTTCAGAAATCAGTCCCTACCTTGAGTAACTCTGCGCATGTTAAATGCAGGTGCAAGGATTTGAGGTGGTAAAGGGTTTTGCTGTCCTGCCCCATAGTCAGGTGCTAAGGGAGAGAAATTGGTAAATGGCTGTGATCTGTTAACCATGGTAGGCTGCAAGGCTGCAAGCTACAGGGCCAAACAATGGCAAACAAAAAATCTCTGGTCATGCTGAACATGAATTTGTTTCAACATTTTGGTATTCTACCTATTTCAACCCCATGAATGGATTGACATTGAAAATCTGAGATGGTAATGCAGATTAAATCTATTAATTTGAAACAGAGTGACCATTGCTGTGTTAATATTGATGGGGCCACTGTATTCAATATTATTTGGGAGAACAGTGTTTACCTAGACAGTTTTTACTCTGCTGCCTGGCACTCGGCGAGATGGTGGAGCTGAAGGAATGGATCAAGGAGAGGGGAATATCTTTAGCACTAAGAATGTTAACCATATCTCTAATATTAATATTATGATATGTCATTTCGATGTTAAGAGATTATTCCTTACTCGGCCAGTGCAATTGGCTTGAGGCTTCAGCTGACACACCAGGCATCCTCAGAGATGTAGAGTCACCATTTTCTTCCTCACTCTCATCAGAGTTCCTAAAATGATGGCTGTTAAAAAAAATTGCCAAATATACATAGTACAAGCATCTCTGGTCTATTTTTGAATGTTACAGGAAATAACCTTCCTATTACTGCATAAACATAACAAAAATAAAACAGAACAGAACACACTCATTAGCCTAATGGCGTCTTTGTAGTTGTCTAAAATGTAATGTTAAAATGAACATGAGTTTCAAATTAGCTGTAGAGTTGCACAGAGTATTATTATTATTGATGATGATGATTATAATAATATATTATTTAACCAGGTTGGTCTCATTGAGAACACAAAAATATCTCTTACAAAAGAGACCTGACCAAGAATAGCATCAGTAGATATATATTAAATATTTTAAACAATGCAAGGCAAAGACAATTTCATGGGCATTTTCAGA
The DNA here is from genome assembly GCF_949152265.1 of Phoxinus phoxinus. NCBI lineage: Eukaryota > Metazoa > Chordata > Actinopteri > Cypriniformes > Leuciscidae > Phoxinus > Phoxinus phoxinus. Next base: position 59,044 of record NW_027639414.1, on the reverse strand, counting down.
ACATAGAAATAATACGTTATTTCAAGCAGAAGGAGAAACAACCATGAAATTATTTTTAAACAAGAGTTTTATGAATTGGCTTACCACAAGTTCTGACGACCTTAACGTCATATTTTGGCCAGTTTGGCTCATGCTTCTCATTGTTAGCGGCTGCCCTTTTCACCCGTTCAGTGCTCTTAAAGCTGGTCCAGTACACCATCCCATCATCATGCCAATCAACTGGAACAACAGCAATGTCCTTGCTTGCTTGGAACTCAATTAGGTGAAAAGGCATCCTTAATGTAGAAAGAAAGAAAAGGGGTATTTATTAATCATCAAAAAGGAATAACATGACTAAAGCATGCACAAGTGTACAGTGTATACAAATAAGCAAGTAAGATAGCCTGAAAGTTAACTAGAATAGTGTCCCAGGGTGGTAAGAAGTATAAGGAAGGAAAATGTACAGGTCATAATAGTTAGGTAGAACTTAAGCACAACTGTAAAGTAGGGTACTATTGCACTTTTTGGCAGAATGTGTTGGGGTGTTGTTTCATAAAAAAAATAATTGCATAATGCTAATAATTTAGTGGACTATGTACAGTCCATTGTATTGAGAAAGGTGGGACATGTATCAAATTGCATGTTGAATTCAGCATAAAATATAATTTCCCCTGGCATTTTATTTCGATGTTAAGAGATTATTCCTTACTTTGTGAAATACTTACAGCAAATATTCATTCAGACAGAGTAATGGAAGTCATAGTCAGTAGCAGTGTTGTAATGTAACGGAGTACAAATACTTCGTTACTGTACTTAAGTAGAAATTTCACGTATCTGTACTTTACTTCGCTATTTAAATTTATGTCAACTTTTACTTTTACTCCACTACATTTCCTAGATAAAATGTATACTTTTACTCCGCTACATTTCCACTAAGCATCTTCGTTACTCGTTACTACAAAATAAAATCAAAAGAAATGTGGGTTTGAGGTTTGGCGAATCACTGCTCCTAGATTGCATGACGCACGCTCTATTTCAGCGTCAAGCTTGTTTGTTGCCATGGAGGAGGATGCACAACTGAACCCGTGGAAGCGCGAGCCGCGGCCGCGCGCGAATCCCAAACGCGACGCTTTACGAGATAAGATGCAAGTGGCTAAACTAAACCGCTGATTTACGATAGAAGTTTTAAACGACCGACATAAATAATCAGTTTGCAAAGCTCATCTTCGGTAAGGGGAGATTTACAGGTAAAGATAAAGAGACTGAGGGAAGAAGAACGAGAGATGGAGATGAGAGAGGGGAGCAGGTAGAGCAATAGCCTTTTGCATACTGTGCCCAGAATGAGAATAACTTTATTACAATGGATTCCTATTTAACACAGATATACATATGTTTTTTGCCAATGACAGTGGAAAAATAATATGCCCCCGAACGCCCTAGCAAGATCACTTTTGGGACCTCTGTATTTATAAAACCCTGTGTACGGCTATTGCACTGAATATAAAATTATATTTTTGAAAAATACAATGAATTATAAGGCTGTACAGAACAGTGCACTATTGCAGACTGATTTTTTCTTAGTAGAGCAGCTAACTTAAAGTAGGCCTACATGCAGTGCGAGATAAACGATAACACAAGTACAGTAGGCTACAGGCTACAAAACACAAACAACAGCAGGTTGTACCAGTTAATAGTATGCCTAGTATAAGAAATCCACAATAAAGTTCACAATCAAAGTTAACCGCTTGCTTAAAAAAAAAAAAATTTTTTACTTTTACTTAAAATACTTAAGTACATTAAATATCAGAAAATTACTTTTCATACTTAAGTACAGTATAAATCAGATACTTTAAGACTTTTACTTAAGTAATATTCTAAAAGGTAACTTTTACTTCTACCAAAGTCTTTTTCTAGTACCATACTTGTACTTTTACTCAAGTATTGCTTTCTAGTACTTTATACAACACTGGTCAGTAGTCAACTATATTATTAGAGTTTTTAACTTTATCTGATTGTTTAAACTGATTGATTGATTGAACTGATTTGTGTTTTTTTTTTTCATTTAGTGGAGGAGGGGTATGGCCACGAAACCATCCCTGTACGGCAAGGCTACACATTTCTGTTGCAGCGCTGACACTTCAACCGACTTCAGCTCGTCAGATTGATCATTTACGACAAATATGTTAATTCTGTCGGAGTTGAAGGGATATGTATAGAATGGAGACTGCCGGAAAAAATTAAGTGTAAATAGCGTACACACCATTATCATTTTGGATAATGTTTTTGATAAGGCACACTTTATCCCCCACCAGAAACATGTTGTCCCCTGTTGTTAATTTGATGGTCCACCTTTCAACTCGCATTTCCCCATGTTGCGCATTAACTCCCATGCCAACAACAATTGGGCCCACAAAATGCTCCCTTTTCAGTCTAATGTCTGCATCAGCATCCAATTTGGTAGCTGTAACTTCCGAAAGGTGCCGAATGAGTTGAGCTAAAGGGAACTCAGGTTTTCTAATGAGTTTTTTTATTTTCCCAAGGTGGTTCTCATATGGGAATGCTGAAAAAGAATCTAGACAGCCATGCCTCTTCACCTCGTCTGCCAGGTGGACCAGACAGTGGACATTGTATACAATCTGGTCTGTCCCATACAGCTCACCAAAATGGTTTACAAAAGATTTTAGCATTTGTCCAGCATAGTCAGCAAGGTTGAGATGTTCAAGGCTGCCAGCACCACAGGGCCAGTGTACAGTAAGAACTGTCGGAATTCAGTCGCCTTCCAACGGTCCTACTCCCTAAGCGACCGTGGTCTCCTGGCAAACTCAATTGGCACGTAGGGCCTCATTGACTGGAGTTTGTCTGACATCCTGTCTACTATTAATGCCGGCAGTCTTACTGTTAACCATACTGTTCACAAGGTATGGTTTCAATGTAACTTAGACGGTATAACTAACATTAGCAGAAGCCCGCACTTTTGAGTTTGACGTTCAAATAGGCGGCATAGTTGTCTGAACCGACTCAAGTGATTAAAATGCCGTAACTTAATTTTCATTAGCCTATATAAGAGGATGGCAGACACACACACATGAGACCAAAATTGGCAAAATGCAAACTTAATAATGCACAGCTAGCTAAACATTAAGTTGTCCTAATATTAAACAACGTCATCACAATCATTAGTGTAGTATAGTGGGTGTGTTATCGCGGGAAGTTCTGAGAGCGGGAAGTTACGAGAGCGGGAAGTTAAGAGAACAGAAAGGAGAGTGATTTGACATGCGTTCAATACAGCTAAGATAAACCAAACTTAAGGCGTTGTTCTTGGACCACATCACAACATTTGGCGACGAGGATTAAAAGGGAAAATCTGTACTCTCGTTGGACTACATTTGAAAAAAAAAAAAAAAAAGAAAGAAAAAGAATTCGCGATGGCATCTGCACAGTTAACACCGCCAGGACCGTTTAACCTCGGAGTTGTGGATTTATACACGGAGTATAAGATGTGGAGAGAGTCGTACACTTTCTTTGAAATAGCGAGCGGATTAACAGAAGCAGAGGATAAAGTGAAAAGAGCCACATTGCTGCATTGTATAGGAGCGCCAGTACAGCGGATTTTTGCCAATCTGCCAGGTGAGAAAGATACATATGAACAAGCGGTGGCTGCTTTGGATGCATACTTCACTCCTCGTAGGAATGTCGTTATGGAACGTCATAAATTTAGACAAAGAGCTCAATCATCGGACGAGACAGTTGATGCATTCGTGAATTCGTTGAGGGAGTTGGCCAAATCATGCGAGTTTGGAGCTTTGGAGTCAGATATGCTGAGAGATCAACTGGTAGAAAAGAGTGTAGACAAACGGCTGCGTGACAAATTGCTGCAAGAGGAAGGATTAACTTTGGAAAAGGCGTTAAGGATAGCGCGAATCTTTGAGGCAGCACAAGCAGAGTCAAAGATGCTGTCGGAGCAGTCAAGCAATTTGAAAGACTGTCAAGTGCACTACACTAAGCAGCACACAGCGCGCGCGCAGCGAACGCATGCAAACGGACCGAGAGTAAACAAAGATGAATCGCGTGCAGACAAAGACAGGAAATGTCACAGATGCGGGTTAGCCACGCACGATTTCAATGAATGTGGAGCAAAAACAGCTAAATGCTTGTATTGTAAGAAAATCGGACACTTTGCAAGGACATGTAGAAAAAAATAAGCAGATCAGAAGATGAGAGACAAGCCAGGATTTAAAGAAAAAAACATAAGAACTGTGCATGAGTTAGATTCGGATGATTCAGATGAATTCGTCTACTCAATCGACTCAGAAGGTAAAGAGACAGTAAAAGTGCAAGGCCAAATAATCAAAATGATTGTGGATACAGGAAGTGGAAAAAATTTAATCAGTGAACAACTGTACAAGACTATCTTCAAACAGAAAGGCATCACTCTGTGCAAAACGAATTAAAGATGTTTTGCTTATGGACAAGATAATCCACTGAAATGCATAGGTTCCTTTGATGCTTGTTTAAAATACAAAGAAAGAACCATAAAAGACACCATCTATGTGATAAATGGGATTGTAGAACCACTGCTGGGGAGGAATGCATGTTTTAAGCTGGGAGTTTTACATGTGTCGGATGTGAACAAAGTGGACAATTCCCCAGACAGGTTCAGCAACCTGACCAAAGAGTATGAGTCACTATTCAAAGGACTTGGACAAATTTCAGGATATTTCCACAGAGTTACTGTGGATGAGAAAATAGTACCGGTGGCACAAGGACTAAGACGAGTTCCATATCACATGATTGAAGCTGTCAATCAAGAGCTCGATAAGATGATTGAAGATGGAATCATTGAGGAGGTCAATGAAGGTGCTGAATGGATCTCCAACCTCTTATTGATACCAAAGAAAGACACCACAGAGGTGAGACTGTGTGTTGATTTAAGAGAGGTCAATAATGCAGTCATTCGTGAAAGGCATCCAGTTCCTACAGTTGATAGCATTCTACAAGCGATATAAGGTGCAAAAGTATTTGCCAAATTGGATGCCAGGAAAGGATTTTGGCAGGTTGATTTAGCAGAGCAGTCAAGAAATCTAACAACCTTTATCACGCATAGAGGGTGCTACCGTTTCAGGAAAGTTCCTTTTGGCCTTTCTAGTGCACCAGAGGCTTATCAAAAAGCCATGGACTCCATACTTTGTGGACTACCAGGGGTAGTTTGGTACATGGATGATGTAGTAGTGTATGCTGACACTGACAGTAAGCTGGAGGAAAGATTGAGAGCAGTGTTTGAAAGATTCAAAGAAAGAGGACTTAAACTGAACAAAGATAAGTGCTCCTTAGGACTAAAACAGGTAGAGGTTCTGGGTCATTAAAGCCGCGTTTCCACCGAAATTACCCGGAACAATTTGTCCCAGGAACTTTTTTCCCAGGAACTTTTTTTGCCCCAGACCGGTTGCTTTCTGCGTTTACACCGCGGTCTAAAGTACCGGGAAGATTATAAACTGCGCGCGTCTGCTCCTCCCAGTCTGCGACGCACAGTAATCAGTTTTGAGCGCCACATTTATAATAAGTATGGAGGAGATTAAAATTGTGCTGCCGTTGTGTTTGTGATGTATTGCGGACATGAATGTGAGATGGCTGGGACGAACGCGCAGAAAATTTCCTGTTACACAAATACGTAACCTCGTCGTCGGTCCAGCTGTGTTTAAAAAAAAATAAAAAATTCCATATTTGCAGACGGACAACTCTCGCGCATGAAGCCACGAACCGCAATAGATTTTTAAAAATGCCGGTTAAAATAGAATGCTGCGTGGAGTCATCCAGTCAAAATGCGGCGTGAACACAACCAATCAGCATGTTCAGCGCACAAGTCCCACCCCCGAAAGTTCCTGAACTTTGAAAAAGTACTACCTCGCCAGCAGGGACTTTCTGAGGGGGAAATATTTACCCGGAACTTCATTTAGACCCTGGTTCCTGCGGTGTAAACACACCGAGTACCACCCCAAAGTTCCTAGTTCCTGGGGAAAGTTCCCGCGGTGGAAACGCGGCTTTAGTAACTTCTGAAGGAATTAAACCTGATCCCAGGAAAGTGGAAGCTGTGAGTGAAGCACCTAGGCCACAAAATGTAAGTCAGTTGAGATCTTTTCTGGGTACATGTGGATATCTAATGAAATTTGTTCCTAACTTTGCCAACATCTCAGAACCACTCAGACGATTAACAAGGAAGAATATTCAGTGGGAGTGGACAACTCAGACTGAACAATCATTCAACACCATGAAAGTAGCTCTAACAAGCGAACCTTGTCTGGCCTATTTTCAACTTAATGCACCAACATATGTGATGAGCGATGCCTCGGGGCTATACTGCTTCAAAGACAAGACGATGGAGACAACAAACCAGTTGCTTATGCAAGTCGTTCCCTAACTGCCACAGAGAGACGATATTCCCAAATTGAGCGTGAAGCTCTTGGCTGTGTTTGGGCTGTTGAACGTTTCAGAACATATCTGTGGGGAGGAAAATTTACATTACAGACTGATCATAAACCGCTTATTCACATGTTTAATCCTGAAAAAGCAACACTGCTTCCACCACGTATTCAGCGTTTAGGATGGAGGTTACAGCCATATGATTATAAAATAGAGCACATTGTCGGTAAGACAAATGTTGCTGATTCTCTATCCAGGCTTCCCTTGCCCATGACTGAAACTACTGAATATGTGGAGGATTATGTGAAGAAAGTATTGTTGGTGCAGACTCATGACTTACAGGCGCTGACAATTGAAGTGATTAAAGAGGCAACAGAACGTGATCCAATTATTCAGCAGCTCATTCAAGCAGTTCACACAAACCAGTGGCCAAATCCAGTTCCAGAAGTGTTAATTCCGTATCAGCGTTGTGCTACTGAATTGTCACTATATGATGGACTTGTACTTCGTGGGGGTAGAATTGTGCTGCCCTCTTCTTTAGTAAAAAAGGCATTGGGACTCGCTCATGAGACACACCAGGGTGTAGTGAGAACGAAGCAGTACCTGAGGTTAGGGGTGTGCGATATTACGATTTTTGATCGTGGACGATTAAAATGTGTCCACGATCTGCTTTTGAAGAAATATCGTAGGATCGCGCATTTTATCAGTTTGCATTTCTGGCTCCTCCGTCTCAACATACTGTATAGCGCGACGTATATCCACATGAAATGCAGAGGAACGGGACACTGTAGTTCATAAAAATTAATTATTTGCATGTGCTTTAAAGCCTTGCCGGTTAAACATGTCATTCGCTGCTGATGCGCTGTTCTAACGAGTGCTTTTCTGAGCGCAATTAATAGACCCGACGCGCGCATGCACTAGAAGCCTGTCTAACAGCGTCTGGTTACTGGACTAAGTTATATTTCGAGTCTTATTGCGCTAATACTGTCAAATACACACAAGGTTTACATAAACAAAGTTGGTTATGTCTAAAGTGATAGAACAATAGAAAAATTAAGAAAAAATCTGCTTGTCAAATGCGTGTAGACTCGTTGCGCGCAGATCTTAAAGTGACAGTAGCCCTAATAGTAAACATGCTGCCGCTTGTCCTTAAAGGGACAGTTACCCAAAAATAAAAATTCTGTCATTATTTACTCACTCTCTAATGTTGTTCCAAAACTGTATTAATTTCTTTCTTGTGCTGAACACAAAAGAAGATATTTTGAGGAGTGTGGCTAACCGGGCAGTTGCTGGTCCCCATTGACTACCATAGTGGGAAAAAACTATTATGGAAGTCTCTGGGGTACATCAACTGTTTGGTTACCCACATTCCTCCAAATAACTTTTATTTTCAACAGAAGAGGGAGACTTATTCGGGTTTAAAACGGCTTGAGAGAATTTAAATCTTTGGATGTTAATAAAACAACAAAATACAAAGAGCAAATCACTCACTCTTGACTGAGAACTTTAATAGTCGCTTTAATAAGAATCCATGTTAAATGTATACAGTGAAGTCTATGTTTTTTTTTTTCATATTTGTTCATTTAATTACTTTCTTCAATGCTGTTAAATACACCTGTAGCTGAAAAAATAAAGCACTGTTTATTTAATTTGTATATTAAGTTGTGTATGTGTATCTTTGTTCTTAATTTTTAATAACAAAGAAAATGACAAAGATTTTTTATCTTCGCCACTTTGGCCTAAATGTCTGCCATTCTTTTTTATTTTATATTTTGTTACCTAAGGCTTTGTTTTTAAAATAGGGACATTTGTTTGGCTGTGATGCTCAGTCACTTGCAAAATAGTAAAACCAACATGAAAAGGAATCGTGATAAAATCGTTAATCGTGATTTTCCTGAAAAAAATCGTGATATGATATTTTTGCCATATCGCCCACCCCTACCTGAGGTGTAAGTTTTACTGGCCCAACATGGACTTGGACGTTGAGAGAATAGTCAGAGATTGTGCAGCATGTATAATGAATCAACCACTTCAGGAAGACCAGCCGCTGCAACCACTTGAGCTGCCCCCAAGGCCGTGGACAAAACTGGGAATTGACTTAGTAGGACCAATTCAAGGTGAATACATTCTGACTGTTATTGACTACTTCTCTTCCTTTCCTGAGGCAGTCGTAGTAGCTGACATCTCCTCACAAACAGTTATAGCAGAGTTGATGAAAATGTTTGCTCGTTTTGGTTATCCGTCAGAAGTTGTCAGTCACGCGTTTGACACATTTCTCAAGAATGGAGGTATCAAGCACATACGCGCTTCACCTTACTATCCTAAGAGTAACGGGAAGATTGAACGATTCCATCGATATCTCAAAAAGGCGTTTCGAGCATGCAAGTGTGAAAGCAAAGTGTGGAAAGCAGAGCTTCCAAAAATTCTGATGTCTTATCGTGCCACTCCTCATCGTGGTTCAGGAGAAACACCGGCATTTCTTATGTTTTCTAGAGATATTCAAACAAAGTTACCAAGCCTGGACTTGTTACAAGAACAGATCACAGAGGAAGTAAAAACACATCATCGGATGTACAAAGAGAAAATGAAAGACTATGCAGATAAAACAAACAGAGCAAAGGATCATTCATTCAAAGTGGGAGATGTAGTCTATGTCGCAAATATGGAGCAAGGAAAGTTGGACTCAAAGTTTAAAAGTGCTAGGTATGTCCTTCTGAGCAAAACGTCTGACAGCTCATTTGAACTTGTGAATACAGAAGATGGATCTTTGATCAAAAGAAATGTTAAACACATGAGACATGCGTCATTGTCCGTGGATCCACCTGTTCCTGAGCTGGAGGAGGAGAGGGTTACCTCACATCTGAAAAGTGAACAAGTGAAAAGTGAGCAAGGGCAGAAATAAATGTCAATACAGGAAGAAAAGTTGCCAGAGACTGTTCCTGTGGAGAAGCCGTTAACGACTAGAAGTGGTCGTGTTGTGAAGAAGCCAGCTAAGTTCAAGGATATGGTCGCTTGAAGTTGTTATTTAGTTATATAGTACCTTCTGTGTTTACTTTGAAGGAAAGAAAAGAAAGAAAAGTTTTTGTTTACTTAATTTAGTAGATGGGTTATTTTAAGTTATAAACTTAAAAATTAAAAAGGGAAGTGATGTAGTATAGTGGGTGTGTTATCGCGGGAAGTTCTGAGAGCGGGAAGTTACGATAGCGGGAAGTTAAGAGAACGGAAAAGAGAGTGATTTGACATGCGGAGCTGAGTTCAATAAAGCTAAGATAAACCAAACCAAAGGCGTTGTTCTTGGACCACATCACAACAGTGAGGAACATGGCGCTTTGCATTTGCAGACCCTGTCGTGCTGTTGGCCATATCCACTGCAGCAGACGCATATTGCAGCATGAATTCTAACGATTAATTGATTGTTAATTTAAACAACGATCGATCATGTTGTTAAAATGAACATCCCTACTGTTGAGCAGTGGTGGACGAAGTACACATTCCATGTACTTGAGTTAAAGTAAAGATACTCAAGGTAAAATATTACTCAAGTAAAAGTAGAAGTGCTGCCTTTAAACATTCACTTGAGTAAAAGTACAAAAGTATTTGCCTTCAAATGTACTTAAGTACACAAGTACTATGATTTTTTTATGGCTATAATGTCCTATTATAATTTTCGTCACAAGACTCTTGCTTAACTCAGTCTACGTGAAGACTCTAATGTCACTCTTGGCACACCAATCTATTAATAAAATGACATTAATTAGTCATATATATATATATATATATATATATATATATATATATATATATATGACTAATTAATATCATTTTATTATTAGATTGGTGTGCCAATATATATATTTGAATTGAAAATATTTTTTGTGCATTTAATTTTGGAGGGAAGGGGACAGTAAATTTACAGTATTTACTGTATATTTTTCTCGAGCGTCTATGATCATAATTATTAAAATCCTAATGTTATGATACAGTCACATAAACCTGCACAACGCCATTAAATACACACACACGCACACACACACATACATATATATATTCTACGTTATGGAAGCAGCCAATTTCCCTCCAAAATTAAACACAAATACGTATTAATGCAGTGTTTCTGCTACTCCCCAGAAAGAAAGAAAAATGCTATTATTAGGGGTGGGGAAAAAAATCGATTCTTAGATGCATCGCGATGCGGACGTGGACGATTCTGAATCGATTCACAAATACCAAAAATCGATTTTCAAAAAAAAAAAAAAAAAATTTTTTTTAAATCGATAATAACGTAATATTGACGGAACGCAAAAGACGAAACTCTGAAGCATGGAAACAATATTGTCAAAGCTTCCACCCAGCTCGGAAAGGGCAAAGCGCATTACACAATCAATCGCAACTTTTATTGCCAAGGATTTGCATCCAGTCGTTGAGAACCAGGGCTTTCGCGCTATGTTGCACACTTTGGAGCCGAGATACAACGTCCCATCTTGGAGATATTTTACAGACACAGCGATCCCCACACTCTACAACAAGACCAAAACCGAAGTCATGGAATCACTCAAGAAAGCGGGTAGGATAGCTGTAACATGTGATGCGTGGACATCCGTATTTTATGTTAATAGAGATTCAGAATATGTTGAAGTTTGTTATAATTTGTTATTGTTGTGATTTTTACTGTAGTGAATTTACTGTTGTGAAATGGAAAATCAATAATCGAGAATCGTTAATAATCGAAAATCGACTGTAATCGAATCGGGACTTCAATAATCGTAATCGAATCGAATCGGGAAATCAGACAGATTAACCACCCCTAGCTATTATATGGGTGGCAGTGGCTCAGTGGTTCATGTAGTTTGTCTACAAACTGGAAGGTTGGTGGTTCAATCCCCAGTTCCACTTGACCAAGTGTCGAGGTGTCCATGAGCAAGACACCTAACCCCAGCTGCTCCCGACGAGCTGGATGGCGTCTTGCATGGCTGACACCGCCGTCGGTGTATGAATGGGTGAATGTGAGGCAAAATGTAAAGCGCTTTGGTGGCCATTGGGTCTGTGAAAGCGCTATATAAATGCAGTCCATTTACCATATGCAAGTCATTTAAGTGTCAATGTAAAACGCAATGTACATTATGCGTCAATATTGACCGATATTTGCTGCAATAATAGCTGCTGCTCTCTGCCCCGCTTTGGCAACGCGATTTGTTTGGAACTATTGAGAGCTACACGAATCATGTCACTGCGCGGCGGCAAGATCACTGTGTCGCAACCGTATGGTCGCAATCTGGTTCGCGCTTAGTAGATACCGCCAAGGCAAGTTCAAATCAAAGCGCGCGCTGTATTGTGATTGTTGGCTCGTTTGACCAGTTAAGTTTTTATCCACTATATAAAAAGGAACGACTGATTTTGAAAATGTAGTAGAGTAAAAAGTAAGATATTTGACTTTGAAATGTAGTGGAGTTAAAGTAAAAGTCTTCCCAAATTTAAATACTTCAGTAAAGTACAGATACGCAAAAAAACTACTTAAGTACAGTAACGAATTACATTTACTTCGTTACTGTCCACCACTGCTGTTGAGTTTATGAATGCAGTGTTTAATAATCGGAGGTGTTCAGATTAGTCATTTCTGAATCGCCAGAGTTTTGTTTCGCGCTCTCACTCACTGAAATCTGCACTCTCATCATAAACAACAAAGCAGAGATGTGCGTGCGATGTATGTAGGAGATTCATTCATCATACAGGGATTGACTATTTTTGTTCTATTTCAACACCAAAAATAGTTTCAAACAAAGATCACAGCGGAACCACAGAGCATCTGATGAAACTGGCATACAGTTGGCTTGACGTTGGATGTTCAACACAAATTTAGGGACCATCTCTAAAGTTACATTTGGCATTGGTATACACGTTTCTCTTCAACAGCATTTGATGAGAATGCCTTACAGTCAGAAAAAATCATCTAGGTGTCAGGTATGACGCACACCTTTTAGATTTGTGATATTTTAAAAAATAAACTGTGAAACACAAAAATATAGACATGTATTTCACTAGTCTACTGTGTGGGCTCATACACATAATACGCTACATTAAAAAAGGCATAGCTTATAGATCACTGAAGAGAACTATATTTACAACAAAACTTTACAGCAATTCCTGAAGACTACTCATTTAATATGCGTGTGCTTCATCTAATGTCTCGAAATTACCACACATGTACTGTTTTGTTGATTCCTATTAGGGTGAAAAAGGAAATAAAAGGCATTTTCTAGGTACTGTACACACCTGGAATGAAGGTATCCCTGCGGCAGTCATACAGCATCCCAGGATACAGAGGTCTTCCTAGAGCTGCCACTTCAATGGGCTGTGATGATGCCATGGCTAAAGTAAATGACAATGAACAATAGGGATATTTAATAACTAATTTATCATTCTAAAATTATTTTTACTTTTTACTGATTTCATCACATTGGTTTGAGGACAATAAAGGCATAAATCATTCCTTCATTGAATGCTATCGGTTAAATCATTTCTAACCATTACCTGCGGTGAAATGACATATGAAGATATATTTTTGTTCCTAATGCTTTGAGTCTTCTTACAATACTGTCTCTAAACACCTCATAATCTGTAGGTGGCTATTCACACTGTCATAACATTACCTGCTCGTACCATATTAAAGTGGTGTCTCACCTGGGGTCCTTGCGTGTATTCGGTATGTTAAGAAATGAAGTCGTCTGGTGAAGTCTTCAGTCTGAGCCCAACTGGGTTCTTCGTCATATTTATAGTACTATTGTACAGAAAATTTTGCCTTAAAGCATTTTCACTGGAAGAAAAAATTCCACAGAAACCTGTTAGATCACAGGCTGTTAGACCTGCCAACCTTAAAGAGATGTTATGAGTACAACACCCCCCGCCCCGGGCGGGACACGGGGTTGGGGTCAAATATTCACACATTTTTTTTAAATACAAGACGCACGCAAACACACGCCTATATTTCTTCATATTCTAGTTTTGACTTCTAAAAGTGTTTTTCATTTGACCCAAATAAAAATGTTTACTTCCAAAGTTTCAATACTGCTCAAAACCTTTTTTTATTCATAATTTTCAGTCTCTTTTTAGCGGGTACACATTTTGACCTCAATGTACGCTGGTACGATTTGTCACTCTAAACTACGCAAAAACCTGGTGACCAGGCTGTGCACGCGCAGCCCTCAAACCAACAGCAAAAGAAGAAGAGTTTGACCAATCAAAGCGCTGGGTTTGGGGATGATTGACAGATGCGTAAGCCCTATCATTAAAAAGAGACTGAAAATCGACAGCAACACAAAGGGTGTTTCTCAAAACCAAGAATGCAAAGAACGGACTTGTGTTCTTGGGGAGAACGCTCTTGAACTCACAAGGTGACGATCACACAGAACACTGCTGACAGTTTGAGACGATGTGTTCTTGCTGGTATTGCGCAATAATACCCCCGCACAGACGCCCTCTGCAGTGCCCAAACATCGCGAGAATTATTGACGATAACAGCCAGGCTTTATCGCCCAAGCCTGTCCTCAGCTCAAGGGATTACTCTACAACTGTACACTACAATGTAATGTATATTCATAACAAAAAGCAACGCCTGTCTCCTTTTATTCTGCTTCTGTTGTTTGTTTGTGTACATCACTAGCCAACGGCGGGAAAAAAATGCCGGTAAAAGGCAATGGTCTCTTGACTGTGGGGTAAAACGAGTCTGTGAGCAGACTGGCCGGTTGGCTCGCCAGCTAACTTAACACCCGCAGACGCTTATGGAGATTCTCACTACCGAAAACGTTTGAGCACATTTTCAATTCGGCATAAATTTTCGTAAAAATGCCAATATTTGAAATCTACACAGTTGATTTCTCGCTTCAAATGTCCTCAGAAGTGAATTTAGTGATGAAATAGCGTACGAAATTGTAGAAAAACGACTTTCTGTATTGACCTGCCTCTCCTTCCTCGAAATCCGAAATGAATGCTGGGATATTTCTGCCGTCAAGTTCACACAAGTTACCAACCGATGCATCCTCGATAAAATGGACGTGTCAAGAACACTTCCGGGATTTTTAACCGTTCTTGCCAAAATGCAAAATGCAAACGTATTGGGACAGTACTTGGACCACAAAAGATGACGTTTCACAAGAACACAAGTACAGACAAGAACACAGATTGAGAAAGGCCCAAAATCCCGCTCGATCCCCGATCTGCCCGCCGTCTGCCCGCCATCTGCCTGACGTCTGACTGATTTCTTTAGCGAGGACAGTACAGTAGTCATGGCTCTCCTGACTCCTGAAGGTAAACGGGCTGGGGTGGATGTGGAAAGCTGAAATATTGCGGTAACTTAATACTCTGGATTCGACAATCACGCAGGAATGATCGCATGGATTGATTTAAAATACTCCGTTATTCATGGTCACTCAGATAAGAAGACATATTCAGCCAAGCAAATTATAACATTCTCATGTAATGCTGAACAATAAATCTAAATAAAATGGAAATCGCTACGGCTTAGTGATTATGAAAGTGCTGTGACTCTTGACTGCGTGAGTCTGGAGAAACAGGCGTTCTTTTATTTATTCATCCTCAGTGTTGAGAAACGTAGCCTGCATTACGTAATTGTGTTAATAATAACTAAAGTACCTAATTATGTTATTGTATGTGTCAAAGGGCTAATAAGAACATTTTCTAAGTGTGACTTTGTTTTTACAGGATAGGATAAAGAGACTGACATTAGATGAGTGCCAACAGCTTCTACAAAGATGCCTCACTTGTCAAGTCAAGTCATCTTCATTTATATAGCGCTTTTAACAATGTACATTTACATTTATTCATTTAGCTGACGCTTTTATCCAAAGCGACTTACAAATGAGAGCAATAGAAGCAATTAAAGTAACAGTAGGACAACAGTATGTAAGTGCTATGACCCTTCGCAGTTCAATCTAACGCAGGTTGTTTTTTTTTTTAATTTATATAAAGATAGAATAGTGGAGAAAGTGTTAGTATTACTGGATCAAGTGCTGTCGAAAAAGATAGGTCTTCAGCAGTTTTTTAAAAATGGCAACAGACTCAGCAGCTCTGGTTGAGTTAGGCAGATCATTCCACCAGCAGGGAACAGTCATGGTGAAGGTCCGAGAGAGAGATTTTGTACCACTTTGTGATGGCACCACAAGACGCCGTTCGCTTGCAGAACGCAAGTTTCTGGATGGCACATAAGTTTGAAGTAATGAGTTTAGGTACAGGGGAGCAGTACCAGTGGTTGTTCCAAAGCTGCTTTACAGAGATAAACGTATAATTTAAGGTAACAGATTGTTTTGGCTTTATAGCGGTTCTTGAATAATGTTGTTTTCCAGCTAAAGTTAGTTTTGATTGATTCACTTCCGTCGAAAGGATAATTAGTTATTAAATTAGGGGCCGCTAAGACCATAGACATGTATAAAGGCTAGATGGCTCAAGGCGGAGTCAGCTGTGTCGTCACTTGGCGGCCATCTTTGGTCAGGAGACTGCGCTGCTGCTCCCTGCTGCTGTGGACGGAAGCTGAGTGACAAATGCTCGTAACTTGCTGAATTCTTGACGGATTTACAAACGGTTTGGTTTATTACAAACCTTATTAACGTGGCTATGATTTGTGCTGATGCCAATTTTTAAATTGATTTTTCACAAACTATGCAGTTAAATAGCCGCATCCCTGACGTTTATGACACACCAAGCCGTTTGAAAATCGGTTGAAAATTGAGCAAAATATAGTTATTTCAGCACTACATGCACAATAGACTTTAATGTTATAACTGGACGAGCCTGCTGGTGGTCCTGTCCTAAGATGGCCGCCGTGTGACGTCGTCGGGTCCCCTTGGCTCTCATCGCCGGTAAGCCATCTAGCCTTTATACATGTCTATGGCTAAGACGACACCGTTCTGTTATTTTATTTCATCACTACGGGGGAGATACGCGAAATTTCTACAACGCTTTATCTGTAGAGTGGTAAAGGGATCCTCCATAGGGAGAGGCTAGTTGGCACTTCAGCACTGCGTTGTCATCGGGTCCAGGCGAAGGTCCTTTGTCAATCTAGAAAGGAGACTGATCCAATGCAGCAAAGATATTTAACGGCTAAAGCCCGCAGTATTAGCCTATTGGCTCTGTTGTATCCCCAGAATTTCTATCGGCACACTGGGACAAAAATAAATAAATATTTTCACAGAGTAAAGACTTCTCTACGAAATACAATGCAAGAGATCGCACGGGCGCCTCCGCGTCCTGATTATATGTCTGCTATATTTGCTTCTTATTTATTAATTCCAGGCAATTGGTTGATGAAATATTGATTAAAATTAAGATACAATTTATACAAAACGAAATTCGATTTAAAGAAATGCTTTTTTACAAAACAAATCTTAATAAAGTGGTCAAAATAATCTCTGACCCATCTTATGATCCTACTCATGCTGTTCACTTTTCATATACCGGTAATCAACATAGATTAAATTTAAATAATAAAATAACATTATATTATGTAAACCTAAATATGGAATATAATTTATTACTGCCTGATGATAATTTGACTATTTCAAAGTGTGCTCGAAATTAGTTTAGTTTTTCTGAGGTAACAACATTTAACTCATTTAGTCTGTCTAGCAAAAAATGTAAACCATAGACAAGCCTATATTTCGTTTTGCCAGCACTTTATTTAGACATTCCATTTATGTTCTAAATGTGAACTAATAAATGTTATAAACGTGTTCCTTATTATGTTTAATTGCCTTACTGTGCGTTCACACTGGACGCGAATAGCGTGTCAAATTCGCGCCTGCCGCGTCTAGTTTGACGCTTGAACATTTTGAATGTAGCCTATTCGCGCGTCCAAAGCGAAATGGACGCGTGTAAAAAGCAAGCGTTTGGAGCGAAATTGACGCGAAATCCGCTTCTTCTGGGAGAGGCAAGTGCTGCGGGAAATAAAAAAATAGTACTGTTATTGTGTCACGAAATGTAGTTTTAAGAGTTGTTCAGTCGAGAATGTAGTTGTTTAAAGCTCAAATCTGTGGTTTGTTTATAAAGATAGCGCCTATTTAAAAAAAATTATCTGACGTTTCGGAGTTGTGAGATCCAGGTGATCACCGGGCGCTCGTGTAACCCGCCTGGAACAGCCTCACCTCGGCTAGTCCTCCTGAAGTCTGCCGCTGGTCAACCAGAAATTTTTTAATTCACAATCTATAGCTTCGGCTCTATTATATGAAACATATAAGTTAAAATACATTAATGACTCGTTATAACGTAGGTCAAACGACTTCTTTAATTAACGTTATGTGAGTTTTTCTTCATCTCATTCAGAAATGTAGCCTATGACTGCAAGTGTTCACATCGTGTCACATTCATAGTTAACATCTGAACAATGTCATTCCTTCTTTCACGCAGGCATTTAGTCAAATACAAAATAATTTATTAAGGCCAAACATAAGTTATTAAGGCAAAACATTTAAAATGACATCGGGCATTCCCCCGTTTATCACGTCACTTCACCACGTGACAGCAGCAAGCAGGCTCCGATTGGTTAACGCGGCGCGGCGAATTGACGCAGAAGTTCAGATTTTTCAACTCGGGCGGCAGACGCGAATTCGCGTCAAACGCGTGAATGCACAAAAAGCACTATAAAATCACTCGCGCGTAACGCGCCAGACGCTCAATTCGCCCCATTGAGGCGTATTTTGCACAACTTCTAATTTCCTTAAATCTTTTTAAAAGAGGTGAAGAGATTGCGTGTTAGCATGACGTATGTGACTGTACATCACTTATTTTTGCTCTCAAAGTCAAAGGGGGCTGACTAAAACAAATAGTAATTGTCACGGGGTGACAAAAACCTGAACAGGACCAAGATCCTGGTGAATGCACTGCGAATTTGTTGCCATGGCAGCGAGGCCAATTGCCTGAGTGACAGCAGGTGTGGGGCAATTACAGGGAACGCTGTGAGAGGGACACATGCTCAGATGGGGCTTTAAAAACAGAGAGAAAACAGACTGTGGTGTGGTTCTCCTCCTGTGTGATACTGTGTTTGTCAGCGGTTTGTTCTTTTTATTGAGGCTGGGCTGTGGAGTGGTGAAGATTGGAACCGAGGAAGAGAAAGGAAGGAGTGAAGGATTTGTCAGCGAAGGTCTAAAGAATATTGTCAGCAGTGGAAGGACGCAAGTGATGAGTATTGGATCCGTTGTTTATATGCACTAACACTGAAGTGGTGGTGAGAGTTTGGAAAGTGTGCGGCACGAGTGAACTATTACACCGAGTGAATTGTTGATCTGACTCCAACTTCTGTCCTCTCCTTGCCGAATGTGGTGATCGCTGCACCGTTCCTCTGCTTTTCCGGGAGTGAAGTCAAACCCTGACCAAGGCGAGATTCGATCTGGTGGAAGAAAGACCGGTGGGTGAGTGCTGGCCCGAATGCACGGTGTGCGAGTGGAATTGCAGTGCCTGAAGTGACGATTCACATGGTTTGTGCTGTGAAGTGAAATTGTTGTGTGAAGAAGTAATAGAAGTCTGCCGTGTACTCTCCTCCTACAGTCTTCCACCTGCTGTCTCTAAAGAAGGGTTTTTGACAGCCAGCGCCCAACTTCCTGCTTTAAGAAGACCGGCTCTGTTAATGCCGAGTGCTTCATATATCGTTGAATTGTAGAACCGTGCTGTGTTGTTCTAGTGCTCCGCGAAGCGTTTCGCTCAAGTGTCCTCCCCGCCTGGTGGTCTCCACACGCCCCTGTTGGAAGCCTCCGCCCTGTTCGCAAGAAGAGAAGGTAATTCAGCTGAATGTTGTATGTGCTGTTGAACTGTTAAGACCGTGCTGTACTGTTCCAGTGCTCAGCCCAGTGAAGCGTTTCGCCCCAAGTGTCCTCCCCGTCTGGTGGTCTCCACACGCCCCTATTGGAAGCCTTTGCCCTGTTCACGAAGAAGAGAGGTATTTCAGTTGAAAGTTTAATAGACTGTTGAACAGCCAAACCTTACTGTGCCGTTCCAGTGCTCAGCCGAGTGGAGCGTGTCTTTCAAAGCGTCCTCCCCGCCTGGTGGTCCCCATACGCCTCCTTGGAGCCTGTGCCCTGTTCAGGAGGAGAGAGAGAGGTATTCCAGTTGAAAGTTTAATACACTGTTGACCAGCCAAACCTTATTGTACTGTTCCAGTGCTCAGCCAAGTGGAGCGGTTCGCTTAAAGTGTCCTCCCCGTCTGGTGGTCTCCACACGTCCTCCATTGGAAGTATCTGCCCTCATCGGGAAGAAAGAAGGTACCGCAGCTGAGTTCACATACTGTCGAGCAGTTAAACCTTGCCATATCGTTCCAGTGACTCGCTCGCCCCCACACTGGCATACTTACCTGGTGGCCTACCTGGACGGCGTGAGGATTCCTCCTGATCCCCCCTTCAACGAGCCCCCGGCCCGCCACGATCGTTCCTCCCCTCCCGTCCCAGGAGGTCTAGTGACGTCGGAACTGCCCGGCGGCAAGAAAAAGATTTTAATTAGGACTTATCCAATTGACCACTTTTATTATAATAAAAGACTGTCATTTTATTCCCTTGTCTGTCTGGTCCTTGACCCGTTCCTCGAGGTGGTTCCCGGTCTTCAGGGGTGGGTGCAGTCTGGCTTGACCCGACCTGTGACATAATGCTAAAAATAAAGATTAGCATTTGTTATACATTATAATTATTATACTTGTTGGCTGGTTACTTTTTCAGTTAAATAGTTCAATTGCCTGTTTTTTTGCTGTGATACAGTCTTCACTGTTGTTCAGCAAGACTTGCATTATATTAACATTTTATATTGAATTTCTACTGTTAAAATATATGAACTAAGCATTACATGCCATATTAAAAAATCATCTAGGTTACGTGTAGCCTCTGTTCTCTGAGAATGTGAACCGGTGTCTGAAAAGCTATAAAAATCACGCCAATCGAATTTGGCGACAACCTATGACACTATTAGTGCGACCCAGAAGTATAAAAGGGGCGCCTAGATACGCAGTGCAATAATAATCTTTTTCCCTTTTCAAAGATACTGTGATCAAACAGTTTCCGACCACGACAGTGTCTGAGGTGCGAGCACTGATCAGAAGAAAATGCAACAATGAGGTAGCCTGGTTCTACCAGACTCTCGTACATTTCATTTGTACAGAGAGTCTGGCCTCTCTCCATTGACAAGCGTTAAAACTTCCTTGTAGGCGGGTACTCTGTTGAAGTTTAAAACTATTGGATCTGCCCAGATTCACTCAGGCTACGTTTACACGTAGCCGGTTATTTTCATAAACGGACATTTCACCCCTCTCCGTTTTCAGAAAAGTGTATATGCCGTCAAGAGCATGCCAAACCTATAGGTGGCAGTGTAACGAGAAGCTCAAGCCCACATTAGCCAATCAGAATCCCGAAAATATAGGTCGCACTTTTGACGCAGTGCAAGTTCTGTCGCATACTGTGACGTCGACTGCCTAAAACTCAGTTTTTCTCAGTTTACATGCAAACGAGTTTTCCAGAATCTCCACTCTGGCCGGAGTTTTTAGAAAGAATCGTTTTCAGAGGAGAATTCTCCGTTTGAATGTAAACGAAGGGCACAACCAAACGGAAATGTCTCCGTTTTTCAAAATAACCATGTACGTGTGACCAATCGCTGACGTTTGTTCATGACGTATGTCATGCACTGGCCGACGGCCGTAAACACGTATCCGAATGATCAGAGGATTGTGTTTAGAATAAGATGCAGCTCTCGTTGACAGACAAGTTTTGTTCTTCGAATTTAAGAATTCACGGAACAATTACAAATTCTAAATGTATATTTATGGGCGTCAGTTTGGTTTGAAATGTGTTGGGTACAGTGACGCTTTCTTTTTTTCTCTCTCTCTCTTTCGCGAGGGTCATGTTTTGAAAGACAAGTCTTGTAGCTTACTAATGTAAATAAATAAAACTTTATACAAACGATGTCCGACTCGTTTTATGAAGAAGAAAACCTTAAGTTTTCAAAAACATTAGACATATTACCCACTATTCTGCTTCATAAGTATGTTGACAATATGACATGGCGTGGTTTAATGTACATAAACAATGATTACCAAATTTCTCTCTCATATTGCTCCTCATAACCACTGAAAACGGTCAAAAAAATCTAACCCAAATTATTTTGGACGTTATCTGACATTATTGAGCGTTTATACTTCACATTTTCAGCAGCGGAGCGGCTGTAGGTTGAGTCCCCACGGTTCTCATGCCCAACCACCCCTCCCCCAAACATATCCCAATGTTACAGTTGTTGCAGTGTTATGAACAGAGAAGCATGTACCCAGCGCAGCAGCAGAACGACTAAATTGAGCTCGAGGTAAAAAAAAAGTGGTGGGTACAAAGTGACTCATGACGAAACCTGGTGGGTACACGTCCTATGTTTGACACTAAGGACAGTGATAATGTATTCAGCCACCTGTCGAAGCTGGGTCTAATCATTAACAATACGGTGCTGCGCTCGGTTCGGATCTGCCGCAAATGCTGTGTAGTGATCAGTGATCGCTTGTGTCTTTCTCCGCTGCCATTACTGAACTACAACTCAAACTAGCGCATGACATCAATGCATTGTTCTCAGCCACTCCCTCTGTTCGCTGATTGGAGCGGTGAAATTTTGATTTCAGAAAACCAAAGAATACAACACAATCCCAGACCTAGTACTGAAGGAAAATGAAAATTGAGCGGAAGTACGTAGGAGGGCGGAGCCAGGCTAACAATGAGGCAAACTCAAAAGACAAATCACTTCAATTCACTTGCAGGATGAAGGACTCTGTTTGCAGCTATTGTATTTCACTTTGTTTGACTTAAGTTAGTTTTTATTTGTTCTGTTTAATACCTCTGCAGATCAATGCATTTTATGTTAATGTATTTTGTTTAATTTTCATATGTCGCTGTACTAATGTAGTGCATTAAAGTTTACTATCTTTCAAAGAGTGTTTGTGTTTGTTTTATACAAATATTTTTTTTACTGTGTGTTTAACTGTATTTTTAATACATTAAAATATATTTTTTTCATACTGAAAGATTATGTAAAAATATATATTTAACATACTAATAGTGGGTCTTATAGAGTTCTGCTAATACCTTATTAATAAGCTGATATTATATTTAAAATATACTGGGAACACATTAATGTGAAATTAAAAATATACTTAAGCTGTATTTCTAAAGTACATTTAAAGAAGTGCTATTAAATGACACTAAATGTACTTAAAATTGTTCCATTTTAACACAATTAAGTATATTAAAATATAATACTATTACCTTAAAATTTAACTTAAATACATATAAAAGTGCATTTAGTATACTTGAAGTTGTCTCAAAATAACACATTTAATACATAATTAATACAATACACTTAAAATACATTAAGTATATCAAAATAAGCACAATTTAAATATATTTCCTTTTCACCTGGGAAGGCCAATCACA
The DNA here is from genome assembly GCF_949152265.1 of Phoxinus phoxinus. Classification (NCBI taxonomy): domain Eukaryota; kingdom Metazoa; phylum Chordata; class Actinopteri; order Cypriniformes; family Leuciscidae; genus Phoxinus; species Phoxinus phoxinus. The sequence continues at coordinate 36,203 of NW_027639414.1, read as the reverse complement.
GGATAATCCTCTAACGACCTTCCATTTGGGAGAGCAACACCAGACCTGCAAATGTAAAGAAAAAGATATTTCACACATCACCCGGAAAACAAAAGCTTCTGACAGCCACTCAGGTGCTAATTAACATTAGTCTGGCAGCTTTCCACGCATCCCAATGGCTCAGCATGGGATGACCTAGAACAATACAGAGCTATAACAATTCAATAGGATGTTGGAGACAGAGACATTCAATTTCCATGTGTTGGAGACACCGCCCGGAATGTCAGAAAGACCTTTCCAACACCAATATCTACAAAGGGTTTTTACATACAGGTGATAGCCCTAGCAGTTGCGTGGTTTTTGCATCTGTATTGCTTTCGGAGACTGATTGCAGGAAGAAGGTCTTTTGGAAATGCAACAGTAAGGTTTACCCTAATGAAAATCATACAACATATTAAACAAAACTTGTCAAGCATCAAAATATTTTCCATTACAAAAGGATAAAATAATAATAATACACATACCTAACAGTGATGCGCGGGTCAATGTATAAACAACCCGCATCCGACCGGCGTTTTCAACTAACCCGCCCGCAACTCGGACCGCAAAAAAAAAGAAAGAAAATATTGTACCCGACCTGCTTCCTGACCCGCATTTGTTTAAAGTAGCTAGTAAATGCTCATCGCGTCATGGGCCATACGTAGGAACTAGGGGTGCGCATTTTTCTGAATGCTGTATGATATAGCTTAGTGTTTTGTAATAAAGGCTTGATTTATTCATTTATTTCGTTTCATTTTCTTTTTTTTTTTTCTTTTTTTGCTTTTTAACTATACACACGAACATATACATGTACCAAAAAAACAACAAAAACAAACACAAAACAAAACAAAAAAAAGAGAAAGAAAACAAACAGAGCAAAAACAAAACAAAAACAAAAAAACAAAACAAAAAAGCCTCTCAGTATTGTACATTGATATTCTATACCTCCTATTTTCTTAGTCTTTTATTAACACCTTTCAAAGTCCGTCACGTTTTAAGAACGATCTGAAAGGTCCCCATACTCCATCAAAAACTGTATGTTTGTCTCTCAAAATATAAGTCATCTTTTCCATTGTCATATTTGTTACCATTTCTTTTAGCCAACGTTCTATACTTGGTGCACAAACACTTTTCCAATTTAACGAAATAAGTCGTTTTGCTTGAAGAATGCATATATTTATAAATACATACTCTTTCTTTTTTAACTTCATCTCCTTAGGAAATAAATGTAATAGAAAAAGTAAAGGTGACAGTGGAATATTAACATGAAGGATCTTCTCTATCATTTCTTTCACACCTTTCCAGAAACGTTCGACATCTTCGCACTCCCATATGCAATGATATAATGTACCTTTAGACTCATTGCATTTTAAACAAGTGTCAGGGACATTTTCATTATATTTATGCAATAAAACTGGAGTTATATAAATCCGCATCAACCACTTATATTGTAGCAGTTTCAAACGTGTGCTCGTTGTTTGTGCTTGAGCCTTTTTACATGTTTCCATCCAGTCCTCCAACTGAATATCCTCGTTAATATCCAATCTTCCAGTTTGGGGTTTGAGGAGTCCTTTGATCCTGACACCAGCATATTGTATAGTGATGTAATTAAGCCTTTACTTGAACAATTTCTTGTAATCTCTTTTTCTAAAATAGACAATGCTGGCATATCCAGAGAATTATTTTGTGATTTAAGTATGAAATTTCTTATCTGTAGATACTTAAAGAAATGTTTTTTAGGAATATTATATGTATTGACTATTTCCTCAAAAGACATAAGTGTGTTGTTAACATATAAATCTGCTATCTTTCATATGCCCTTGTCTGCCCAAATCTTAAAACCTGCATCTAATCTGCCTGGTTTAAACTTTGTATTGGCCCAAATGGGACTAAAACAGGATAGAGGGTAGGAGACACCTAAAAACTTTTTCACATCATACCATACGGCAATCATATTTCTAACTATAGGATTGGAAATTTTTTTTTTTAGATCTTTCAATTCGGATGAATATAAAAATAAATGTAAAGGCAGGTCCGATTTGCTAGCAGAAGATTCTATATCCACCCATGGTGGGCAGTCTTGGGATAAAAAATAAAACATAATAGTTCTAAGTTGGACAGCCCAATAATACCAAAGAAGGTTAGGACACTGTAGGCCTCCTCTCTCATAAGGCAAGTACAAGAGTGTCAGACGAAGTCTGGAACCTCTGTTATTCCAGATGAATTTAGAGAATAATGTTTTAAGTCTCAGAAAAAGAGGTTTAGGGGGAGGTAGAGGAATGTTCTGGAATAGATATATAAATTTTGGCAAAATATTCATTTTCAAGATATTTATTCGGCCAATTAAAGATATGGGTAAGGACATCCATCTTTCTATAGAGCTACTAACACTATCAAGGAGTGGATCATAATTTACTTGCACAACTTCTTCTAATTTTGGTACAATTTTAACACCCAGATATGTGAAACAATCAACAATATTAAAGGTAGCAGCATATTTACTAGGTTGCTGTCTGTCAATTTCGTTTAGAAATAGAATGGAACTTTTAGAATTATTAATTTTGTATCCAGAAATTTCTCCAAATGTATTAATAAGATCTAATAAAGCAGGTATTGATGTATCAAGATGTTTTAGAAAAAGAATTACATCGTCGGCGAATAAAGCTATTCTATGTTCTATCTGTTTAATCCTAATGCCTGTTAATCCCACATGTCTTTTTACCGCTATTGCAAAAGGTTCGATGGAGATGGCAAAAAGAAGGGGAGAAAGGGGGGAACGTTGTCTGCACCCTCTTGATATGCTAAATGGTTTTGAAACCATATTATTTGTCAACACTTCTGCTGTAGGGCTATTATAAAGTAGACTAACCCACTTGCAATACCCTTCACCAAGCCCAAATCTAGCCAACAAATCAAACAAATACGACCATTCAACCCTATCAAATGCCTTTTCGGCATCCAATGAAAGTAAAGCAGTATCTCGTTCACTCCTCTGTTCATGAAGAATATTTAAGACTCTTCGAACATTATGAAATCCTTGCCTGCGTTGTATGAAACCATTTTGATCCTCTCCTATTAAATTTGGTAGAATACCTTCTAACCTCTTAGCTAGAACTTTACATAATATTTTTGTCAAAGAATTTAACAAGCTAATTGGCCGCATATTTTCACACTTTGTGTTTGATTTTCCTGGTTTTGGTAATAAAGTGATTAAAGCTCCTCTCATTGATGTAGGAAGAAGGCCTTGATGATAGGCCTCCACTATCATTTCCAAAAAGGGGGTTAATAACTTTTTTTTGAACTTCTTATACAATTCTATAGGAAGCCCGTCTGGACCCGCAGCTTTTCCTGGTTTCATAGAATCAATGGCTTCTCCAATTTCCTGTAATGTGAGGTCTTCATCCAATTTGTTTTTTTCTTCAATTGAAATCTGTGGTATATTTAGACTATCTAAAAATTGAGTCTGTGTATCCAAATTTGATGAGCATTCTGAACTATAGAGTTTTTTTATAGTAACTTCTAAATGCTTCATTAATCTCTACAGGGTCAACTATATTTCCTGTTGAACTCTCAATTACTGTGATGGTACGCTCTGTTTGTTGTTGTCGAATTTGCCATGCAAGTAACCGACCTGTTTTATCTCCATATTCATAAAAATTTTGTTTCAACCTCAAAACTTTTGAGGCTGCTCTACTTGCTGATATTTCATTATATCGGGACCGGAGTAATAATAATTTCTTGTTTGCTTCTACTGCGTCTGTAGCTTTAAGGAAAGTATAATTTTCTAATTTTTTGATCTGATCGTCTAATTGTTTCATTTCCTGCCGAGACCTCCTGGCTTTTGAGCTGCAAAAACAAATAATATGTCCACGAATAAAAGCTTTGAATGCTTCCCATCTAATACCAGCGGATGTTTCAGAATTATTCATTTCAAAATACAGATCAATTTGATTATTCATAAATTCTATAAATTCTGGATCCCGAAGCCATCCTATCTGGAAGCGCCATCTAGAGGGGTTCTTTATGAATTTTGTAGTTTTGTATGATAAGGATACCGCTGCATGATCAGAAATGACTATGCTATGATATATCGCGACTTAAAGCAAGATGGCGCTGAGTATAGCAGCCTCGGTGTTAGGTGCGCTTTGTTTTGTTTTGTTTTGGTGTGTTAATTTAGTTTCCGGCTGTGATTCTCGGTGCTCTTTCACCAGAGAAGAGCTCATGAACATCAGGGGAACAACTCCAGCGGACTTAGTTCCCACTTTCCTCGCGTCATCTGTGGAATTATTGGACTTTTTGGTGAAGGGCTCTCTTGCTGTTATTCGCGCTGTGAAGCGCCACAGGAGAGGAAAAAGAGCAGGGTCGCTTGTGCGTCTTCGCCGACGGGGACTCCGCACACCGCTACCGGCAATATTTCTCTCCAACGTGCGCTCACTGTGCAACAAAATGGACGAACTTCAGCTTCTGGTGGGGAAAAACAGAGACTTTTATTTATCTTCTGTTCTGTGCTTCACGGAGACGTGGCTGTGTGAACTGATACCTGACTCCGCGCTGCAGCTGGCTGGCTTCCAACTGTACAGAGCGGACCGCGACAAAGAACTTTCCGGTAAAACGAAAGGTGGTGGTGTCTGTTTTTATATTAACAATGGCTGGTGTACCGACGTGACAGTGATTCACCAGCACTGTTCTCCTGATCTGGAATATTTTATCATAAACTGTAAACCGTTTTACTCCCCCCGTGAGTTTGCTTCATTCACGCTGGTCGGTGTTTACATTCCACCCCAGGCCAATGTGCAGGATGCGCAGCGTATGCTGACTGACCAGATACTCTGTGTGGAGTAGACAAACCCGGACTCCCTTGTTATTGTTCTCGGTGACTTTAACAAGGGAAATCTCAGCCAAGAACTCCCCAAATACAGACAGTTTATAAAGTGTCCAACCAGAGAGGGGAACACTTTGGATCACTGTTACACCACAGTTAGCTGTGCCTATCACACCGTCACACGCGCTCCACTGGGACACTCTGATCATGCGATGGTCCATCTGATTCCTGCTTACAGACAAAAATTAAAACTCTGTAAACCTGTAGTGAGGAAATCAAAGAAATGGACCAGTGATGCTGTGGAGGATCTTCAGGCGTGTTTTGACTGCACTGACTGGGATGTTTTCAGGACTGCTACCAACAACCTAGATGAGTTTACAGAGGCGGTGACATCCTATATAAGCTTCTGTGAAGAAAGCTGTATACCAACACGCACCAGGGTAAGTTATAACAATGACAAACCCTGGTTTACAGCTAAACTCAGACAGCTAAGGTTGGAAAAGGAGGAGGCATTTAGGAGTGGTGACAGGGCCGGGTGCAGGGCGTTAAAGTACAGGTTTAGCAAGGAGGTGCGAGAAGCTAAACGGTTGTACGCAGAGAGACTAAAGAACCAGTTCTCAGCAAATGACGCCACTTCTGCATGGAGGGGGTTCAGACAGATTACAAACTACAAACCCAAAGTCCCCCACTCCATAAATGACTCTCGCCTGGCAAATGAGCTGAACCAGTTCTACTGCCGCTTTGAGAGCCAATCGGACACCATCCCTCGTGACTCCCTCGCTCAGCCTCTGCCTCAGTCCACCACTTTTTCCCCTCCCTCCTCAGAGCTGGCCAGCTCTACCCCCTCCACTCCTCTTTCCATCTCAGAGGGGGAAGTCAACCGGCTATTTAGGAGGCAGAAACCCCGCAAAGCAGCTGGGCCAGATTGCGTGTCTCCATCCACCCTGAAGCACTGTGCTGATCAGCTGTCTCCGGTGTTCACAGATATTTTTAACATCTCACTGAAGACATGCCATGTGCCAGCCTGCTTCAAAGACTCCATCATCATCCCTGTCCCCAAAAAACCAAGGACCACAGGACTAAAGGATTACAGACCCATAGCCCTGACCTCTGTGGTTATGAAGACCTTTGAACGTTTTGTGTTGTCCCACCTAAAATCCATCACAGACCCACTCCTGGACCCCCTGCAGTTCGCCTACAGAGCCAACAGGTCTGTAGACGATGCCGTTAACATGGCCCTTCACTACACCCTTCAGCATCTGGACTCCCCTGGAACCTACGCCAGGATCCTGTTTGTGGATTTTAGCTCTGCTTTTAACACCATCATTCCATCCCTGCTGCAGGACAGGCTCTCTCAGCTGAACGTGCCTGATTCCACCTGCAGGTGGATCACTGACTTCCTGACGGACAGGAAGCAGCATGTGAAAGTGGGAAAACATGTCTCTGATTCCAGGACCATAAGCACCGGATCCCCTCAAGGCTGCGTTCTTTCCCCCCTTCTTTTCTCCTTGTACACCAACAGCTGCACCTCCAGTCACCAGACCGTCAAGCTCCTGAAGTTTGCAGACGACACCACCCTCATTGGGCTCATCTCTGGTGGGGATGAGTCCGCCTACAGGTGTGAGATCGACCATCTGGTGACCTGGTGCAGCCAAAACAACTTGCAGCTTAACGCTCTGAAGACAGTGGAGATGGTCGTGGATTTTAGAAAGAGCACAGCCCCACCTTCCCCTATCACTCTGTTTGACTCCCAAGTCACCACGGTGGACTCCTTCCGCTTCCTGGGCACAATCATCTCCCAGGACCTGAAGTGGGAGCTGAATATCACCTCCATCACCAAAAAGGCCCAGCAGAGGATGTACTTCCTGCGGCAGCTGAAGAAGTTCAGCTTGCCAAAGAAAATGATGGTGAATTTCTACACCGCCATCATTGAGTCCATCATCACCGCCTCCATCACCATCTGGTACAATGCTGCCACCGCCAAGGACAAGGGCAGGCTGCAGCGTATCATTCGCTCGGCAGAGAGGGTGATTGGCTGCAATCTTCCATCACTTCAGGACCTTTACGCCTCTAGGACTCTGAGGCGATTAGGTAAGATTGCAGCTGACCCCTCTCACCCCGGACATAAACTGTTTCAGACTCTCCCCTCTGGCAGGAGGCTGCGGTCTATCAGGACCAAAACCTCTCGCCACAAAAACAGTTTCTTCCCGTCTGCAGTTAGCCTCATTAACAAGGCACGGGTCCCCCACTGATACTCCCCAGCCCCCCCCGTGCAACTTAAACAAATGTCTTTGCACATGCAATTACTATTTTATCTTATATCATGTACAACTTTGTACATTGCACATATTTGTTGTTTTTCTTATTTATTTTTTAAATTATTGTTGTATATATATATATATGTGTATATATATATATATATATGTATATATATATATATATATGTATATTGTCCATTCCAAAATTTTATAGTTTTATATTTTATATGTCAACTGTATGTCTTGTCTACGTGTAGCACCTTTGACCAAAGCAAATTCCTCGTATGTGTAAAACATACTTGGCAATAAAGTTACTTCTGACTTCTGACTTCTGATATACAATTTGTTATTTTGTTGAGCAGTTGTGCCGATATTAGAAAATAATCAATACGTGAGTATGTCTGATGCATACCAGAGTAACATGAATATGATACTGCTGCTGGGTTAAGATCCCTCCAAACATCTGATAAATTAAGGTCTCTCATAAATTCCTGTATCACCTTCCTAGCTTTAGTATGCGTTTTATCAATCCCTGTGGAGCGATCTTTAGTAGGATCTAATACACAATTCATATCCCCTGCGATGAAATAGTATCCAGGTAAACTAGCAGTTAGCAAAAGCAAATCATTAAAAAATTTGGGGTTGTCATCATTTGGACCATATACATTAATTAAATTAATATTTTCTGAAAAAAATGTACACTGTAGCATAATATATCTTCCTAGTGGATCTTTAGTTACCTTTTGAACCTGTATTGGGATTGATTTATGAATTAAAGTTATTACTCCTCTTGCATTAGAAGCAGGGCCGGATTAACCATTAGGGCAATTGGGCAATTGCCCAGGGGCCTAGGACATCTAAGGGGCCCTGGGCACCGTCAAATATTATGTCAAATATTATGATTAAAATGTCTCCACGATCTGCTTTTAAAGAAATATCGTAGGATCGTGCATTCTATCAGTTTGCAGTTCTGGCGCCTCCGTCTCAACATACTGTACAGCGCGACGTATATTCACATCAAATGCAGAGGAACGGGACACTGTAGTTCATAAAAATTAATTATTTGCATGTGCTTTAAAGCCTTGCCGGTTAAACATGTCATTCGCTGCTGATGTGCTGTTCTAACGAGTGCTTTTCTGAGCGCAATAACGTTACACCCGACGCGCACATGCACTAAACGCCTGTCTAACAGCGTCTGTTACTGGACTAAGTTATCTTTCGAGTCGTATTGCTCTAATACTGTCAAATACACACAAGGTTTACATAAACAAAGTTGGTTATGTCTAAAGTGAAAGAACAGTAGAAAAAAATAAGAAACAAATCTGCTTGTCAAATGTGTGTATATTAGACTCGTCGCGGGCATATCTTAAAGAGACAGTAGCCCTAATAGTAAACATGCAGCCGCTTGTCCTTAAAGGGATAGTTACCCCAAAATAAAAATTATGTCATTATTTACTCACTCACTCTAATGTTGTTCCATACCTGTATTAATTTCCCCTTGGGGGGTCCTACAAGTCATTGTGCCCAGGGGCCTCTGAACTCTTAATCCGGCCCTGATTAGAAGTGTGACAGGCAGCAAAAACTTGCCCTTGCCATCTCCGACGAATCCTAATTGTCTCACTTTTTACCATGTGGGTTTCCTGAAGAAAAACTACTTGTGCCTGTAATTGTTTGATCCTTTCCATTACCTGTTTAATTTTTTTAATATTACCCAGTCCTCTACAATTCCAGGTTAAAAACTTCACATCCTCTATCTCTCCCATAATCCTTTACATTTCTTATTAGGAGGCATGTTCCCTTTTATAGACACACAGACCCTAAATACTGAGAAGCAAAAAATAATAATAAAAAGAATCATGAACAAACAACCTATTGTTACACGTTCAACAACAACCCCGTTTCCCCCGGTAGCGTCCATGCTAACCCCCACCCCTTACACTCCTTATATGGCGTTGATTGGTCCACACAACCGTGAGGAACTATCAGGTACTTAGCCTATATCTATTTATTATCACAACCCTGTTTGTACAATTATTCTCACTTATATTAAAGTATAAACACACATTTTCACATCTCCATAGAACAATAACAATTGAAAATGCTTAATTATAGTCAAGATCGAACAAATTATTGTCAATTCAGTCCAGCACCACATAACAGAACGATATTTGTGGAATATAATCTGGATTGTTTTAAAGCAACCTACTTTTCAGACTATAATAGTTCAGTTGAACCGAGCCCACCTTTATTCTTTGTCTAGCTCTTCAATGAAGTGTTCCACTGCAGCCAGTGTGTCAAACACCCTTGATTTCTCCTGGTGTGTAACAAGTAGACGGGCAGGGTAGATGATCCTGTGTTTACTGATTCCTCTCTCACGTAGCCTCTGTCTCACACCGTCATAAGCTCTTTGCTTCCTGTGAACTTCGGCAGAGACATCTGGATGAAAGCGAAGAATGTGTTCCTTGTATGAAACCATCCCCTTGGACCTGGCCACTCTCAGCACCTGTTCTTTTTGTCTGAAGTTCAAGAACTTCATTATTAGCGTTCTCGCTGGTGCACTGGCATCTCGTCGTGTGTTCTTGTCACCTAGGTTTCGTTGTGGACCCACTCTATGCGCGCGCTCTATGACTAGAGATGTGCTCGGATCCATTTCCAATATTTTTGGAATCCACGCTTCTAAAAAAGCACAGACATCATTCCCTTCTTCTTTTTCCGGCAAACCCACCAACCTCAGGTTGTTCCGTCTGTTTCTGTTTTCCATATCGTCAACCTTGTCTGTCAGTTTTTTAACTTGTGACTCAAGCGAGTTCGTGTGAGCTCGGAGTTGAACAATTTCATCCTCCGCTCCCGAGATGCGTTCCTCGGCCTCTTTCACTCGCTCCTTCACCTCTTTGATTGCTGACATAACACCATCGATTTTGCTTGTAACTCGTTTGTCCATTTCTTTAATGGCTTGTAAAACATCTGCATTGCTTGGGTTCAAGTCTGTTACTTTCGTAGATTCACTGTCGTCGTCCTCTATCTCTCTTTGTTCGTCCGCGTGTTCAGAATCTTGCGACATCTCTTCAGGTTTTTTATTCACTTTTTCTTGAGTTTTGTTCTGTTTTTTCGGTGCCATTTTCGTTGTTGGTCTTTTGTGTATTAATTACTAAAGATGTGATAAAGTTTTAAGTGAGTTTGCAGGATTATTACTCAAACATATAGGAGGGTCGTTAACATGCGTCTTCTCAGTACCACTCCATAACCGGAAGCCCCTCGTTTCATTTTCTTAACAATTAAGATGCTGCATGTGTTTATCCAGTCTAATCTCCCCGGACTTTCCCAACAAAAATCCCGCCCCCTCTCAGCAAATACATAAAACTGACATTAATGAGCTATATGCGTTTAAAAGTAGCCTATTAAAATGGCACAATGGCATTGCTCAGTTCAACGAGTGGGGAAATCGGGCATTTTGTCCCGCGTCAGCTTTTATTCAAAAGTTAATAACGCGCTCAACATTCAGGTAAATAAGGATTTCCCACTTTCATCTCAGACTGAGCTTGTGCGTCAAGCACGGGTCAATGATGTCCTTCGGGACATGCTCAATGTTTTCTGTTTACCGCGACGACATTCTTGTTTTTTCCCCTCTCCTCAGGTGCACGTCCAGCATGTCCGCCGAGTTCTTCAGTGCCTTCTCGAGAATAGGTTGTTTGTTAAAGCCGAGAAATGCAAATTCCACGCACAATCGGTTTCCTTTTTGGGCTCGATTATTTCGCCAGACGGGGTTAGTATAGATCCTGACAAAGTGAAACCAGTCACCGATTGGCCTGTCCCAGATTCTTGTACCGCTCTTCAGCGTTTTCTTGGTTTTGCTCATTTTTATCGTCGCTTTATTTGTAACTTCAATCAGAATGTCGCTCCCTTAACTGCGTTAACGTCTTCCAAGACCCGGTTTCGGTGATCATCTTAAAGCGTTGTTCACCTCAGCTCCCATTCTGTTGTTTCCTGACATCTCCAGTCAATTTATCGTTGAGGTTGACGCATCCGAGCTGCGCGTTGGGGCTATCCTTTCCCAACGTTCGCCTACCGACGGTAAGGCCCATCCCTGCGCGTTTTTTTCACACAAGCTGTCTCCCTCAGAACGCAATTTTGATGTGGGAAACCGCAAACTTCTCGCCATTCGCCTCGCCCTTGAGGAGTGGCGTCAGTGGTTTGAGGCGGCTTCCGTTTCATTTGTCGTGTGGACTGACCACAGAAATCTCGAATATATCCGGTCGGCTAAGAGATTGAATGCTCGTCAGGCGCGTTGGGCATTATTTTTTACTCGTTTTGATTTCACGATTTCTTTTCGTCCGGGTACTAAGAATGTGAAGCCTGATGCGCTGTCTCGCCTCTTTGGTCCCTCGGAGGCTATCGAGTCGCACACTCCCATTATCCCTGAGAGGCGCGTCATTGGCGCGGCTATCTGGGGTATTGAGAGGCTAGTAAAACGCGCTCTTTCTCAAACTGTTCCCCCGCGGTCATGTCCTAGTAGCCTACTCTTTGTACCTGTTTCTGCACGTCGCGCCGTGTTACAGTGGGCTCACTCTTCTAAACTTGCCGCCCATCCCGGCGTTAGGGGTACCTTAGCTTCCGTTCGCCAGCGTTTCTGGTGGCCCACTTGCGATCGAGATACACATCGATTTGTTGCCTCCTGTTATGAGTGTGCCCAGACTAAGACTAGCAACACGCCCCCGGCCGGACTCTTGAGACCTCTACCTATCCCTTCACGACCCTGGTCTCATGTCGCGCTTGATTTTATAACTGGTCATCCGGCAACACCGTTATTTTAACTATAATAGACCGTTTTTCTAAGGCTGCTCATTTTGTTCCTCTTCCTAAGCTCCCCTCTGCCAAGGAGACCGCCCAGATCGTTATTGAGCACGTTTTCAAGCTCCACGGACTCCCCTCCGATGTCGTGTCAGATAGGGGTCCTCAGTTCGCGTCACAATTTTGGAAGGAGTTCTGTCGATCTATCGGGGCTTCCGCCAGTCTCTCGTCCGGCTTTCACCCTCAGACTAATGGTCAAGCCGAACGGGCCAATCAGACTGTCGGCCGTATTTTACGTTCTCTCACGTATCGCAACCACGCCTCTTGGGCTGAGCAGCTTCCCTGGCCGGAATATGCTCATAACTCGCTTCCATCCTCCGCTACTGGCCTATCGCAGTTTTAAGCCAGTCTAGGTTATTAGCCCCCCCTTTTCTCGTTCCAGAGTTCAGGAGTTTATTCAGCGCTATAAGCGCACCTGGGTGAGAGTAAGAACCGCTCTTTGCCGCTCCCGTAGACAGACTCGTAGAGCCGCTAATCGTCGTCGAGTCAAGAGTCCCAGGTACATCTGCGGGCAAAGAGTATGGCTGTCAACCTCTAATCTTCCTCTTCAATCTATCTCACGTAAACTTGCCCCTCGTTTTATTGGGCCTTTTCGTGTGTCGAAGATTATAAGTCCTGTCGCTGTCCAGCTTAAGCTTCCTAATCATCTCCGCCACATTCATCCCGTTTTGCACGTATTGTGCGTCAAACTGGTCATTCATTCCCCTCCGCGCTATGTCTCTCCTCCGATTCGTGTCGAGGGTTCTCCTGTCTACACTGTCCGAAGGTTATTGGATGTCCACCACCGGGGTCGAATGTCATGATCCTGTTTCTCTCTCACTCACTTATTACTGTTATTTCCTCATTGATGCACACACCTCCTTATTTAATCCTCATTCCCCTCAGGTGTTTCTCTTTTACTATTAGCCATCGCCCTCTCCCGTCCTCACCTGATTCCTCTTTTCCTCTCATTAACGTTCCTATTTAAAGACGGGCAGATAAATATAAGAATATTATTCGTCCATCTGCTCCTTTCTGATCATGGAAATGTAAAGGAAAATTTTAATTAATTGTATGTGATTAGTACAAACAATGCATTTTCATGAAAAGAATAAAAGAGAAATGAAAATGAAATGAAAATATTTATTTTTCCCCCTATCTACCCGTCTTTGCCTGAGTATTGCATTCTCTCATGTGTAGTAAGCCTTCTAGTCTTAGTCCTGTCATGTTGGGAGCTGATTTATATTAAGATTACTACTAAGAAGCTTGTGTTTCCCCCAGAAATAGTGACTACAACACTCCGGCCAGACATGGTCCTGTGGTCTCCAACAACAAAGCTAGCATATGTTGTAATAAAGGGATTGAAACATCTAGTTCTATTAACTTTACTACCTCTGAGCCGGAGAATCATCACTCGCCTCGACTCTCCCTGGGAAAGGCCAGCCTGCTTCCATACCCCATCACACGGAGCTCTCGCCTGCTCATCTCGTTTCCTCCGGGCTGACTGCTGTTTTGCTATCAACAAGCCGAGACCTTATTTGGACGTTATACTACACCTTGTAGGTGTACCTACACCTTTTTCTGTTGTTTATTGAACTCTCTGGCAAGCCCGATTTCTATTAAAGTGACACTATTTCTCCGCATTTGCTGTCTGATCCTCTTACCTCCATGACACTGTCGAGTAGAAACTTTGTGACTGAGGCATCAGTGGGAAGCCCAACCTGTGCTTTTAGCGCACGCCAGCGTGTGAAATATTCTCAGAAAAACACTCTGGTCTTCTTTCTTTCTTTAGAGGCCTTTCTCTTCTTGTCATACAATCCGTAGACACTTTTTCTCTTACGACCCTCAGACGTTTTGAAAAAACCCGGTGAGAACGGCGAGCTTCAATGAATGGCTGAAACCGTAGCTCACCACACATGGAAGTGTGCAGAAAACGAAAACTACCTAGGGATGAGCAGGTACAACGGCCTTACGTAAACATATCACCAGAATGATTGACAACTAGGAGGACCAATAGTCTTGATGATCCACCTGGAAAAATCGCATGTACACACAATGTTCCCATGTTTTTTTTACTGTTTTCTAGGGGTTTCTTAAATTTGGACTAGTTGACCTGCACACATTATGTAATGCAATATTAATAATGAATAAAAAAAAAAGGTTTTGAGCAGTATTGAAACTTTGGACTTTCACTGTATATTAGAATGTAGCCCAATCAGTACTTGTAACGGGTTGAAGACAGCAGGCGAAGACGAGGATCTAAACGCAGGGTTATTTAATAAAGTAACACATAAAACAGAGAACACAGAACTCGAAGACCAAAAGGAACAAACCCAGGGGGAATCGCAGAGACAGAGGCATCCATTACACATACAACAACTGACAAAGTAACAAGTGAAACAAGGGCTATAAATACACAGGGACAAACAAGCTTAACTAAGTAATGAGGAAACAATATACACCTGGGAACAATCATGAGCTAATCATCAGGGAAAGCTACAAAGGACTACAAAAACATGGCACAAACAGGAAATAATAAAAGTCCACACAAAACTGGAATCATGACATAGTCCCCCACTTAAGGAGCGGATTCAAGACGCTCCTGAGGAAACAGTTCAGGAGGGTGGTGGAGCGGAGGCGGACCAGGGATGGAGGGCCAGGCCCGTGGAGCGGAAGACAAGGGTGGAGCAGGCAGTGCAGGCGGCCAGGGCGGAGCAGGCAGTGCAGGCGGCCAGGGCGGAGCAGGCAGTGCAGGCGGCCAGGGCGGAGCAGGCAGTGCAGGCGGCCAGGGCGGAGCAGGCAGTGCAGGCGGCCAGGGCGGAGCAGGCAGTGCAGGCGGCCAGGGCGGAGCAGGCAGTGCAGGCGGCCAGGGCGGAGCAGGCAGTGCAGGCGGCCAGGGCGGAGCAGGCAGTGCAGGCGGCCAGGGCGGAGCAGGCAGTGCAGGCGGCCAGGGCGGAGCAGGCAGTGCAGGCGGCCAGGGCGGAGCAGGCAGTGCAGGCGGCCAGGGCGGAGCAGGCAGTGCAGGCGGCCAGGGCGGAGACGACCCTTCAGGCGGCCAGGGCGGAGACGACCCTTCAGGCGGCCAGGGCGGAGACGACCCTTCAGGCGGCCAGGGCGGAGCAGGCAGTGCAGGCGGCCAGGGCGGAGACGACCCTTCAGGCGGCCAGGGCGGAGCAGGCAGTGCAGACGGCCAGGGCGGAGACGACCCTTCAGGCGGCCAGGGCGGAGACGACCCTTCAGGCGGCCAGGGCGGAGACGACCCTTCAGGCGGCCAGGGCGGAGACGACCCTTCAGGCGGCCAGGGCGGAGACGACCCTTCAGGCGGCCAGGGCGGAGACGACCCTTCAGGCGGCCAGGGCGGAGACGACCCTTCAGGCGGCCAGGGCGGAGACGACCCTTCAGGCGGCCAGGGCGGAGACGACCCTTCAGGCGGCCAGGGCGGAGACGACCCTTCAGGCGGCCAGGGCGGTGCCGTCAGATCAGGGGTCCCGGGGAAATCACCTTCGTGACCATGCCATCAGGAAGCTCTGGCTCAGCAGGATTGGCGTGGAGCGTAGGCTCGGCAGGGCTGACGTGGACAGTCTCTGGATCGGCAGAAGTGACGTGGACAGAAGTGACGTGGACAGAAGTGACACGAAGAGATTTTGGAAGGTTGGTCTCTGCGGAACGAGACTCTGGCATGGCGGCCTGGGGATTTGAGGGCGCTGAGACCAGTGAAAATCTCAGGATAGCTGCTGATCGGGCAGATGTCACTGGGGGATCGGCCAGCTTGGACGCCAATCCTCTCCACCCTCGGACAGGTTCAGTGGACGCAATAGTGCTGGCTGATGGTGCGGTCTGCAGTGGGCAACGCTCCATGGCCGACGGAGATTTGGCTGTATAAAAAAAGTCCACACAAAACACAAGGGGAACACAAAACCGGTGAAACTGAAAATAAATTATTATTTTTTGGATAAAAAAAATAAAATAAATCCAAGACAAAACTAGAATTATGAAGAAATATAGGCGTGTGTTTGTGTGCGTCTTGCATTCTCAAAAATCTGTGAATATTTGACCCCAACCCCGTGTCCCGCCCGGGGCGGGGGGTGTTGTACTCAACATTTCTTCAAGGTTGGCAGGTCTGCACATCTGTCAATCATCCCCGCTTGCTATGTTGGGAATGAACAATGAACCCAGCGCTTTGATTGGTTGAACTCTTCTACTTTTGCTGTTGCTTTCTTTTGCTGTTGCTTTGAGGGCTGCGCGTGCACGGAGGGCTCACCAGGTTTTTGCGTAGTTTAGTGTGACAAATCGTACAGCGTACATTGAGGTCAAAATGTGTACCCACTACGCAAAATGCATACAGGTTGGCAGGTTTGCAGTGTTTTGTTTGTTTTCGGTTACTGTAACTCCCTGTCCCTTGTTTGTTGGTTTAATTTGCCTGAGGTTCTCTCGTGTTGTTTTTCCGAGTCTTGTTTGGCCTTCTCAGTCTTAAATGCCAGTCACCCATCTGCCCTGCTGCACGGGCTCTACTTCAGCCGGAACCGAATCATGTAAAGAGTTCACTAGGCTAGGCGCATCCAAAATAGTATCTAAAGCTCTAGCACTCTTCTTACTATTCTCGATTGAAGTTTGGATGCGTGTCTCTAGTTCTGAAATCTTCTCTGTCAGCCTGACTGTCTCCTTGCATTTATCACATATAAATTCTATATTGCAGACAGAGAAGGCTATGGTAAACATGTGACATGAAGTGCAGGTGACAATAACAGGAGAAGACATTACTCACCGTGTTTGTTGACTGATTCTTACTCACCTGGGCTTTTAAGAACTCAAAGCCGCGGGCGCGCGCGAGAAAAATAAATAACTGAGCGCACGGATGGTGCGTTAACAGGCTAGCGAGTTAACGTGTTGTGCTAACAATAACGGAAGCTAGCAATGTCGGGTTAATCTGAGATGTTGGGTAAGCTGTATTTAGTAGTATAAACAACTAGAAATTATAGTAAATGATGGTTCAAAACAGAAAGAAATACGAAGCTAATACGAGGCTTAGACGCAGCAAACAAACTCACAGCAGCAGCAGTCACAGCGAGGCAGACAGGAGCAATCAATCAGGGATCAGCGCAATCGATCAGGGATCAAACAAGTGAAACAAGGGCTATAAATACACAGGGACAAACAAGCTTAACTAAGTAATGAGGAAACAAGATACACCTGGGAACAATCATGAACTAATCAACAGGGAAAACTACAAAGGACTACAAAAACATGGCACAAACAGGAAATAATAAAAGTCCACACAAGAGAAGGGGAACACAAAACCGGAATCATGACAGTACTAGTGAAACTGAAAAAAAAAAGTGAAGTATTTTTTTATTATTTGGGTCAAATTAAAAAAACTTTTCGAAGTCAAAAGTAGAATTATGAAGAAATATAGGTGTGTGTTTGTGTGCGTCTTGCATTCTCAAAAATGTGTGAATATTTGACCCCAACCCCGTGTCCCGCCCGGGGCGGGGGGTGTTGTACTCATAACATTTCTTCAAGGTTGGCAGGTCTGCACATCTGTCAATCATCCCCGCTTGCTATGTTGGAAATGAACAATGAACCCAGCGCTTTGATTGGTTAAACTCTTCTACTTTTGCTGTTGCTTTCTTTTGCTGTTGCTTTGAGGGCTGCGCGTGCACGGAGGGCTCACCAGGTTTTTGCGTAGTTTAGTGTGACAAATCGTACAGCGTACATTGAGGTCAAAATGTGTACCCGCTACGCAAAATACATACAGGTTGGCAGGTTTGCAGTGTTTTGTTTGTTTTCGGTTACTGTAACTCAATGGAGGACCAAACCTGCAGAAATTAAAAATGAATAAATGAATAGATAAATTGATAAATAGATAAATAAATGTGATAATAGGAAAATAAATAAAGGAATAAACGACTTGATAAAATAAATATGACAAATTTCTAATCAAATTTATTTTTATATTAAAAATATTTTTGTTATTCCCCTTAATGTATTATTTTCTGCTTTTATATATTTTTACATTTAAAAAATCGTTTTAACTTGTATTTATTCGTTATTTATTTATTTTTATATAGGCTATTTATTCTTACATTTATTGTTTAGATTTATTTATTTATGTATTTATTTATTTCCACATGTATTTATTTTTTGATTTATTTATTTATTGATTCATTTATTTTTACATTTCCATGTGTAACATGGAAATGAGGAAGGCGGTCCTTGTGTAGCTTCAGTGCATCATTGGCTGAGAGCTCACGAATAGAATCGTCAGGCCAGCTAATCGATAGTAAGGAGATTTTTCACACCCAGAGTCAGACACCCAGTGGATGGTTGGTTTTCTAGTTTAATGACTGTTCTGTAATAGAGCTTGACTCTTAATAACTGAAATGGTTGCTTTTCTCAACCACCAATGGCTTCTAGGAAAATCGGAACAATCCAACAATCCATGGTTCATTCACGGCACAATGTTTCTTCCTGGTTTCCACGCGCTGTTTGATCCGTTAATAACGGAGAAATGTGAATGTTTCTCTCTAGATCTCGCAGCGATGTTATTACTTCTGTGGCAAATTCAAATGCTTTCTTTACTGGATCTCTTATTAGCGCTGTGTAGTAACAGCGTCGCGTGATCACGATCGGCTCGCGCTGCACTGGTCCAAACTGATAAACGGTCCGTCAACCACACAATAACGAGCAGTTTCGTTCCGCTTGCATTATGTTTGCCATTTGATATTGGGCACTGTTGTGGTCGCGCCGGTGTCTTTTACTTTATGAGCGCGCTTGCCACGCGCAACGCGCCTACATTTGAAATAACGAAATTGTAATTGAAATCGGAATTGTTAGCATATGATTTTTTAAAAACTTTGAAAAATATTTTTATATAAAATTATTAGTAGATAATTCCCAAGGAAAAAGGTTGGGATGACTTAGATCATACAATTGTCAAAAAAAATTTGAATAAAATATTATAGAAATTGGTGGTTATTGTTCAGTAGTTTTTTTTTTTTTTTTTTTTTGCCAGCTAAAAGCAAGAAAAATAAAACATGTCAAGTTGACAGGTCAGAATTGTTTTTATTGCACTTCTGTTACTATCCCCTTCACTTCTAAAATGATGGCTGGTTTGTTTACTTTCCTACGCGTTCTAGCTGAAGTTGCAAGACTACCGTATTTACGCCTTACAACAGAGGAAGATGTTTTGCAAGACGAACAAGCTTGCCTTTCTTCTGGCTTTTCTTCGACGTTCATGTTGGCTAATATCTCTCCTAAAACATCGATAAGCACATCTAATCTAAACAACACATAGTACTTTGATGCGTTACCAACTTCATTTGCTAAATTGCGCAACTCTCTAGCTATTTGTAAAACGTCCGCCATAGTAGGCCACACCCCTGTCACCACCACCCGACGTCACTATACAAAGCCAGAGTAATCGAGCAAGCGAAGCGCTTCAACGATGAACCAATGGTAAGAAAGACCAACCCACCTAATTATCATACAAGACAAAGAAATGTAAAAATAAATGAATCAATAAATCTAAAAATAAATACATGTGGAAATAAATAAATGTATAAATAAATGTAAGAATAAATATAAAAATAAATAAATAACCAATAAATACAAGTTAAAACGATTTTTAAAATTTTTATAAAAGCAGGAAATACATTAAGGGGAAAAATAATACAAAAATAAATTATTTTTATTTTCATATTTATTTTATCAAGTCGTTTATTCCTGTATTTATTTTTATATTATCACATTTATTTATCTATTTGTCACATTTATTCATTTTTAATTTCTGCAGGCTTGGTCCTCCATATAACTCCCTGTCCCTTGTTTGTTGGTTTAATTTGCCTGAGGTTCTCTCGTGTTGTTTTTCCTTGAGTCTTGTTTGGCCTTCTCAGTCTTAAAGTCTTAAGGTAGTTCTAGTTACTTCACTCAGTATATAAACAGGCTGTTAAATCAGGATTCTGGTTGATTGATGGTCCCTTTTGAACATTCTGTTTACTATAAGTAACTTTGCAACTCCCTGTCCTAACTCTCATTAGAGTGTTAGTAGACTGTCTGCTTAATATCTACTCTTTTTTTATACATCTCATATTACATGTTTTTCAGTACCTTCTTGTACCTTTCACCATATCCACCTTCCCATATGATATATGTACAGGGGGGATTCTCTGAATTGGGTGCCCTTCAAGTCCCCCAAACTTACTTCAAAGATTTTCAATTGAAGGAAATCACAAAATGAATTTTAACGCTGTCTATTAATAGAACCAGGTGCCTTTGTATTATAATACAACACAATTGCTTTTTTTAAATTTTAATTTAAAGATAATGAGTTGCCTAAATAGTAGACAACAAGCATGTTTGCATGTCCTCACTAACCATCATTACGTTTTCATTGAATATCAAACAAATAAAAAGTGCAATTAATACCAAAATGTTGCTGCTAATATAATCATATGTTGGTCTACTTTAACTAAAATATACATATATATATATAAATGCATTAATTATATATGAAATTGCAATATTTATACACGTCCTTTTTTTTAACCCCGTCACGCCATACTATTTACCCCCCTATAAAAATAATGGATCAATCCCTGTGGCATCACATCCAGGAAGTGACATCACTCAAGTCTCTTGAAGAACATGCTGCAAAGAAAGGCAAGTGTCAGTATCTTTTCTTACCTATATTTCATGTTTTTCACTGTCAGATTAAGATTGTCAGGATCAACATTTCAACTCTGTTGTATGACTAAATGATAGTAAACAACTGTTTAAGAAGAATTCAATAATAGTTTTGCAAAACATTACAATTTGATGATGTCTTAAATGCCATGTGATGCTACTGTCTTAGCTAAGTATGGAGTTACAGCTACTGTTAGCCAAAAACTTCAACCCCGTCACATTCAACCCCGTCACATTTTTTTATTATAACAGGGTTGAATTGTTGTGACAGGGTTGAATGTTTGACACTTCTTAGTAGATTACTCAATTATAGACTTGTTGTATTGTGGTGTGAACTGTCAGAAATAATTGATTATGGTATTTTGTTGAATATTTTCAGACATCCCAATGGCAAAAACAGCAACAGAGAGGCAAAGACAGTACAGAGCAAGAAGAAATGCAGACGCAGAGAGAAGGGAAACATATCTCAGGAGTGAGCGTGAAAGGTGGAAAAGGGACACAGAGACAGGGAAAAAGAAAAAAATAAGCACTCTGGGTGACAGAGCTAAACGACATAAGCGAAAGATGTGGAGGGATGCTAAAAAAAGACAGAAGAAGAGGGAAGCTTTGAGGAATAGCGACACCCCTCCACAAAGTCCCGATAATCAAAATGCAGAGCAACCTAGATCTGGGTCCTCGAGGTCAGTTGTAAGGAGTTCATTTAGATTATGAAGTTGAGTGTAAATTAGTTAGATGAAGTTGAGTGTAAGTTAGTGTGTGTTAGAGAGAGTAAGTGTATACTGTATCTGTAAGTGTATATAGGGGTTTGTCTTTGTATGTGAGATTTTAAATGTTGGCTGCAGTTTTGGTAATTATTTATTTTAATAATTTAATTAAATAATAACTAGTTATTTATTTATAATAAATTATTTAAAAAAAAATGTTTTGTTTCAGGCAACATTTGGAGGGAAAGAAACAATCCCGAAGAGCAAGATACAAACTTCACAAAGAGATAGCACAACTCCAACATGCACTCACAAAGGAGAGGAAACTTAAAGAAAAGTACAAAAAGAGGCTCCAGCGATCAGCAAAACAAAATGAATCTCCAAGATCCAAAGTCCGTGAACTGGTGAAGAACTGTCCTGTGAACAGCAGAATCAGAAGAACATTACTACTTCATGAAGCACTCATTTCTGACATCAAGAGAAAATACCAGAATGCCAGAAATGAAAAAGATAAGCAAATATTAGCCAAGGTTACTGTGGGAAAGATTGTCAAAAAGTATAGGCTGCAGAGATGGTCAGAACAGGCGTTGGGGTTTTCAAAGAAACGAAGAAACCTTTTGAAGAGCAAAAGCCTGACCAGTTTTACCAGAAAGACTGTCAACAGGTTTGCAGATACATCTATTCAGAAGAACATAAAGAGCTTCTTTAACAGAGATTATGTCAGTAGGATAACTACAGGAAGAAAACAAACAATTACTAGAAACAAAGTAAAGATGCAAAAAAGGTTTCTTGTAGACACAATGAGAAACCTCCACAGAAAATTTCTAGCAGAGAATGTGACGATCTCATACTCTTCATTTTGCCGCCTACGTCCCTTTTGGGTTGTGCACCCCTCTTTGTCTGATCGTGAGACATGCCAGTGCAAACTGCATGAAAATTTAAGCTTTCTAGCAGAAAAGCTTAGTCAGCTGAAGTTGATCGAGACCTCAGATCTTGAGAGACTTACTAAAACTGTGTCCTGTGATACCACTCGCAAGGATTGTATGTATGGGGAGTGTGAGAACTGTAAAGATAAAACAGTTCCCCTCTCCAGTATGTACGACAGTGTAAAAGAGGTGTCCTATACTCAGTGGGGGACAGAAGAGAAGGCAAAAATGGATGATCAGGAGGGGCCAAAAATAAAGATAGCTGTTAAACAAATTGTTGAGGGAACCCAGGAGCAACTTGCTGAGCAGTTCCACACACACCTGAGCAAGTTCAAGAAGCATTCATTCAATATTAGGCAACAGTATGCCTACTACCGTGAGCTGAGAAAGAGCATGGCCACTGATGAATGTCTAATTCACATAGATTTTTCGGAGAACTTCACCTGCAAGTACACTTCTGAAATCCAAGCAGTGCACTTTGGATCATCTCATCAACAGGCGACACTACATACAGGGATTCTTTGTGTAGGCGGTAGCCAAGTATCGACCTGCTTCAGCACAATATCTCCATCAAAGCACAAAAGCCCAGCAGCTATTTGGGAGCATCTGAACCCTGTATTGGATTATGTGCAGGGAACACACCCAGAGGTTTCTGTGATACACTTTTTTAGTGATGGGCCTTGTACCCAGTACAAGCAGAAGGGCAATTTTTTCCTTTTTAGCACTGAGCTGGCGAAAAGACGCATTAAGGCAGGGACATGGAATTATTTTGAGGCCAGCCATGGCAAAGGAGCACCAGATGGTGTTGGAGCAGCCTTGAAGAGGACTGCTGACATGCTAATAAGCCATGGCCGGGACATCCAAGATGCACATGAGCTCTTTGAGGCCCTTTTGGAGACCAACACATCGATCAAGTTGTTCTTTGTCAATGGTGATACTGTTGAGCAGGCACTTGAGAGGATGCCATCAAACCTACAAGCAGTCCCAGCAACCATGCGGATACATCAGGTGGTAACTCTTGCTCCAGGAGAGATAGTGTCTCGTGATGTCAGCTGTATGTGCTCGACCCAGAAGCAGTTACAATGCGAGTGTTGGAACACAAATCATTTCAGCTTTGTTAAGAAGGTGCCAGATGCTGTGTCACAGAGGCAGACACGAATCCATTGGGAAGACCCAGAGGTGCTAGGGCAGTGGTGTGTGCTCACATATGATAAAGATTTGTTCCCAAGAATAATACTTGCAATGGATGAAACGCATGTGCAAGTAAAATGCATGCACCGTGTCGGGCCAAACAGGTTCTTTTGGCCTGCTCGTGAGGATGTGCTGTGGTATGTTTTTGATGATGTGCTTGAGCTCATCCCACCTCCTAAGCCAGTGACAACACGGCACATGGAAATTCAAAAAGATGTTTGGGCCAGGCTTTCTGAATAAATAATGAATTAATGGACATTTTACAGTCCTGTTCAATGTTCAATGTTCAATGTTAAGAACTAAACACAAGTTTGAATCAAAATGAGATCCCAGCAAGTTTTCCATGGCCTATGTTGTTTTTATAAGGAATTTTTTGGACCAAATGGAAAGATCAATTTATTTTTGTTATTAATTAATGCTTAATGCTTTTGATTTAATGTTAAATACTAACTATAATGTTTGTTTGTTTTTGCCAACTTTAATAAAATACAATTTTATTGAATGTGATATCATTAATTTTACAGGAAAGAAATCCACTATATTGAAAAAATGATCATCACTTCAACCCTGTTATCATTTTCAACCCCGTTATGGTGAGTTCAACCCTGTTATTTGATAGTTTTTATTAATATTTTCGTGATAAGAAGACAAATTAGGTCAATGTTTGTTTTGCTGTGTGAAGAATTTACAGGACAGTTGGAAAAAATATGAAAGCCTGATTAAATCCTAATGTTAATGCATATTTTGTGATAAGATATGAAGACCAATGTTATATATAGTTTTCATGACCTGATTTGGTATTCAAATGGTGAGTATTTAAAAATAAAATTCTACATGCAATAAATGATATCAAACAAGGGACATCTCATTGAAAAGCTTCTACAAGAATTTACTTGAAAATCTTTTTAAATCATATTTAAACAGGGTCCAAGTGGTCTGTGACGGGGTTGAACTCCAAAACAACTTTCAGTAAGAAAAAACACTCAATATTGTTTAGAATTTCATGCCTGAGGTGGGAAAATTTATTTTCTTAAAGGTTTGACTAATCCACTATCACATGAAATTATCAGAAATATAACTATTTAAGGTATATTTAAAAAAAAAGTTATGACCCAAAAGGCACCCATCTCAGAGAATCACCCATTCCTCTCTGTATTTTCTGGCTTTCGAGGAGGAATGGTCCGTTTGCGGGGCACGGGTTTGGCGGGCTGCCCTTCCAGAGGTGGAGGGTAGTCCTGGCGGCTCATCCTCTTCTCTGCCCTCTGTATTTCCTGCTGATCCCGCTCTCTCATCAGCAGGCATCTCTGCTCCCTTCTCGTTCTCTTTTGATGATAATAACCACCGTTTCATTTTTTATCAGGTTTAGATCTCAAAATAGACCGATCGCTGTTTAGCAAAAAAAATGTGCATCTAGCTAGCATGTTGTTGTTGTGTAAATTGTGATTGACACACACTGTCATAATTAATCGGAGCAAACAAAGTTTTATTTCCAGTTTATTTAAATTATTTAAATTATCCTAAATTTATACTCGCATAATTACAACCTTTTTTAACACACACACACACACATATATATATATTATATATATATATATATATATAAAAATAAAATAAAAAAAAGTTTCTGTAAATCATCTCGCGACCCCCCGCTCCCCACTCCGCGACCCCCCGGGGGGTCGCGACCCCCACTTTGGGAACCACTGGTCTATGGTAACTTAGACCTAACAGTTACTGGCGAGACGGAAAGTCATTGTTTGTGTGTGGAAAAGGCAGTCTTTTCCAACAACTGAGACTTTTTCACCATTTAGGCCTAATTAGTTTTATATGAGATTATTTTATTCATTTTGTTATAATTGCCAAGGAAAACAAACTTTTCATACTACATGTCCTCCTAGTAATATAAATTATTTACTTTGGTCATATTTTGAAATGTCATATTTATAGTTTGATGTTTGTTGTTCTAAATGTAAATAAAATAAACTTATAAGTAAGTAAGTATACTAGGAAAGGCTACTTACCTTTAATCGCAGTCCTCTGTGGCGATCCCCGAGACGTCCGCTATGCGCGTTCTGGGCACTGACCACAGCTTATATGCCCTCTGCCTGGTTCGTTCGCGGGCTTTGCACGTGAGTGATAATTTAAAAACTATAAAACTTTATGAAGTTTATATATTTTCTTATTTTTTGAAAAATGTAATGTATACATTTAATATACCTTGCGTTATTCTGCCCTGACATAAAATGACTAAATAAATAAAGTAACGGGTGTTTCGAATAGAGCTGCTGATGGAGTGACAGTAAATGTGACGTTTCTCTATTCTGGCTGCCTTAATCCATTTCTCTATTTTTATTTTATATTGAAAAATCGTGGGAATTCAGTAGTGGATTTCTTTCACTATTAGATAAAATGGTAAATTAATTTGCTCTGGCCTCCCATGCCAGTAAGTTTACCCCGCTATTATTCCAATCAAGGAAATGAAAATGAATGAATAAATAAGTAAATACAATATCTGACTGTATGTTGTTAAAGTCACACTCAGGATTTTTTTTTTTTTTTTTACCACATATAGGATCCATAATGCCCCACTAGACCATAAAACCGATAACTTCATGAAAATCACAGAAATTGTTACAACGAACACACTACAAGCACAATGTTAAAAACCGCGCGAATCCCGCGCGCGCGCTCTCATACCCCTTTTCCACCAAGGCAGAGCTGGTGCTGGTTCGGAGCCAGAGCCTAGTTTCAAATCGGTTCTTTGTTTTTCCACCGCCAAAGCACCAGCTCCGAACCAGTAAAACTGGTTCTTAAGTAGCACCAAATCATTGCAGGGTCTAGAACGGAGCCAAGTAAGAACCGCTTGCGTCAGGGGCTGGGGGCGGGGTTACCGTGACCAACATGTCGAATAGAAACTTGTGACCGCCATTTTTAAATAGCAGCTAGTCGAGCTAATAGCAGCTCGATTATAATATCCGTCTATGTAAGTTACGGCGAGCTGCACGAACGCGTTGGATTCCGATGTATTTTTGCAATCCCATGAGGATCCATAGTATTGCAACGTCCGTTATTGTTGATGGCTTGTTCGAGATGCATCGGAGCGGCGCGGACCGATCAGAGCTCCGGGAGTATTTGGAGAGCATACGACTCCTTGTGCTTTTGATCGCTTTCACAGTGCTTTAATGTCACGCGGCGATCGGTCTGCGAGAAGCCGAACCATCTCGAACAAGCCTGGTGTGGTTTTGTTTGGCGCTGCCGCGCTAGCGTTGCTGGGCAACATGAGATGTATACACAGTGACGTAAGATCTGGCTCTGTTGTGGCTCTCTAGCCTGTGGAAAGGCAAACCGGTTCTTAGAAGAACCGTCAGTAGAACCAACTCCGAACCAACTCTAGCTCTAGCTCTGAACCAGCACCCAGTTCTTGTTGGTGGAAAAGGGGTATCAGATACACGCTGCTCTTGTAAGAATTTTCTCTGGGCTCGCTCAGAGAATATGCCTGCACTTAAAACCTGTTCAGTGCCATCGCGAATCTCTCCTCTTCGCTTAAAGTAAGCGTGTATGTGCTTAGACTGTGACCCGTGCGTTCGCGCATGCCTAAGTACTCTTCTCATCCATTTCTTTCTCTTTGCTCTTGGCATAAACGCTGTCAAAACGGCAACAACCAATCATAAATAGGCTTCAACGACTGACCAATGAAAACGCGACATCGTACATGGAATCTTATTGGTTGATATTGAACCGCACATGGAATAAGTTAAATCAAGACAAGCCGAGATGGATCCGCCGAATCGACGAGTTTTATTTGTTTTGATGTTAAATATGTCAAATGTATCTTAGAAATGTCTGGGAAGAGGGCGATTGGATTATTTTACATATAAATGAATGACCTAGACTGTCTATCTGCACAATATGTTTTGTAAAAATTGGTACTCCAGACTCTAAAGTTATCTAAAAGGAAATGTTACAGGGCTGGATTTCCCAAAACCTTCTTTAAATTATTATACCTTAAACTAAAGCTATATCTAACGTTAATACGTGTTTCCCGAAACGTTCTTATTTAAGTATAACTTTATAACATTTTACTAACATTCGTTAGTAAGGTTGGTCTGGACCACTCTTAGCTATAGGATACCTTATCACTGTGATAGGCTATATACGAATATAATTCTGAAGCTGTAGGCTAACACACCCAGTGTTCAATTAGGATTATGGCAAAGAATAAATTATGCAAAGATTCACTGCTAAATTCAAATGTGCTTTTGCACTGAACCAGAGACAAAGGCGCTCAACTCTTGTCATATTTCATACACATATCTATTTTTTTCTATTCTACTAGTAGTAGCTACGTGGTGGTGGGGTACTTACGTTAGTTACTTACATTCTTATATGTATATGTATAAATATATTCCTTTGTGTTCAACAGATCAAAGAAATTCATACTGGTTTGAAACTACTTGAGTGGGAGTAAATTATGACTTTAATCATTTTAATTTTGGGTTTAATTTTAATTTTTCCCTTTAAGCAACAATAAGGTATAGTTCGGGGAACACGTCTAGAAAAGGTATCTTCAAATACCTTTAGAGTCTTATCTTAGATTCCCCCCAAATATTTGTTCAGATTTGAATTTAGCAGTTGATCTCGCTACGTACTTAATGGTTAATAACTGGTGTGATTGCACGAGACAGTGTGTTAATTATCAGACGTAAAATATTATTTTTGTCTTTTGGAATCGGCTTTCAAATCTATTTGGCTCAAAAATCTCACTTTCAATGGGCATGGCACCTGTAGTGTGAACAATGTGGTTGACAGTCTAGGTCATTTATATGTAAAATAATCCAATCGCCCTCTTCCCAGACATTTCTAAGATACATTTGACATATTTAACATTAAAACAAATAAAACTCGTCGATTCGGCGGATCCATCTCGGCTTGTCTTGATTTAACTTATTCCATGTGCGGTTCAATATCAACCAATAAGATTCCATGTACGATGTCGCGTTTTCATTGGTCAGTCGTTGAAGCCTATTTATGATTGGTTGTTGCCGTTTTGACAGCGTTTATGCCAAGAGCAAAGAGAAAGAAATGGAAGAGAAGAGTACTTAGGCATGCGCGAACGCACGGGTCACAGTCTAAGCACATACACGCTTACTTTAAGCAAAGAGGAGAGATTCGCGATGCCACTGAACAGGTTTTAAGTGCAGGCATATTCTCTGAGCGAGCCCAGAGAAAATTCTTACAAGAGCAGCGTGTATCTGAGAGCGCGCGCGCGGGATTCGCGCTCGGTACATTATATTCCGCGCGCGAGCAGAGATATTCGCGCTCGCGCATCATATTTCGTGCGCGAACAGAGAGATTCGCGCTCGCGCATTATATTAATGTACTTTCGCGCTACAATAATGCGCTCTCGACATTTGACAGGAAAATAACGCCATACACAGTCTGCTTGGGAACCGATGCTCTCGAGCGTCTGATCTTTCAGTGAGTATGGCTCGACGGCAGAAAAAAAAAAAAAAGCTTTTTGTAGGAGCCATTTATGTTTATTGTTGGCATAATATGTTTGTTACGTCCCCCAGCTTTGGTGTCTGTTGCTACAGGTGTTTGAGTGCATGCAGTGTGTGTGTGTGTCTTAATTACAGATGAGCCACACCTGAGCGCAGCCTGCTTGCGCTATAACAGGCTACTGAGAGCACACCGAAGTGCGCACACAGAGCCTGGGAATCCAGCTGACAATTTGCTGTCCAGACGTCCACCCAGCAGAAACGTTCCGCTTCAGCGAGATCTTGCTTTTAGTAGCATAACCTTCCTAGTTTTTGAGATCCTTTCTGTTAATAAATACCCCTACATTTTTATACGAGCCGATCTGTGTGCGTCTCTCCTTATGTTAAGGGTGGTGTCCGTCCGCCCGTAACATAGTGGAGGCTCGTCCGAGATCAATATTTGATTTAAATCGGACTTTAGTGTTAAATTGCGGAACTTCTGAACGCTACAACATTTTGGTGAGTTTTCTGGTGGGCAATTATGGTGATCTGTTCATTTGTTTAGTCGAAGTTTATTTTATTTTGGTGGATATCTCAGGAGGGGGTACCCAGATGCCTCGAGCTGAGTAAGCCACTGAAGATTGCGTAGATATTTAGGATTTTTGTTTTTGTTTTTCATAATTAGTTAGAGTAGTTGGACAACATTTTGCCTATCAGAATACCTTAAGTTAAGTTGTAGCTTGTGAAATATTGTGGCATATTGCCTATTTAGTGAGCGCTGGTACTAATTACACTAGCATATTGTTTAAATTCGTGGGTGGATAAAAAAAAAAAAACGTGGTCGTTTGTAGCCTATTGTGCTTTTTGTTTGACCACTTTAGATATTAGCTACCTTGTAGCTTTGTTGCAGTGAAACTGCTTTGGTGAGTTTTTTTTCCTTCTCCCTCATTATTATTTGTACTTGACTTTAGTAAGTATTTTAAATGTTTTCTCGCGTTTAAAAAAAATATATTACTTGATATTGTGCGCGTTTTAAACGTCTGCTAGCGTTAAAATGGCAACAGAGGAAGCATTTATTAAAGAACCATCTAATGAATTGCTTTTGAAATTTTCGAAAGAGCAGTTATTAAATTTAGCTGTAACTTATAAAGTTGAGCTCACGTCAGTTGAAAAGCGTACCAAAGACACAATCAAGGCCGTCTTACAAGCTGCTTTGGTTAGTCAGGGCATTTTGCCTGTAGAGAAACAAACTCCCGTGACTACAGAAGCATTACAACTGCAGATTCGGTTGAGAGAGTTAAGTATTAAAGAAAAAGAAATCGAGTTTGAGCGTGAGCGTATGCAAGCGCAGGCACGTGAGTATGAACTTGAAAATCGACTACAATTAAGAAAGCTAGAAATCGAGGCTCAGAGGGAGGGTGTCGCTCCTTCTGACCCTACTTCATTTGATGTCACTCGCCACATTCGACTTGTGCCACCTTTTGTGGAAAGAGATGTGGAAAAATATTTTCCACACTTTGAACGTGTCGCGACCAATTTAAATTGGCCAAAACCTGCGTGGGCATTTCTCCTGCAATGCGTTTTAGTGGGGAAGGCGCAGGAGGTTTACTCGACTCTAACAGTGGAGCAGAGCGGTGATTATGAAATCGTGAAAACGTCAGTTTTGAGGTGCTATCAGCTGATCCCTGAAGCATATAGACAGAAGTTTAGGAACTTAAAAAAAACTGAGCGACAAACTTTTGTAGAATTCGGTCGAGATAAAGCAGCCTTGTTTGATCGTTGGTGCTCATCACAGCAGGTTGATAATCAGGAGAAATTGCGTGAATTGATTCTTTTAGAAGAATTTAAGAACTGTCTGCCACCTGCTGTGGCGACCTATTTAGCTGAGCAGAAAGCCAAGTCCATTTCAGAGGCTGCTATACTCGCTGACGAATATGTTTTAACGCATAACATCACCAGAGAACGTTTTCGCTTGAAAGTTACCCCCTCTATGACCACTGAAGTAGATGCGAAAAAGAGTGTAGTAAAACAAGAGGACAGACACTGTTTTTATTGTAAAAAGCCTGGCCATGTTGTGGCAGATTGTTTAATATTGAAGAAAAAACAGTCTACAAAACCAATGGGTCTCGTTAGTTCTTCTAAGAAAATTCCGCCCGTCCTTCCTGCAGAGTTAAAGTTGGAGAAAACCCAGTCCATGTACGAGCCCTTTATGACAAACGGTACCGTATCTGTGCCTGGTGAGGAGGCTGTGGCTGTGCGCATCTTGCGAGACACAGGCGCTGCGCAGTCTTTCCTCCTTCGCGGCTTATTACCATTGTCTGAAAAGACTGCAACTGGAAGTAGTGTCCTTGTTCGGGGAATCGAGATGGGTTTTCTGGATGTTCCCTTACATTACGTCCATCTTGATTCAAGTTTAGTGTGTGGTGACGTCGTTGTGGGCGTGCAAGACTCTTTACCAATCCCCGGTGTCACGTTTCTTCTTGGCAATGACCTAGCCGGTGGAAACGTGTGGAGCCGTGGTGATGTCCCACCTGAAGTTACGTCGGTGCCGCTCACTCAAGAATGCGCCGATGAGTGTGCACAAAAATTTCCTGACGTTTTTCCTGCTAGTGTCGTCACTAGGTCGCAGATTAAAAGCTTGCAGGATGCTATACCTTCCGATGACGTCGATCTGAGTGACAGTTTTGTCGCTCACCCTGCAGAGTGTGAGAGGCTCTGCGAACTCACTTATGCTCAGAGCCGTAGTAGGCAGGTGCCTGTAATGAATGAGATAAAAGAGAAAAAACAATTAGATGTGTCGTTGTCATTAGAGAAACTTATTAATGCTCAACAAAAAGACCCCACTCTTGTTTCATGTTTTAATGCTGTTCAAACTGCTTCAGATTGTGCAAACGAGAGCCCGAGCTACTACATCAGAGATGGTTTGCTTATGCGGAGGTGGAGACCTCAGAGAGGTAATGAGTGGAATGAAATTGAGCAAATCGTGATACCATCTGAAAACAGATGCGCTATTTTGAGTGTCGCGCATAATGCTGTTTCTGGCCATTTAGGCGTGACTAAAACCTTCAACCGTGTTCTTCGTCACTTTTTCTGGCCTGGGCTGAAACGCGATGTGCGGCAGTATTGTAAAACGTGCCATATCTGTCAGGTTAGTGGTAAACCAAACCAGATAATTCCACCTGCACCGTTGTACCCGATACCTGCCATGGGTGAGCCTTTTGAGAGGGTAATTATTGACTGCGTCGGCCCTCTACCGCGGTCAAAAAGTGGTTATCAGTACTTATTAACCATTATGTGTACTGCGACTCGCTTCCCTGAGGCAGTTCCTCTGAGGAAGATCACTGCTAGAATTGTGTGCAGGGCTTTATTAAAGTTCTTTTCTTTTGTGGGGCTACCGAAGGTCATTCAAAGTGACCAAGGAACAAATTTTACTTCGCGTGTCTTTTCTCAAGTCCTGAAGTCACTCCAAATTAAGCACCACCTTTCTAGTGCATTCCATCCGGAAAGTCAAGGTGCACTTGAACGTTACCACCAGACGCTAAAATCTATGCTGCGCGCGTACTGTTTGGAAGTGGGTACAGACTGGGAAGATGCGGTTCCTTGGATGCTTATGGCCTCTAGAGAAGTTATACAAGAATCAACTGGCTTCAGCCCTGCAGAGCTAGTGTTTGGTCACAACGTTCGTACGCCTTTAAGTGTCATTAAAGATCAATGGTTGAGCAAACCTACGTCTCATAGCGTAATACGGTTTATAAGCGAGGTTCACTCCCGACTACACAGGGCACGTGAACTCGCTAGAGAGAATTTAGAAAAAACTCAGTATAACATGAAAACGTGGTACGATCGAAAAGCAAGAACCCGTTCGTTTAAGCCAGGAGACCAAGTGTTGGTTCTCTTACCCGTGCCTGGTTCTGTGTTTCAGGCACGCTTCAGAGGACCATATACTGTGGAAAAGAAAATATCAGATCTTGATTATGTCATTTTAACCCCAGATAGGCGACGACATTCTCGCGTCTGTCATGTAAACATGCTCAAACCGTATCACACGCGTGAATGTGTTAAAAATGACTTGCGTAATCTTGACTTACCCGGTCCACTCGAGTCTTCAGTGTTACTTTCTTCACTAGTAGAGGATGATGACGAAGTTACTCCTCCGTCGCGATGTGTGATTGAAGGTCGACTCAATAACTCTGTTATGCTGTCGGACATGACAAACCATTTACCACATTTAACTCCCCCTCAAACAGCTGACATATTATCTGTACTAAATGATTTCCCTGAGTTGTTCGGAGATGTTCCAACTGTAACTACGGTCCTGGAACATGACATAAATGTGGGTGATAATGGCCCGATTAAACAGCACCCATATAGGGTAAACCCAGAGAAGCGTGCTATCCTGCAGCGAGAGGTTGAGTATATGCTAAAGAATAAGATAGCTGAGTCTAGCTCTAGCCCTTGGAGCTCTCCGTGCCTTTTAGTTGGCAAACCTGACGGCACTTACCGGTTCTGTACGGACTACAGGCGGGTTAATTCCGTCACACTGCCCGACTGTTATCCGTTACCGCGGATGGATGACTGTGTGGACCGTGTTGGTTCCGCCTCTTTTGTCACTAAGATCGACCTACTAAAAGGTTACTGGCAAGTGCCCCTTTCATTTAGAGCCAAACAGATTTCAGCTTTTGTGACCCCAGATGCATTTATGCATTATAATGTGATGGCTTTCGGAATGCGAAACGCTCCTGCCTCATTCCAGCGTTTGGTAAACATCGTTTTAGCAGGAATGTCAAATTGTGAGGCATATTTGGACGACATAGTCCTATATAGTGCACATTGGTCCGAACATGTTACACAGCTTCGAGAGCTTTTCTGTAGACTATCCAATGCCAATCTCACAATTAATCTCGCTAAATGTGAGTTCGGAAAAGCCACTATCACTTATCTAGGGCGTGTAGTGGGCAGAGGACATGTTTTGCCAGTAATGGCTAAGGTGGCCGCTATTCAGGAGTTTCCTGTGCCTTGCGATCGGCGCGCGCTACGCAGATTCTTAGGAATGGTAGGCTACTACCGCAGTTTTTGTAAGAACTTCTCGACTGTGGTATGTCCCCTCACTAACTTATTGAGCCCAAAGACTAAATTTGACTGGACTGAGTCCTGTAATAGAGCATTTGAAAACGTCAAAGCTCTCTTGTTGACTGCTCCCGTGCTGGCTGCGCCAGACTTTAACAAGCCGTTTCAGCTTGCTGTAGATGCCAGCAGTGTAGGCGCCGGTGCCGTACTTTTACAATCAGGCGCAGACAAACTAGACCATCCTGTGAGTTTCTACTCTAAGAAATTTAGTTCGGCCCAGCAAAAGTACTCCACTATCGAACAAGAGACTTTGGCCTTAGTTCTAGCCATTCAACACTTCGAAGTGTATTTAGGCTCTACAGTACATCCAATTAAGATTTACACTGACCATGATCCACTCAAGTTCCTCAGTCGCATGTACAATTCGAACCGTAGGTTAATGCGCTGGAGTTTGTTGCTCCAACCGTTTAACCTCCAAATTGTGCATGTGCGAGGAATTGACAATGTTGTCGCAGATGCGTTATCCAGGGTGGATACTTAATAAACTTAAAGTTTATATAGATTTTTGTTTATAAAAAAAAAATTATAATTTGAAAGTTAACTTGCATGTGACCCTTTTGGGTTGAAAATTACCTATGTTAAGGCGTTGTTAATAATACCTTTCTATTAATTATAATTAATTTTCACGTGCAGGTAAGCCTTACTTTGAGGTAATGATTATGTGTAGCTGGAACTCTATTGTCTGGGTTGGTTCGAACAGTGAGCTGAACACAGAACAGAAAGAGAGTTGTCATATTCAATATATGGCGACAGGTCACCATTTTGGGGTGGGGGTGTTACGTCCCCCAGCTTTGGTGTCTGTTGCTACAGGTGTTTGAGTGCATGCAGTGTGTGTGTGTGTCTTAATTACAGATGAGCCACACCTGAGCGCAGCCTGCTTGCGCTATAACAGGCTACTGAGAGCACACCGAAGTGCGCACACAGAGCCTGGGAATCCAGCTGACAATTTGCTGTCCAGACGTCCACCCAGCAGAAACGTTCCGCTTCAGCGAGATCTTGCTTTTAGTAGCATAACCTTCCTAGTTTTTGAGATCCTTTCTGTTAATAAATACCCCTACATTTTTATACGAGCCGATCTGTGTGCGTCTCTCCTTATGTTAAGGGTGGTGTCCGTCCGCCCGTAACAATGTTATTTTGTTTGGATATATTTCTATTATTATTTTTGGACACTAGGTGGCAGTGATTAGATGCACATGTTTGTATATAGGGGGCATAGGTTACAGGAAGTGGTAGGCACAGGTAGGGGGAGCACACACAGTTCTCACCAGGCCACAGACTACAGGCCACACGCAAACTACTGGAAACAAGTTGGCAAAGGAACTGGTATGTTCATGTACTATTTACTGCAATAAACCACGAACCTCAACTGCAATAATCTCTGGAAAACATTTGTGTGTCTGCGTTGAAACTTCACTCCTACCTGTGTATAATGGCAAAGATAGGAACAAGAAATAGAAGGCTAGAGGTACAGCAAAACAAAGATTGCCATTACATCAAGTGAGAACTAGGCTCTATGAGTGAAAATTTAGCCAAAGTATTGGAACTGGATAAAGATTGTTTTCTTCCATTACAACAAACGGCGCCATTCCCAATCAAGGGAACATTGACGTCACCTGTGCGGAGCTGATTGACGGAGATTGGAAACTCTGAACGACAACGCACAGGCGGAGAGGTATGTGCAACATTAAGCTTTATTGGAAAAGCTATGAAACCGTGACCAGAAACTGCTACACTAATGGATTATGTTGACTAAAGCCTATACTGTCACTACATTATCAGCTGTTTGAAACATTCTGCCATCAGCCGTGTGGTTTACTGGATCACGCTAAAATTGAAACATGTCTAATGTCAAGTCTGACGTTAGGTCACAAGATAACGATGTTGCACTGGATTCTGAAAAAGAAAAAAGGGTTATTAAACACACTGCTAAAGGTTTGGAAATGTTCATTGAAAACTGTCAAAAAACAAGAAACTTGAAATGTAAACAAGCTAAGAGTTCAATGAAATTAATGAAGGAGCTCATGAAATCAAAGGAGAAGGCAAATGAAGTGCAATCTAACTTGGTTAAATTAATCAACATCTGTGATGAAGCCAAAGGAAATCATGAGTCATTGGTGAAGTTACCACTGCCTGAAAATGAACTTGAAAAGCAAAATCACTGGTTTCAACCAAAA
>NW_027639415.1:0-14425 GCF_949152265.1 Phoxinus phoxinus | reverse complement strand
AAAGAAAAATTATACAAATATACAGAACACTCTAAACTCTACCCAACCCAACCCAAAACATCCCACAAAATAAATAAATAAATAGAAAAGGGAGAAAAAAAAGAAAAAAGAAAAAGAAAAAAAAAACTCAAATCTCCAATGAAGGTACAGTCTCAACAAAGGAAATAATAGGATTCCACGTTTTATAAAATAAGTTAACAGAGTCCCTGATGGAGTGTTTAATTTTTTCCAGGTGTAGAAAGGACATTAGGTCTTTCAGCCAAGAGAAATTAGAAGGGGGGCATGAGGATTTCCAGTGCAACAGTATTCGTCTTCTGGCTACCAATGAAGCAAAAGCAATAATGTCAGCATGACGCTTGTTGTACAAGCCATCAACAGGTGTTATTCCAAAAATTGCAATTATTGGGCAGGGTGTCACAGAGACATTGAGAGCCTTTGACAGCGTAGCAAAAAATGAAGACCAGAATGAATACAATTTATGACAGGTATAAAATGTATGAGTATGATCTGCTGGGGAGAGCGAACATCTATTGCACCTATCATCTTCTGTTAAAGAGAGTTTCTTCAATTTTGCTTTGGTGAAATGAATTCTGTGAACAACTTTAAACTGAATAAGGTTCAAGCGAGCGCAGATGCAGACAGAGTTAATTTTAGCTAGAGCGTTATTCCACAGCTCCTCTTCAAGCTCCAGTCCTAGCTCTTATTCCCAGGTTCCCTTGAGTGCAAAAAGAGGAGGGAGCTTGGAAGATCGTAACAGGCCATAAATTGAGGAAATATGGCTATGTGATTTCGGGAGTGACATTATATCTTCAATTAAAGTTTTCATTGGTTGGTGAGGGAAGGTAGCAAAATGTGCTTTAGCAAAGTCACGCAATTGAAAATAGCGGAATAAATTGGATTTAGGAATTTTAAATCTACTCATCAAATCATTGAATGACGCAAATACATGATCATCAAGAAACAAATCATGAAACAGTACAAGGCCCTTCTCTCTGAGCTGTGCATAAGTTAAATCCAAAGTAGAAGGCACAAAAAGATGGTTACCGCAAATAGGCATTAAGGTGGACAGTGTGTTTAATTTAAAATGATGACAAAACTGTTTCCAAATTTTGAGCGATGAAAGCACAATCGGGTTGGTGGTGTATCTAGAGGGGCGTCTCAAATTGGGATCAAAAACTAATGCCGATAACGAGGATGATAGGCAGGAGTTAGCTTCTATCATACACCAATCAATATTCGGAGAATTACACCATGC
The DNA here is from genome assembly GCF_949152265.1 of Phoxinus phoxinus. Lineage (NCBI taxonomy): Eukaryota > Metazoa > Chordata > Actinopteri > Cypriniformes > Leuciscidae > Phoxinus > Phoxinus phoxinus. Next base: position 13,170 of record NW_027639415.1, on the reverse strand, counting down.
ATATATTTTCTGAATATTAGCTGCCCAATTATAGAAAAGGAGATTTGGAAGAGAGAGACCCCCATCTTGTTTGGTTCTTTGAAGAGTTGACTTGTACACGCGGAGGCTTACCAGCCCAAATATATGAGGATATAATGGTGTCGAATGATTTAAAAAAAGATTTAGGAAGAAAAATAGGAATAGTCTGAAATAAAAAAAGTATTCGTGGTAGAATATTCATTTTAATTGATTCAATCCTACCTACTAAAGAAAGTGGAAGATTGCTCCAACGCTGGAGATCTACTTTAATGCGGTCCATTAATTTTGTAAAATTTTCTTTGTGCAATGACTTGAATGAGTTTGAAATATGAACCCCTAGGTAACGGAAACCTGTAGGGGACATGTGGAAAGGGAGCATAGCTGGAGAAATTTGTTTTGCCAATTCATCTATGGGAAAACACTCACTTTTAGCAAAATTCAACTTATATCCTGAAATAAATCCGAACTCATTCAACAAGTGCATTATATTATCTATGCATTTAAGAGGGTCTGAGACATATAACAGGAGATCGTCTGCATACAATGAGACACGATGCTCCCTTCCTCCTCTATAAATACCTGAAAACACTGAAGATGATTTTAATGCTATAGAGAGAGGCTCTATAGCTAAAGCAAAGAGGAGAGGCGAAAGTGGGCAACCCTGACGGGTGCCACGAGAAAGAGAGAAATAAGGTGACGTTTCAGAGTTCGTTTTCACACAAGCCGATGGAGTGGAATATAGAAGACGAATCCATGATATTATTTTCGGTCCAAATCCAAATTTTTGTAAGACCGTGAATAAATAATCCCACTCCACCCGGTCAAAAGCTTTCTCTGCATCTAGCGAGATAACCATTTCTGGCCTTGATGACTTCGATGGAGTAAAGACTACATTTAGGAGTCTACGTATATTGGAAGACAACTGACGACCAAGTATAAAGCCAGTTTGATCATCTGATATAATGGACTGGAGATGAGCCTCTAAGCGTTTGGCCAATACTTTAGCTAGTAATTTAATGTCATTATTAATTAGGCTAATAGGTCTGTAGCTGCCACAAAATTTTGCATCTTTGTCTTTCTTTAATATTAAGGAAATCAAAGCTTGGTTTAAGGATGACGATAGGAAGCCTTGATCTAGGGAGTGATTGTACAGTTCTAATAATAAGGGGACTTTCACTATTCAAGAGGAAAATGTGGCCTTACCTTACAGAGGACTAAATATTAATATACAGCATTGATATGTAAATGAGTTTTGTCTCTACACAAATATTCTCTAGACAACACAAACATTTGGATAAGTGACAGTGTTTACCAAGAGTCTTATCAAAGTCACGAATGCTGTAAGAACAGCTTTGATCAACGAATTATTATAATTTTCATGGTGCCCTTTAATAATTTTTCTTTAGCTGAGGGATTTATTGCATGTTTTTTTATGAATCCCAGTGCTATGCTTTTTTCTCTCCTGCTCTCTTCTTGATGTTTTCCAGTGTTTCAACCTTTTCAGGCTCATTGATTTCCTTCAGCTTCTCAATCAGAAAATCAACATGTAGGAGTGTGTTCAGAGAATCAGTGTTGAGTGCGATCATCTGCAGAGTTTCCACACAGTGAAAAGCTTCCATCACCAGCTTTATCTTCTCTTTCTCTAATTCTTGCAGTTCTTCTTCCAGCTTCTTAACCAAAGACTCACCATCCCTAACTTTAATTATATTATCATCATATTTCTTCTTTATATCTTCATATGTCCTCTTCTCCTTTTTTGTCTTTGTTTCATATATTTTTGCTTCTTTGACGTGTTTGCTGTAGTGGCATTTATTTGTGCACACTGTACAGTGATAATCTCTCATCTTTCTGCACCATGAGAGATCTCGGACCCACCAGCATCCTGGATAATGACAGTTCTCCTTACAGACACTGCAGCACAGCGCCTCTTTGGCTTTAGAGAGATCAATATCAACCTTCACTTTATATTCCACTTCAACTTCATACTCAAAGCTCTTATTTGCTTCTACATCTTTCTTGTTCTTCTTCAGAGCTTCTTGAGTTTGTTTCAGCTCCTTTTGCTTAAGGTCTATCTTTTGAGGATGTGATTTTATGTTGGAGATTTTTTCCACCAACCGCATCCGTTTCTGCAACACATCTTGGGTCATCTTCACGGTTTTTGGTTTCATGTTGTCAAGAAATTTGAAAAATCCTGTAATTCCTGTAAAACTGAGATTCCATGAATGCTCTTGGACCATCTGGTGTTCTGGGAGAAATGTCTCTCCTTGACAGTTGTCAAACTGGAAATACACTGGCTGATTCTTGTCATTCACTGCACACTTGATTTTACCCTCTTTAACAGCCGTCAGGACAGATTTAGGGATAGCTCCACGACAGTATGTAAAGAGCAAAACAATGTTTTCATCAACATTACTTCCGAACAATGACTGAACAGCATCAAATATGTATGTTTGTCTGCCAGAGAGTCGATTATCTGTTGCTTTTATCACCAGACACACTGCATCTATTTTCTGGATGCAGTCGTCACATTTGCTTAAACCAAGTAAATTCATGGCAATCTCTTGATCTTTCTCAGCTCCACGAGTGTCTCCATATCCTGGTGTATCGATGATTGTTAGATCAGTTTTACTCTCTTGTGGATAAAACCCATAAACAGTGATGCGGGAGGTCTGACTTTGAACTAAAGACCGATGGTCACTCTGATCATCTGTGATCTCAAACCAAACCTTGTCTTCTCTCTGAACATCTAAGTTGTAGTTGATCATCGTGTTGATTAGTTTTGTTTTTCCTGTTCCTGTTTCTCCCACCATCAGAATGGTTTTATGGGGTTTGTTTGTGTCTCTCTCTCCAAAGGTAATTTTTTTATAAGGTTCAGATTGATCATGAGAGTCTGTTGTTGGTGTCAGATGGTATCGAGTGGGAATCCCCTCCTCTATTACAGTACTCTGCTTGATGATTGCATAACATTTTTGTAATCCTGTTTCTAAACTGTCCATTTTTTGTCTGTAATATAAAGAAAATATAAAATGTAAATAATAATAAAGTATATAGGATACTAGTTAATTATTTTAATGAGGCAAAATCATGCATCTCATCATCAATCACATTAATATCTTCATCAATATCTTCACCAGAATACATTTAGAAAGAAGAGTAAAAGTCCTGTGTGTCAGGTCAGCAAACTACAATTCACAGCATGCACCTCAGCACCTCTACCCCTGAACCTGACAACTTCTCACCAATATAAAACTCATAACAAGCAGACAAAAGTCACAGCAGTTTATTCCACAAAGTGAAAAAAACAAACAAACAAAAAACTATAAAGAGTATTCCTAATGTCTTTTGGCTTCAGAATACATGAATTGCGGCTTTGTGTGAGGAACAGAGTAAAACTGCTGAAATCCTCTGAAAATCACTCTCTGGCAGTCATATCATATGTTTCAAAAGATAATCCAAACTTTAGCATGTCAAAATCAGTCATGACACACGTAAAACCCAATGACATCTGATATCAAATGTGTGTGCAGTTATTTTAACATTATAGAAAATGGGGACAATGATCACATTCCAGTCTGTTCCTCACACAAAGAAAACTTGGAAAGCTACAGTCATTGGAATAATTATATAGTGTTTTTTTTTGGATAAATTAGTATGACTTTACTTGTATCTGCCTTAAAGTCTGCACACATAAAATAACAGTGGGTAGTTTTCTTACTTTTCATTAGAATCTGTCATGACTTTTTCCAGGTTCGAAGTCCTTCAAGTTCCCAATCAAGTTATTGCTAAAGAAAGTAAATACATTTACATTAACATTTACAATAATCACCAGTTCACAACGACATAGATTAAACAGTTTTTCTGTAAACAGAATTTATGTAGTTTAAAAGATTATTGGGAACATTAAATATATCCTTCTCTTTTTTCCCATTTCTGTATTTATAAGCCCCATATATTAACAATTATCTACAATATATACAGTACAACTCACAATTTGAGATACTAAATATCATCATAACATTACTACACTGAGATACATCATCTATTGAAGAGCAATACACATTTACTTACAATATTACCTGTTTGTTCAAGTGCTTCTTTGTCTAACTCACGTCAGGTACTTGCAGACAGGAAGAAAGAGTTGTATTTATACACTGGCCAACACCCATTTTTTGAAGGTCACATGATTTGCAAGAGAGTGTAAAATCCCTCATGGCATAGGGAATATATCCCCACAATTTTCTGCTGAATAAAAGAAGATATGATGGAATTCCATTAAATGTGGTATATACATTATCAACTTCATGCTTGCTAGAAAACGAAACCATGCTCTGGTTTGCAAGCACTATTGTAGCGGGTATTTTTCCATCTAAAAATATATCTAAATTACGCAATATGCTCTCATTGACAAATGCGGAACAATTAGTTCATGCGTTCATGACCTCAAGGCTAGATTACTGTAATGCTCTACTGGGTGGTTGCCCTGCACGCTTAACAAACAAACTAAAGCTAGTTCAAAACGCAGCAGCTCGAGTTCTTACTAGAACCAGGAAGTATGACCATATTAGCCCCGTTCTGTCAACACTGCATTGGCTGCCTATTAAACATCGTATAAATTTTAAAATATTGCTGATTACTTACAAAGCACTAAATGGTTTAGCTCCGCAGTACTTGAGCGAGCTCTTAACGCATTATAGTCCTTCACGTCTACTGCGATCTCAAAATTCCAGCCAGTCAATAATACCTAGAATATCAAAATCGACTGCTGGCGGTAGATCCTTTTCCTATTTAGCACCAAAACTTTGGAACAGTCTTCCTACCATTGTCCGGGAAGCAGACACACTCTGTCAGTTCAAATCTAGACTACAAACACATCTCTTTGACATCTCTTTGTTTATCCCGAGGTTTTCCAGCAGCCAGCCGGATCCAGGCCGTATCCAGATCTGACAAAGGACCTTCGCCTGGACCCGATGTCAACGCAGTGCTGAAGTGCCAACTAGCCTCTCCCTCTGGAGGATCCCTTTACCACTCTACAGATAAAGCATTGTGGGGAAATTCGGCTCGCGCACCTACCCCGAAGTGATACAATTCTGTATAAAAAGGCCAGACAAGTAGTTTAAGGCTTGATTTGTAGGGAATTACAAACCTGCACACATTTATTAAAATGCGCATAATAACTATATAATTAATTATTGATGCGCACGTGAGCGCCATCAGCGTTTCTCACAGGTTCACGTTTAAAGTCCGTGTAGAGAGAACGGTGTCGGCCCCTAATTTAATAACTAATGATCGCTGCGACGGAAGTGAATCAATCAAAACTAACTTTAGCTGGAAAATATCTTTATTCAAGAACCGCTATAAAGCCAAAACAATCTGTTACCTTACATTATCAGTTTATCACTGTAAAGCCGCTTTGAAACAATCTACGTTGTTAAAAGCACTATATAAATGAAGATGACTTGACTGTTAACTCACTTGCTAATGGACCAGAAAAATAAAATCAGAAGACTGCACGATACGTAAAAGGAGGTGGCGGTGATACTGAGCAACAGGCAGAGACAGAAGGTAAGTTGAACCAATAACAACTTTACTTTGAGTTTAGTGATTTTTTTTATTTTTATAAATAAATATTTTATTTTCTTTTTACCTCAATCACAAAATAACAATTCAAAATAACAGAAAATTACAAAACTATATATTGCCTGGGTGCACCCTCTAAATCAGTGGTTCTCAACTCCAGTCTTCGGGACCCGCTGCTCTGCACATTTTGTATGTCTCTCATATCTGACACACTCAGTTCAGTTCATGGAGTCTCTCCTAACGAGCTGATGATCTGATTCAGGTGTGTTAAATAAGGGAGACATAAAAAAATGTGTAGAGCAGCGGGTCCCGAGGACTGGAGTTGAGAACCACTGCTCTAAATATCTTTTCATATATCAGTAATCACAATCACAATATTCAAGTGAACACAAATGAAAGAAAAAAACAAAACAATCACCAATGGAATATCATATAACCCTGAAATCAGTTCTTCAAGTTCAAATGGAATATCAATTGGAATATTGATCAGTCTTAAACTTTCCCAATTGTGCTCTTGAGATGTTTCATTCCCAAGGGGAAAAAAATATCAGTCTCTGGAAATGTGTTCTCTTACTGTCATGATTCTGCCTTGTCCTTGATTTTCTCTAGTCTTGTGGCAGGATCATGACAGACCCAACCCGATCTCACGGCAATTTTACGAATTTTACGAGGTGGCTAATTCGTACCAATGCATATGACCTCACTCGTACGAATTTGTATGTTTTTTGCTAAATCGTACATATTTTACGAGTTGCCAAAATCGTATGAATTCATATCCTTGTATCTGCTGTCCTGTGTCGGTTCATTGTGAAATTCTGTGTCACACTCGTGAGTACCTTGTCCGTGAATGTCTTGTTTAGAAGAAGAGTTCTGGGGCCATATTCACAAAGCATTTTATCTTACCACTAGGAGTACTCCTAAATCGCACTAAAAGATTTTAGCTAGGAGTGTTCTCTTAAAAGTTATTCACAACGCCTTTCAGACCTACTCTTAGTAAGGAAAAATGACAACTCCTAAACTAAGAGTGAGTCTTCGTTGCTATGGATGACGTCAATTCTCATGCACGAGCTTCCTCGCAATGATCACGGTGATTGGTTGTTAGATGACAGGGCCATCATGCGAAACATAACACAGACCCACGCATCAAATCATGGAATTACGACATCTAAATATGTCTGTGTCCTACACAAAATAATAATAATAATGTAATCGAAATGCATATATAATGACATGTTTGTGCAGGCCCCAGTGAAGTGTAATTCTAAAAAGGCAGAGAGAGAGAGAGAGAGAGAGAGAGAGAGAGAGAGAGAGAGAGAGAGAGAGAGAGAGAGAGAGAGAAGTTGTGAATTAAATTAAATTAAATCAAGGTAGCCTAATACCCTAATGAAAACCGCCACTTGCCTAATAATGAAAAACGACACTTGCATTAACACTTGCTTGGTTAATTGACATCCTATTAGCCTAAATAGACTACTTAAAGCAAGGAAATATTGCTCCTATTGAAGTAATGTAATAGTTGAATGACGGCGGATTATGAACTCGCCAAAACGGAAAAGAAAGCCCAACTGGACGCAGGATCAGTCACTGCTGCTGGCCCAGTTGGTGCTGAAAAAAATAAAAAAAAATAAAAGGGAAATTCGGCACTGGGATACAACATCGAGAATTGTGAAGTTTGCATCGAACACAATCTGGGTATTGATGGAGTGGGTTTTCTTTCTATTCACAAACACGTCCTCATCCTGACGTGGTGCAATTATTTTAATATGTGTCCCGTCTATAGCACCGACCACACCGGCAATATCCATAAAGCTGGCTTTGTTTCTTTGGAGTTGGCGAATGTCCAAAGGAAAACTTATGAACTGTCGAATAATATGGGGTCTACAGAGTGCATTGATGGTTTGGTGGATGGATCTGCATTACCGATGGCTGGGATATCGCTAGATCGTCAGCATTACACAATTGCATTTTCCCCGTTGCCAAGTAGCGAAGTGTTATCAAACATTAAAATTCGGCACTGATTGGGTTGTTGCGATTAGTTGGCGCTGTTATTGCATCCCTCACAAGATCCACAACAATCAGTATTCCCTCACGGTTAAGGCGGTATCTTTGTAATAACTCCGTGTCATTGGCTGTCTCCAACACACTGTGTCGCGCGCCGATTTTAAGATCCTTTGTGAATAGGTCTTAGTGAGTTAGGAGTCCTCTCGACTTCTTTTAAGCTGTCCCAGACTTAGGTGCTACTTTTAGGGCTAAAATGCTTCGTGAATTACTCTTAGTGAAAAAAATTAGGAGTCCTAAAGTTAGAAGTGACACGCCCATTATTTTTAGTAGTTGCTCCTAAATTCGCCAGTTAGGAGCTACACTACTTTTAGCCTTAAAATTCTTTGTGAATACGGCCCCAGATCCTGTATATACTGTTTGTTTTGTAGTTATCTACCAATTACCCATTATCTTAGTTTAGTGTTGTCAGTCTTATTTTCCTTACCTGTCTTGTTTTGCCCCATCGTGGGTTTTGTTTTCCCTTTTCTGTTATCAATAAAACTTCCTAGCATATGGTCTGCATTCGGGTTCATCCTCCACACAATCGTAACACTTACTTATCAAGGGGGGCGGAGCCAGCAACCAAACGCTCTGATTGGTGGATACTCCTCTATATATATATATATTTATTTTTTTCGAAGAATTTCACATGTATGAATTATCATTCAAGCAAACATAAAATAAATAATATCTGTAAAACAATTATTTAACCAGGGTTACACTATGCTCTATACTTCTTGACCTTCAGGAAAACAATTCAGAATTCCAAGCAACTACACAACTACACACCTACACAGTATTCAAAGTCAAGTCACCTTTATGTTTAAGTTCAGTAATGGTTCATTTTTGTTGTAAAAAAGTTATTGATTTAGTTAATTTATTGCCACTCTGGAGAAAACTGTGATATCATCATCCAGTTCAGTTCGCAAATAATTGTGTCAATGCAGGCAGATCAATATTATTGTTGAATATTAAATGTCCCCAACTAAGCAAGCCAAAAGCAAACGGTGACAAAGGCGTCTTTAGACCAAACTAAATTCATAACTGAACATGTGACCTGTGACCATGGCCTGAAATAGAGGTCTCATTCTCACAAGGCCACAGATGCAGTGATTAATTGATGCAAAAATATAACTGAAAGAAGAATATGCACTTGATTTCTATGATACACATAATGGCATAATGTTAGTAAACAATTCTTATAGTAGCCTATGTATGCTGTATAAGATCAACATGTCGATCTTTAAAAAACATAATCCTATATACAAAGCAATGGAAGCGTCAGCGTAAGTTCTACCAGAAAGACTCTATTGCCACGTCACTAATTGGTAATTTCGTGTCACCAATCACAGTTCAACATCAAATATAAAAGATTGACCTTACTTTCCCCTTTCGTTGCTGTAGGTGTCGTAGAAAAGTTTTCCCCCATCCTCCCCACCACCACCAGGTAGGCTCCTGTCCAACCGTCAGGGGGTATAGGCTCCGCCCAGCCCAGACCATCGGGCAGGACCTACCGGTTCACTCGCAGACCCAGACGGAGGACGGAGCCCACGCCAATGAACTGAGACGGAGCTTGTCGACCGTCTACTTTATTCCGTCTGTAATCTTTCTCAAAATAAATCTATCTCATTCAATAATTCTCCTGAGTCTCTTTGGTAGAAATGTGTTTTATGCTTTCTCTGTCAAGTGTTTCACTCAAACCAAACCTTGTCTTCTCTCTGAACATGTAAGTTTAGTTGATCATAGTGTATTACAGTTTAATTCCAGTACTAACTGTACACAATGGAAATATTGGGCTACCAGAATGACAAGGCAGAATAGCAGGACAAACATCACAAGGCAAGTTGCAAAAACTGTGGTTCTACAATCTGCGTGACACAAAATGGTAATACAGTGAACAGCCCACATGCAAAATAGTTTCAGTTCTGTTCCTTGTTAGACCGGTCCTGTTTGTGTTGCAAACAATGAAAACGGGTCAGTGCAACCATGGCGGGTAGAAGATGTAAAAATGGATAGCTGACAATCTGTGAAATGGAATTTCATAGTGATAGATTTTCAACTGTCTTGTAAAAGAGTTCATTCGAAGTACTGTATATTTTTAAAGATATTGTGATCCTGAAAAGAACTGAAACATTTAAAATTGTTGCTGCTAGACATCCTTGCAAAATAACTAAATCTTCTGCCAACAGGAATAGTTGTTCTTTACATTTACCTAAAAGTGGAGAAAAATTTGACCTGGATTTTAAAGTGCCCCTTGTAGCAAGTGCCTTTTTTTGCACCTCACAGACGACCGGGGGGGTTCCCTCGAGACTGCGCTCTATTCAACGATGGAATCCAATGGTGTGGGCGAAGGAATAATGCGTGTAAGCCTTTTGAGCGCTCCAGTAAAGGTCACTTAATTTATTAGAATTTAGTTTTAATATTACTTTATCTCTACGCTCAATCTGACTCCAATTTCAAATGATTATCAAATTTTGATCGTGTTTCTTATTAGAAAAAACTCATAAATATTGATTGATTTAATTTAGATCAAACGGGAGCGACTCTTCCGCTCTCTCTCAGACGGCAGCCTCCCCTCCTCGACCCAGGAGCACGGTAGCGAGCTTTCCGTCCCACCTGCTGTTCAATCGCTCTAGCACCCCTGCCTCGGGCAGCCATCGGTGGTCAACGTTCACAAGCTTTAATAAATAAATAAACACAAATTGAAAGTAAAGGCGGCAGACCCTCAAGGACGACTGCCGCACATACAAAACATAGACAGAACACAACATAAAATCCAGGCTTGGCCTCTCTCGTCCTTGACTGTCGTCACTCCTCCTTTAATGCTTCGGCACCTCTGTGAGATACGAAACCGGTGCGTCACACAGGTGTCACTTATCAGGAATCACGCCACTGGCCTCGCGCAGTTCTCTCACGGCCCTCTGCCTCGTCCTACTCTCCACACCCCTATTATTGTTTCTCGAATATTCCTTTTCATGCAGTGTGTAATGTAACTATTTGTGAATGTAATCGTTCTGCAAAGTTGTAAAGTCGAAAGTGCACGATAAATAAAGTTATTGTCTCCCAAAAGAAAGAATCAACTCTGAACCGCCTTTATGAGTCGTTTGTGTTTGGAATCCTACTCCTTTACGGTGCTCTGTCACTAGAAGATACAATTGCATAATGCCCGCCTATGTTGTACGTTGTCAGCCCGCAAACAACTTGACCTGTCATTTTACTGATGACTGGTTCTCAAATCTCTGAGTTCAACGTAGGATTCGCAAAACACTTGCTCTTGAAATATGGGTCAGTACCCAGTTTCTTAAGATAAGGGTCTGAGGCACTCAGGAGGATGAAGATTAAAAAGCCTTTTATTAATCCATGGCTAGTCTAATAAAATAAAAACATGCCTACGCGTTTCAGCCAACAAGGCTTTCGTCAGGGCTTGAAGGGCTTTTCAGCTTTTTGTATCAGTACCCAGTTTATTTGGACCATCTCGCTCCTCAGAACCTGTAACTATGAATAATTATTGATGTATTTTCTACCGGGTGTTCAAAATAGTTTGTTTTGAGTTTTATATTGTGTTGGTCTCTGTCTAACCGGCTGTAACGGTTACCAGCTGGAGTGCCCTTGAGAGCCACCAGAGGGCACTGCACCCCGGACTATTGTCATTCTCACAAACTACATTTCCCAGAACTCACTGCCCGGACTCGTCATCACTGATTGCATTCACCTGCATCTCGTTACCTTGTTAGTATCAGCCTATTTATACCATGTACACTCATTCATTCCCTGTGACGTCTTGTTTTAGTGTCACACTGCAATTCTGAGCATTCTCCCTGTTTTCATGTCTCTTGGTTTTTGGATTTCTTGCCCTGTTCCCTGGATTACTCTTTTGCCTATGACCCCTGCCTGTTTGGTGTGTTTGTTTGTACGGACTGCCTGCCTGTGTTTGACCTTGCCTGTTCTTTGGATTACTCCTTAACCCTTTATATTGGCACCACCCACGGTGATTATATATTTAAAACAGTATACTATAGTATACGCTATAGGCCCGGGCCTTTATTTTACTCAAGCGCATCGCAGCCCAGGCCTTTATTGGAAGGAGGCAGAATTAGAGACAGGCTTTATTTCTATTTTAGCAAAACGGACTACCAGTAGAATGAATAAAAATTAGATTTTGTGTCTATTTGAACCTATAAAATACTAGGTTCATTTATTGAGGGTGTCCGTGGGTTGTAAAAAGTAGTAAAAGGTAGTAAATGAAATTAGCCAAAATTAAGGGCATTAAAAAGTAATAAACGTCACCTGACAAGGTTTTACATTTCGGACCCCCATCCAACTTGGCCTATGAGTTTTCAATTTGTGTTAAGTGCAGGCGTTTTCTTCTAAAATTTGTGTGGATTTATGTATATGTTGCAAGTAGGACCTAAGCGATATCGTGTGACGTGGTGTTCGTTCGCGCGCGCTGAAACAAACTGGTTACCCGGCAGGCTTGCTGCCAAACCTGCTCACGAGTTCGCTTCTATTTCAGTCATTTAAGAGACATCAGGGTTTTTACGGCTTTGAATTTTTTTTGGCGGCCGCCAAAGCGTATTTTTGTCCCGCAAAAGCCTTATTTGATCGGTGAGTAGCCTAATGTAGATGACTGCTGTACGCTTGTGACAGGGTTATCATGCATGTTAACTGAAAGAACGGAGAGAGAGAGAGAGAGAGAGAGAGAGAGGAGAGAGAGAGAGAGAGAGAGAGAGAGAGAGAGAGAGAGAAGAGAGAGAGAGAGAGAGAGAGAGAGAGAGAGAGAGAGAGAGAGAGAGAGAGAGAGAGAGAGAGAGAGAGCGCCACGCGCGCGCACTCAATTCACTCTTGCTCTCTCTCCCTCATATTAATCAAAATCAATTGACACAATGGTAAAAGGTCGGAAGACCGAAGTTTCACGTGGCGCATTCAGAGATTTATTTCTTGAATTACCGCTGGGTGTGAATTGTAGGCTACTAAAAAAAGTTGCCTTATCTTCTCTGAAAAGCGTTCCCCATATTCAGCTGACATAGCTATAATAGCCTGGCCACTATTAGAGACCAGCCTTTATTTACCTCCGCCAACAGTGAGACCAGACAATATTAGAGGATTTACGGTATGCCTAATGATATTTTTTTCGTGGAGGGCTATCTGAGCCGCTCAGCTCCCTTATGCCACTTCATCACCCTAGCTGGAGTCTTGAACAGTATATTGACATGGCATTACAGCTGGCCAGCTCTGCATTTACTGTTGGGGTCCACAATATGCCCACTCTAATGCCCACTTCAACTCACAGGGCTTGCCAGCGCATTCAAGCCAGAGCCTCATTCTGTTATGGCCGCTGCCGAGCCTGAGCATCACGTCACATCTGCTGATTCAGAGACTGTTCACGTACATACATACACTTACACTTACATAGAGAGAAGTTTACAGAATAGGACTGTGATGGCTAAGGCCACACTGAGTGAACCAATCACTTGCATGGTTTTAGTTTAATTTGTTTGTTTATTGTACATTATGTGATTATTTTGTTTCTTTAAA
>NW_027639416.1:7500-45000 GCF_949152265.1 Phoxinus phoxinus | reverse complement strand
GGTATACAAAGACAGTCCTTATTAGAAATGCACTTCTCACAGGTTCACGTTTAAAGTCTGTGTAGAGAGAACGGTGTCATCTTAGAGGTCTAATAATTAAATTAATTAAATAACTAATGATCCTTGCGACCGAAGTGAATCAATCAAAACTAACTTTAGCTGGAAAATATCTTTATTCCAGAACTGCTATAAAGCCAAAACAATCTGTTACCTTAAATTATCTGTTTATCACTGTAAATCTGCTTTGAAACAATCTACATTGTTAAAACCGCTATATAAATGAAGATGACTTGATTAGAAATGGTTCAGATTCAAATCACTAATTCTGAAGAGCTGTGGGATAAACACTATTCAAGCTTTTGTGGGATGCACCTGAATGTTACTTGCCCTTTTCCAGTGACAATGAAAAAGCAATTAAATAATTCCTCATATTCACACATCGTTGGTGTATAAAACAAGCCACAATTAGACTAACAGAAAAAATAAATAAATAAACCAGTGAAGACTATAGAAACGCAAGAACAGATAAAATATACAAATTCAATATTTGCCAAACCTGGACAGTTCCTATCCTCAGACAGTTTGTCTTCAATCTCTTGACACAGTTCCTCACTTTCATGTCCCAATCAAACTCGTGTCTCCAACAGCACTTATTAATTAAACAACTTTTGATCGGGTCATTACATTTAATCTCAATATTATCTTTCTACATTTAAAAATTATATACAAATATACAATACACTCAAAAAAATAATTCATTGGACGAACATGATTTAATCATGCCACCTATATTCCATCTAAACAAACCAAGTTAAGTCAACTAACTTTTATCATGTTATTTGAACACAAAATAGATGTGTTGGTTAAACATGATATTAACATTTCCATTAAACTCATTTGCATCTTTTTTGAGTTACATGTTCATTCTTAGTTAATTTAGTGAGATTATTTTGAGTGTATTCTACATTAGTCAAACACTTCAGTTGAACAAACTTCAAATGTATGACAAAACATGCATACAAAAAGACAACATGCAAATCCATTTTACATTTTTATTTATGCAAAAATTTTCCTGCATTACATATACCTGAATTGTAGCAATTGGCTACTGACTAGGTGGAAACAATTTACCAGCAATTATGCATAGATCCAATACCATGTAATTCAGCAAAGAAAGAAAATCTACTTTAAAGTAGTTTTTTAAAAAAACAAGTTCACCTTTTTACAGTCCGTGTCCATTGAACAAGCAAAGTCCTTGTGAAAACTAGGAGGCAAACTTTGAGGTCTGGTGGGTAGCTCAGGTTCAGATAGTGCATTAGTCCAAATAACAAAGCACAGGCATCCCCAAAGTTTTGTAACTTGCCGAGGACCTCCACACCCTCGACCAGGACACCGATGTCCTCTGGGTCATCTCCAGCACACGAGCCCTCGTTTTCAATGACATACACTCCCATCACAGTTTGCTCCATGGAAGCGCTGGCCTCGAGGTCTGTGTCCTGTGGGATGTTTTAGGTTAAATGTTTTATGAGTGCTTGAATATGAATTCATTTATATTCATTTTATTTCATGTACATACATACGTTAATTAAAACACTTAATTATAGTTATTTTATACCAATTTATTTTCCACACTGCACCTTCTCTGAATTTATCATACCAAGTAGGGATGTAACGATACACTCAACTCACATGATTTTCTCACAATTTTCTTTAACAAAAAAAAGAAAGAAAAAGACTTAAATATTTATATAAATTGTGCAAAACAAGAGATGTGTACTCTTATCAAAAGTGCAACTGAAACAGTATTTTACATTAGATAAAAATAAATCCTGTCTCTTTAGATGCAGACTGTTGGTTCATCCTGGTGCTGGAATTCTTTCCAGTGAAATGCAGCCACATGATAGACAATTTAGTTGTCAGCATTTAACCGCGTTAAGCCAGCTAAGGTTACTGTATGTTAACTAACATTAGAGGCAAGCACTAGGCTGTCGCATAGAGATTTATTTATTATTTATCTAAACCAGTAGTAATCTTAACACATTTAAATAGATTTTTAACAGATTCACAATGCATCGTTTCATCCCCACAAGCAAGTAAATATGTGCTCTTTTCAACTGGTTTACAGATTCTTTGCCAAACGTAACTCACCATATAATCCTTCACAAGTTTCTTGTGGTCTTCGTTCAAGTAGATGCACAAGGACTTGAGGACACATACACGTCTCGTATGAATTGTCCTGAGGGAAAAAAGGAAAGTCATTTAGACAATATTCTTTATTTTTGAGAGCAGGTTTAAAAGGCAACACATGGTGCTTGTTGATTCCTACCAAAAGGTATACCATATATACTCTTAGTACTCTTCTCACTGTTATTTTGCCTGCCACTTTTAAAGAACATTATATACACTATATAAAAACATGATATAAGCATAAATCAACATTTTAATTCAAACCTTGGAAATCTCCACCATGACATTTTTTTTATTTTTCTTCCAGCTGCTCCACCTTTGCATCGAAATCTCCCCATCAGGCGTGGAGTGTACTGGTCGAGAGCAGCACGGAATGTAGAAAGTAGAGATAAAGCTGTTATGCGATGGAACTCCCTATCGATCTGTAAATCATTAATGCACATGTTACTAACCCCGTCAGTACACCAAAACAACAAGGAACAATGAATTATTAGTAGTTTATTTACTATCAGTGAAGAGATAAAAAAATTGTTTTAATAATAATAAAACAAAAAGTCACCTCTATCGCAGTGAACAGAGCTGGCCGTCTGCTTTTGACGTCACCAATCAAAGGCTCTCCTTTAAGGATTTCTTGCCTCCTGTATGAGAAAGTATTCTCCATTTTCAACTTCACAATATGCTCAAACAGTGCGACTCTTTCCATTTCCAGATTTTTAGTGGATTCTCCTTTTGGATGCTGTTGAATAGAGGTTGAATAGAGGAAACAAGGAGTTGACAAGGTGGCTATATATATATATATAAATATATATATGCATTACCAAATATATTTAAAAGGACTCAACATTATATGGAATGAGAGTAATTTCAGTTTGCAAAATTATTTAACACTGCATTTCAGCTAAATCCCTAATTCTCAATTGTTGATGTGTGGCACCAAAAAAATATTAATCTTACCATGTATTGCATGAGGCACACGTCTCAGAGCATGGGAACAGAAATGGCTTTCCTGTATAAATAAAAGGTGACTTTTTTTTATAAATACATTTATGATAAACTTTCAAAATGTTAAAATATCGCAAATAAGTATTTTAGTATCTAGTTACACATTACAGATGTTACTCGGTTTAATGCAGGAGCATTATATTAACACAAATAGTTATAAAGAAATCAATAGTTTTTATAATGGCCAAATGATCTCATATCAAATGATCATATTTTATGTTAGCTCCTGTAACGTTAGTGTGTGACCCCGACCCCGCCCCCGCCCTCTTGGCAGGCTCTGACGTGCTGCTAGCTCATTGGCGCACACGTCAGAGGCGCCCGCGCCATTGGATGTGCAGTGCAGTTGCCGCAGCACAGCCAATGAGTGAGCCAGACACTCACTTTGCTAGCTGTGCAGCTGCAAAGCAAACTGCGTTTAACATTTTAGGCTTCAGAGTAAATCGAGTCAGTAAATTTCCAAATAAAAATTAGTACATTTCCCCACTGCGTATAACTACGCAATACTCGTTCCCTACTCAGGGAACCGAGGTTACGTTAGTAAAACCTTGTAGTTATCGATCAGTCACATTAGTGTGAAAGCCACAACAACTTCAAGACACTCCCTCACAAGACAGCAAGTTGTGTAACGTTAATTTAAACAGCAAAGCCATGGGCCGACGCTGAAAGTCGTGTAACGTTAGTGTGCACAAGCCTAAACTTAACGTTAACCACTCAAAACCATGTTCAAAATACATTTCAATATAGCTAACTTACGACTACTGGCACTCCACTCTTCCCCTCCCGCACATCACACCGTGTCTAACTTAATTGACAACTAACTGACAAACTTGCTTGTGTATTTTTTTTTATATCGCCATTCAAGCAGCAAGAAAGCAATTAACGTTAGCTAAATTATTGAAACCTACCAATACGCAGTTAAAGGATAATTCCGGTATTTAACACCTTGAGTCTATATTGTAGTTTGTTTTGGATGAACAAGAGTGGTGGACAACATTTTTTTGACAATGGTTCCTCTCTCGAGTTTTTTACTATAAAAGAATTGGCCATGTACCCATTTAACATTGGAGTCAATGGGCATGTCCGAAAATGTCATTAAAACAACCTTTAACATTAGTTTTCAAAACTGTGCAACTCACCGAGTGATTAGTGATGTTAGTTGATGTTCCAGAAACAAAAAGTGTTGCGAAATACAGTTTCTGTCGTGTTGTATTCGTCATTTTCGAGCACTCAGTCCTTCAACAGAATTCAATGGGATTTTACAAAATGACGAATAAAACACGACAGAAACTGTATTTCGCAACACTTTTTGTTTCTGGAACATCAACTAACATCACTAATCACTCGGTGAGTTGCACAGTTTTGTAAACAAACATTATTGGCTGTTTTAATGACATTTTCGGACATGCCCATTGACTCCAATGTTAAATGGGTCCATGGCCAATTCTTATATAGTCAAAAACTCGAGAGAGGAAGCATTGTCAAAAAAATGTTGTCCACCACTCTTGTTCATCCAAAACAAACTACAATATAGACTCAAGGTGTTAAATACCGGAATTATCCTTTAAGCTAACAGCAACTAACGTTAGCTAACATTAGCTAACTGAGAAACGAGTACTGTAATGTTAGGCCTAGAGAAAACTATTTAAATTACATAAATGTATGTTTAAAAATATGTAATACTTACATGTAGATGAAGGATGACACGATGCACCAGCAGCATGTGTTCGTCGGAAGAGTCCGTTATTCCCGCGTCATTAGCAGCCGTGCAATGCATTCTGGTAGCGTCGCGGCTCGCGGGGACTTTGGAGAAGCGGGGCGTCGAGTTGAATCGGTTGAATCCAGCCTAACGTACCTAATGCAAATGAGGAGCGGTTCGCTCGGCTCGCCGCCGCCTCTAATCTTTTAAACTGAACTTTGTCGATCTGAAAAGAAGACAGATTCAGCAACTGTACGGTCTATATCTCGCTTAAAATGTTTTCAGAAACAAGTTTCGGTGGACTATTTTCGTAAAATACGAGATCGTATTACGAACGAGCCGCCATTATGGTCGGTTTTGAAATTCGGGAGAAGCCAGCCCCACGTGATGCATTCGTCCAATCAGCTGCCGGTCAAGGGTGTTGAGCATGCGCAATAGCTGACAGTCCACGAGTTCGTTGATTTGATTAATCTACTTCTCATTTGATTGATGTGAATGTTTATAATTCATCTGAATATTCTTTTAATCACGTTTTACAGACAAGAATGAATCATTTAATGAAGATAAACACCATTAAGTCATGTAATATAAGCAAACAAGTAGTTTGCTAATCCAACACATGCCGAAGTTTATTTTTTGAGTGTATACATAAAGAGTAGAGATCTTCAAGACGAATTAAGTACAAGTGAAAAATAAACAACATTAAAATAAATTTCTTACCCTCACTTCAGATGGTTCTTCACTCTCCAACCTACATCACAGACTGACAATTGTCACGCTTGGGCTGCGTGAGGCACGAGCAGGAAGACGGGTCACGATTAAATTCTATTTATTTTTATGAACAAGACATGCTCCAAACATAAGCAAGCTTTGTAGATGTAGAACCAACAAGAGAGAACTGAAACTAGGGAGACTATATACACAGACAAATGAGGAGACTAAGTGACAACAGGTGCACACGGTGCGTGATGATGACTGATGAGGATGATGACAGGTAACAGGTGAAACTGATTAACAAGAAACACATGGTGCACAAGCACAGAAAGCAAAACTCAGGCTGCGTTCCAAACCGCATACTCAATGAGTAGGTACTTAATTTCAATAAGTACTTACTTAACGAGCGCTAAAAGAGTAGGTACTTTATAGCCAAATCTCGTTAAGTATGAATGCGAACCGGACATCTGCCATGTTGACGTTATCATGTGACCTACGACGCGTTATCACAAGTGCAACAACTTAAAAGATTTGAACGACACGTTTAATTCATCTATCTGTAAATATCTTGATATTGATTAAACTTGCTCATTTTATGGTCTTTTTAAAGAAACTGCTGCCCATTTATTTTGAGAATACATTTAGGGTTGATTTAAGTTCTTATATTTAACCCTACTTATGTGACCCACCGTTTTATCCTTAACGATATTATTTATTTTTATTACGAAATCCCAAAATTGTCATCTCTTGAATATGTTGTTAATTTCTTTATTTTATATCCAAACATTTTCATCCACAAGCAAAAGTGGCTTACCGTGACAAATACTGACCGATACTTAATTATATTACTTTTTACTGAAAAAAATCAATAAAACAAACAAAATGTAATGTATGTCATATGACATAGCTATGCATGAATACACTCTAGATGTGTATATTGTGAACATATCTACATTTTCATTCAAACAATTAATTAAATAATGATATTTTATTTACTGACAACAATGATAAATATTAATAAAGGAGTAAATTAATGAATGAAAGTCACCATCACATAATAAACAAATGCAAGTCAACACATGAAACAAAGCTTTATTCAAACTACAATCATGTATATAGGCTAGGCACTGAACCACATCTACTGCCATCTCAACACAGCGGTTCCCCTTCTGCGGCTTTATTCTGATGAATCAGCGGACCGCCGGAGGTGAGCCGTGCCGGAGGTTGTTGCGTGATGTGTTGTGCTTCACAATCTGAGGCAATAAGGGCCGGTGGAGAGATGGAGGGTCTCATAAGGGCCGGTGGAGTGATGGAGGGTCTCGTCCATGGCACGATCTCCAGGATTCAGCTCTGTGCTCCTCATCCTCAGTGCTCACACCAGTCTGCTGACATTTCAGATCCTACAAAAATGCACAAACATAACACAAAAGCAGTAGTTTTAACAGCACAATGTCATTTGATTTCAGTATTATTTAGCAGACAAGAACGCTTTTTTTCCACAAATGCCGCCATCATCTTTCCTTGCAGGTCCTGCTCCACCACAACAGCTGAGCAGCAAATGCACAGAAATCAAGAATCAGAAAAGTGCTGTAATAGCTCTGTTTGAAATTACAATAATTAAAATAAACTACAACTTAATATTTAAATTATTATTAATTTCTGTAGTATACTCACTCAAAGCCTTTGATGACAGCTTCAGCTTCATGAGCCTCTCTCCACCGGATAAACACACATCTGTTCATCTGTCCCTGTAACATCCAGACAAGACTCCCATAACCTCTGTGATTTATGAGCTCAACACTACATTTACATGTTTAGGTTGTTTTAACTTTTTATCCAACATACATGTTCCTCAATTTATCAACAGTACTAATGGACAAATAAAATAGAGTTTAGTTACTTTATAGATATGTTCTACATAATTGCACACATATCACTCAGATGTATATTTCATGTTGTGATGTGCTCTTCTGCAATACTTATAAAAGATGTTCCTGTCAGATGTAAATAGACGTTTAAAATAAGCGTCTTTAAGATGTTTATGGTTTATGTAAATCCACGTTAGAGACGTAACTTACGTGTCCTTACTGGAGCTCCTGTCAGCTAGAGCTAACGTTATACATAATAAAACGTGTTTTTACAGCCAAATCACAATCATACTATACTGTCTAACTCCTTTACACCTTCAACAGTTAAAACGTTTACTCTATAGTAGTTTAACACATGCAATTTTAACACAAGGAACCGTGTTTACTCACATTTGAAACCCCGCGCGTCGCTGATCTCCGTGATGTTTGATAATGACGTATGCTCTCGCGTGGCCTCCTGGGATAGAAGAGTATCCACCAGTTGAGCACTCAAAAATCGGGCTGGAAGCAGTAAGCCATCCGGGAACTTCTCGCCTACTCTTTTATGAATACTGATGTTTCGAACGTACTGCTTCCTTCACGTACTGTTTTCGCCTACTATATAGTAGGAAAGTAGGCATATTGGAACGCACTTAACTCCGAATCTCGCGATAATTAGTACGTCACCCAGGTAATTCTCGCCTACTCTTTTGGATTCATACATACTTTTTCGCTCGCCTACTCTTTTTCCCATACTAAATAGTAGGGAAGTATGCGGTTTGGAATGCAGCCAAAGTCCATGGCTGCATTCCAAACCGCATACTTCCCTACTATTTAGTATGGGGAAAAGAGTAGGCGAGCGAAAAAGTATGTATGAATCCAAAAGAGTAGGCGAGAATTACCTGGGTGACGTACTAATTATCGCGAGATTCGGACTTAAGTGCGTTCCAATATGCCTACTTTCCTACTATATAGTAGGCGAAAACATTACGTGAAGGAAGCAGTACGTTCGAGACATCAGTATTCATAAAAGAGTAGGCGAGAAGTTCCCGGATGGCTTACTGCTTCCAGCCAGATTTTTGAGTGCTCAACCAATGGATACTCTTCTCCATCCAGTAAGCTCCAGTAAGGACACGTAAGTTAATTTACTATTTTTATTTATAGTTATATACAACTTCAACTTATTTTATTTAAATTACCAGTCAATTTAATTTCAAAGATTTTCATCTAACATTTAGATTTTATCTAAGCTTTATTGCACTTGACAAAAATAATTTTTAAACCAAAACGAGTTTTATAATAACACTAATGTTGCATCACCACTTGACGTCCGATGTCAAGTCAAGTCAAGTCATCTTCATTTATATAGCGCTTTTAACAATGTAGATTGTTTCAAAGCTGCTTTACAGAGATAAACGTATAATTTAAGGTAACAGATTGTTTTGGCATTATAGCGATTCTTGAATAATGTTGTTTTCCAGCTAAAGTTAGTTTTGATTGATTCACTTCCGTCGAAAGGATAATTAGTTATTAAATTAGGGGCCGCTAAGACGACACCGTTCTCTCTACACAGACTTTACACTGAACCTGTGAGAAACACTGATGCTCACGTGCGCATCAGGAATTAATTCTATAGTTATGTGTGTTTGAATATATGTGCGCATGTTTGTAATTCTCTACAAACCAAGCCTTACAAACTACTTGTCCTGCCTATAAATTTGATACAGAATTTTATTTTATTTTATCACTACGGGGGAGATACGTGAATTCCCCACAACGCTTTATCTGTAGAGTGGTACAGGGATCCTCCATCGGGAGAGGCTAGTTGGCACTTCAGCGCTGCGCTGTCATCGGGTCCAGGCGAAGGTCCTTCCTCAGATCTGGATACAGCCTGGATCCGGCAGGCTGCGGGAAAACCTCGGGATAAACAAAGACACTAAAATTAGCGTAAATAACGTTCTTCGTATGATGTAACGAGTACATCAGGATTTAAGGGAAGTGTTCCCAGTTCCGGCTGACCTAATCTATGCAGCCTAACATTGAGTTATAGAAGATGTAAATGTATATAGAAGAAAAAACAAGAGAGTAGCAGGCAGAAAAAGAAAGAGCTTAAACAAGGAGGGGATTAAACAAACTGGATTTAACAAACTAGCGAGAGAAGATTGCAGTGTGTGTTTGTCCGTGTTTCTGTATCAATTTTCCAGTTTTATGAATATTGTATAGGACTGAAGCAACACAACAGCAGGAGAAGTTGGAGACTCTGATGAGGAGTATGGAGGTCCTGCTTAGAGAGGTGGAGCAGCTCCGAGAGAGCACTGTGGTCATTACAACCTGGAGTCGCCACATCTCCGCTTGCAGAACCGAATACTGACTGAGAAATACAACGCCCTTGACAAGGAGCTGCAGGAGACCTTGGAGACCGTCAAGGACCTCCAGGACACCATACGCTTTGGATGATGACTCCTTCACAATGACAACCTCCATCTGTCATTTTGGATGGTGAAAAGTGAAAGGGACTAAAATAGCACCTTTGAGGATTGAGTGTCTCAGAGCGCTTCCACCCCTATGATTTAATACTATATGTTTAGTGGCAACAAGGAACATCTTTGGTTAGAACATTGAAAAAAGCCTGACTGTGAGATCTGTCACACATCACACTATTATGCTTTCATAATCATGCTGCCTCTTGCTTTCATAATATTTTGGGGGCTCTGGCCCCATTAGTAGACAGTGGCAGCAAACGCCTCTTGCCAGTCTTGTATCTCTCTGTAAAGCTATTTGAAACATGTATTGTGAAAATGTCTACTTGACCTCTGACCTTTCTTCTACTACAAAATGATAATGATAATGGAACTAGTTTAAATAAACAGATATTGTGTAGAATTCAAACTATGTTTTTAATTTTTACCAAACAGTTATGAATGATGAAGTGTGATCACGATCTCAGACTAAATCAGATTTGTGCGGTGTAGTCAGGCATGATATTGTCTCCCGAGAGGGGTTAATTGTAACTTGATATGAGTCGTGTGTATTGGTTCGTTTGTGTACGTGTGCACAAAGGAAGAGATATTCAGTCTTGAGTGAATGGACGTCAGTGCCACGACTGTCGAATATATAAATTCGCGCCCTATATAAAGGCAGGGCCTGGTGGCCAATCTTCACTGATTTTACAATTCCATCAGTGAGAGCAGAGTGGGAAGGTTTAATTTGCAGAGCAATATCTGTACATACGATATTGCAATCCACAACACAATGGGAGACATTTCAGAGTTCAAAAGAGGACAACTTGTTGGTGCTCGTCTTACTGGCTCTTCTGTGACCCGGACAGCAAGTCTTTGTGGTGAATCGAGATCTATGGTATCCAGAGTAATGTCAGCATGTTACCTCATACGAACCAGAGAGCTGCACGGGTCCGATTTTGTAAATCCGCACCCGCCCGTACCCGCAGGGCTTAAAACCGCATCCGACCCGTTTTCCGACAGCAGCACTAATTAAAATCCGCAACCCGACCCGACCCGCTTAAAATAGAACCGAGATCCGACCCGCACCCGAAATAAAATCAGTTTAGTCAATCACATTATAGACACACTTTTTTCAAATTTGTATTGCCTTTGGCGGCTTGCCTTAACACAAGGACAACAGCCGAAGCTGTCAAAAAGCCGATAGCCTAGGCCTACATGGCTAACGCGTTACCACAAAACAATTCAATTTCGTCTAGCACATCAGCTTCACAATTTTATATATATTTATATATTGTTTCATCAATATTAATTATATGAGAAGTTAAAAGCATAGTAGCCTAAGATCATACGTTGTGCAATATGTCGGGAGACAGAGGCAGACATTATTGACCACTTCATTATATGTTTCTTACTGTATAAAGCCTTTCTTTAAATTGAATTTCGTTTTGTATTAATTTTATCTTAATTTTAAATGATGTTTTATAACCAATTGTCTGAATTTAATAAATAAGAAGTAGCCTAATAGCAGGCATCAGGACACGGAGCGGATCAACGGCGCATGAACTGGAAATTAACGAAACTCAGCGTATAAGCTACATGCCTCACAGACCTGAGAAACATATAGAAAGCTTGAAATGTGTAGCCTACTTTTAAACAAAACAATTCAAAACGAAAGAAAACAGCTCTGTCTCCTGTCCTGGTTATATTTGACATAGGCCTATATAGCCTATTCAATAATCATTAGGCTACTTTTCCCGTTTCTTTGTGACGTTTTCATGAACGAGTCATCACCTCTCAATAGTTAATATTGTTATTTGGTGTTCAGTTTATACAGGTTTTCAAATGTTATTTAATAAAAATATTATTTTTTCCCCCTGTGGCTGTGTTTGCATTAAAGGGATAGTTCACTTTGAAATTAATTTTTGATATGTTTTAGCTTACCTCAAGGACATCCAAGATGTAGGTGTCTTTGTTTCCACAGTATTTTCAATTTTGATATTTTTAGGTCAAACCATTCTTGTCTGAAAGTCATATCATGCAGGTCTATGGGGTCCACCTCAAAGAGCATGCACAGAGAAGTCCAAATGAAACATGATTTAATGACTCGTAAATGTAAGTACACATTGATGGCCTAAGACACGAAACGAGCGGTTTGTGTGAGAAAACGAACAGTATGTATATCGTTTTTACCTCTTGTAACAAAGCCATGTCCAAGTGATCTGAGAGCGCGCGCGCTTCCTTCTGTGTGACGTGTGCGCAGACTGGTGCATAGATATGTATACACTAGATTTCGCATTAAAGACATTCGTTCCAATGAACTGCCGTAGCCAAGGCGACATCTAGTGTATACATCTATGCACCAGTCTGCACACACGTCACACACCAGGAAGCGCGCGCGCCCTCAGATCACTTGGACCTTTTACAAGGCGCCGCATCTCACTGAACCCGTGTTTAGACCCGCGTTTCCCCGTGTCCGACCCGACCCGCACCCGTATCCGACACAGTTGGATATTTTTCACCCGTTTGAGCAAAATTTGCGGGTACCCGAACCCGTGCAGGACTCTGATACGAACCACATCCAACAGGAGTAACTGGCGACCCAAGAGGACGCTGTCTGAAAGGGATGTCCTGGTAATAACCCGAATTGTATCCAAAAAACATAAAACCGCAGCTAACTCACTGCAGAATTAAATGCGCACCTTGACTCCTCTGTGGCCACCAGAACTGTTCTGCACAGTCAGCAGATCTAAATGTTATGAGCCACTGTGGGATATGTTGGAGGACCCAGTCAGAAAGCCTTTGCCTCCGCCAGCATCACATATAGTGACCTGGCCACTATTTTGGAAGAGGAATGGCTCAAAATTCCCCCTGGCCACTGTGCAGGACTTGTATATGTCATTTTCAGTGTTTGTATCATGCGTGTTCCAGTCTGTGAATGAGTGGTGAGGATTTTCAGCGAGTCTCTCGGATACGCTGGGTCCGACCATCTCTATAGTCACTATCTTTATATACTGTGTTTGTAGGTACACATACAGCACCTATTCAGAGTGTTCTGTTCCCTGTGGCGGGGGCGTGCAGACCCGTACGGAGTACTGTATCAATGACAGAACATCTGCAATGGTAGAGGAATCTCACTGCAGTGCCAAAGGTCTAAGGAAACCAACCGCCCAGGTTTCCTGCAACCAGCACCTTTGTGCCGAGTACAGTGTTGGTCCTTTTGGTGATGTATGTAATTATTCCATTAATATTTATGTATGCTCAGAAGAATTTTTGGCAGGTGTTGCTCTTTTATTTATCACATTGATGATAGTGTTGTTGTTTGTTCCAGTGTTCAGTGACGTGTGGTGAGGGACAGCAGACGCGGGAGCTGTTCTGCGCCGGCGTGTCCCGGAGCGCCACTGCAGGGCTTCCACACGTCCACACCAGAGCAGATCCTGCCAGAGACCAGCTTGTCACCAAGTTTTTAGATACTACACCAATGATTTTAGCTTGGTGAGAAAAGGAAGGAGAGGAAGGGAATAAAGGAGAAAGCCAGACAGATTTAAGTGTTGTCCTCTCTCTGTCTCCTCCAGTGTTCTCGTAGCTGTGGAACTGGTACTCGCGAGCGCAGGGTGGTATGCATGGATTTGGATCACAATCAATATGCAGATGATAGATGTGCTTCTCTCAGCAGACCTCATGCTATGGAGAACTGCAACACACAGGCCTGCCCTGGAGCACAGAGTGAGTTCATCCATGGCCATTGACTGTGTGCTGTGTGCTATGAGGCACTCATTCTCACTTGTGTTGCTTTGGTTTAGTGGTGCCCAGCTTGCAGGACCCCGCTGCTCACGAGCGCTCCTTGCTTGGATTTGTGCCTCACACCCATGATGCATCCTCAGGTTAAAAAGCTGTCACAAATATGTTGATGATTCAAAAGCAGTTTTAAATTCCTGTTTCCATTACTCATGTGCTCGTGTCTATTGTATATGTGCTGATTCGTGCTCTACGTTGGACAGTTCACAGACCGAGCGACCCATACCCTTCTGTGATTGGTCCGCTTTGTGCCCAGTCACACTCCGGCTGCTGTCCTGATGGCCACACGGCTGCATCTGGGCCTCGTGGAGAAGGCTGTGCCCGCGCTGACTGTCACAGGTCCAGCTACATGTATACAGTATAATACATAAGTACTAAATACTCATATGATCTCCCCACACATCAATACACTTTCATAACTGATATTTTATTGTAGTACTATTATTTAAAAAAGACAGTAATAGTTTAAAAATCTTGTTTCCACTAAGATCACTATAATATATATAGACTTATATACAAGATATTTTAAAGTATTACTTTTTTAAAAATAACAGTACTACTATAAAATAAATCACTGACAGTCTATTTTAAAGGGTTAGTCCATTAAAAAAATATGGTTCTGTCATAGTTTACTCACTCTCATGCCAAATCTGTATGACTTTCCTTCAAGAATGGTTGAGAAGAACCAAACCGTTTTGGTTCCCATTGACTTGATTTTTTTTGTGTATAAAATAGAAGTCACTGGTAACCAAAATGTTTGGGTAACAAATACTCTTCAAAATATCTTATATTTAATATTCAAAAAATTCAAGTCATACATGTTTGAAATGACATGATGGTGAGTAAATGATGAAAGAATTTTCTATTTTGAGTCCAATTTTGATCCATTCGATATAATGAAGACTTTAAAACCTAAACTGACAATTGATATCCCTGCACACCATCATCTATGTTGTGTTTGTGTGTGTGATAATAGATATGGCTGCTGTCTGGATGGAGTAACAGCCGCCCGTAGCTTTGGAAGAGAAGGATGTCCTGATAGGGTATAATAGCTCATTTAATTTTCACACTACATTTTCCTTTATGCTTAATCTATCATCATATAATTGTATTTAATTGTATGAACTATCTTTCCAACACATTATCTCCTTTGTGTTTAGGACTACAGTCCAGTCCGCCAAGCCTCTGCTAGTGTGTGCTCTTTGGGACGAGATGTTGGCTCCTGTTATGAATGGACATCTCGTTTCTACTTTGATCATTCCTCGGCTCTTGCTCACATTTCTGGTTTGGGGGTTGCCAAGGAAATGGCAATAACTTTGCATCCAAAGAGGAATGTGAGCGGACATGTAAGGCTTCTGCCAGAGGCCTTGCCCCAAGAGAACCAACATCCAGGAGAGGGGTCAACGGGGTCAGAGGCCACAGAATGAGATCCCGTGCATAAAGGGTTTAAGGGATTGTCATCGATATCAACAAACAAATCCAACTTAGAATGTGCACACAGCAATTTTGCGCTGGCTAATATGAAAGGCATCTTGGGTTTATACTGACATTTATTGACATTCATTTGTGAAAAAATATTGAGTGCCCCCTCAAGCTTTTTATTGTAGTTTAAGATAAACAAGCATTAAGCATCAAAACAGCAAGTACATTTTTTTTATTTTTTTTTACATATTTCAATCTCAACTGTTTCATCAATTTCATGAAAATAAATTTGCTGTTTAGAATTAAGGTAAAATTATTTCCCTTTTCTTTATGTTTCTATATCCATATACTTTGTTCTTCAATTGTATTCTCTAGTCTTGCTACGCCATTAAAGTGCTAACACAAACTGAGAACTCTGATTGTTTATGATTCCACCCAATAACTTACCAGAATAATTATCTTGTAGCCTACAGAATTTGAGACGATCTTGCATGCAGATTTCTGTTTTTATTTTATTCGTTTATTTAACATGGACAGTGCACATTACAGTAAATGTGCCAGGGTTTATTTTTCATCTGGAGTTCCTGGACAGAATGTTACAAAGTCGCCCTGAAAACAAATATCAAATGTAAAGTCAAAATGATTTTTTTTTTTTTTAATTATGGTATAAACATACACAAAAACAAACAAACAAACAAATAAAAAATAAATAAATAAGCAAAAGCACAGACATACGAAGGATGCGCATTTTAGGCTACATCTAACACAAAACAATACGATATTGTTGCAAAAAAAACACAGCCATTATTTGCTGATCATTACAATACAATTTTAAACCCTCATAGCCCTCGAATTTGTACACTTTGGAGTTAAATTAAATTCCCCTTTGTGTAATCTTGACACACGCTTTTATTTTGAAAAGCCGAATCGCCACCGCCACTACCGGAAGTGAATGCTCGGTGCACATTTATGCTCTTTCTGTTGCTGCTCTCAGTGAATAGCCGTCAGCGGTTAGCACATCATTCATCGCGACGTTTAGATACCAGGAGCAGATATGGTATGTATTTCAGTTCTATATTTTGTATTATGGTATACATTGTTGTCGTTTGTCTTGTTAGAAAATCGTGTTTAATCGTGTGTCTTGACACGTTAAAAGATGAACGCGGGCAGCTAGCATCAGTGTAAGTTAGCAATGCAACGTCGAATATTCAGGAAATTTAAGTCCGCTGGAATATTTCTACATTCTCTTTCTACGTATTTAAGCACTTTGTTTAAAGTGTGAAATTTAAACAAACTCATTTTAAGTTCACCAGTGGTAGTATCTGTCTTGATGAGAAGCATCGAGACTGTTTTGTTTGGGGGAGGGTTGGAGTCCAGCAGCTGGTGTTGTCCGAGTCCAGAGATTCCGTGTTATATTTGAGCGGATTATATTTAATTTGACTTATTTCATGTGCCAAACGAGCATATCAGATTATGATGTTATCCTTTTAATATAAATGTGATCTATTAATTTCATTGTCAGATGTAAAATGGCACTAGCAAGTTATTAGCAGTAGGGGGCTCCACATAATTTGGTCTTTCTAATTTACTTAATGTATTTTTGTTCTTTAACATGTATAATTTAATTAAACTTGTGTTTGTTTCTTCCTGTTCAGTCTCACACTATTCTGCTGGTGCAGCCCACCAAGAGACCGGAAGGCAGAACATATGCAGACTATGAGTCTGTCAACGAATGCATGGAAGGTAGGATGTTTCTATCATTTTTAATGGACTAGAAATTAATGTCATGAACTATTCTAATGCATTTAATTCATATGTAACTCCCCTACAAAATAAAGGAGTCTGTAAGATGTATGAAGAGCATCTGAAGAGGATGAATCCCAACAGTCCCTCCATCACATATGACATAAGCCAGTTATTCGACTTTGTTGATGACCTTGCTGACCTCAGCTGTCTTGTGTAAGTAACCACACTGTTTACACCGCAGTGCACAACTAACACATGAGCGCTCTCCAATCATGTCCGCTTCTCTCACTCAAACAGGTACAGGGCGGACACACAAACCTACCAGCCCTACAACAAAGACTGGATCAAAGAGAAGATCTACGTGCTTCTGAGGCGCCAAGCCCAGCAGGCGGGCAAATGAGGAGTGTGAACGCTGGGTTATTTCTAAAGCTAGTCCCCAACTGCATCCGAACTACGCTACATCACAATAGAAGCACAGAGGAACCAAGTGGTGAAGTGATGCCGCTTAGTTCAGATTTTGTTGAATGCATGTCTATTCAGTCACGATGTCAAAGAATAGATTGAAAATATTTTGCATTTTAAATCGAATTTTTGTAACCGGAGTTAGGGACTTGGGATATTTATCAGATTAGAGGGTAAAATTGGGGGGGAACAATCCCTCTCATTTAATGTTTTCTTGTGTTTTTTTTATTGTGGTTTAAATTTTTTTTTTTATTCAGTAAAGTTTAAAACTTACACATTTCAGATAATGGAGATAGTGCTGAGTCCTCTTATATCCCAACTTTTGTCCTCAGTACTGTTGCAGGTTTAGTTGACCCTCTCTGTTTTGTGTATGTATCCAGTAGTCACTGGAAAATAATAAAACATTTCTCACAAATATCAATACTGTTTTGTTTTGTTTCACAGCAAGGATGCATTAGATTTATCAAAAGTGACAAAGACATAATGTTACTAAACTTTTTTATTTCAAATAAATGCTTTTCTTTTGACCTTGAAAAAATATTAAGCAGCACAACTGTTTTCAACATTGGTAATAAAGATTTATTGAACACAATCATAGTATTAGAATGATTTCTGAAGAATCATGTCGCACAAGACTGGAAAAATTCAGCTTTTATTTTAAATCGTAATAAAATAATCACAATATTGCTGTTTTACGGCATTTTGAACTAAATAAATGTTAAGGGTAAGCGACTGCTATATAGCTAACTTCTGGAGCAAAAGCCAGTCCGCCCCGTTATCTAGCCTCGGCTGCGCCGCTACTGTGCCGTGGATGTGCAGCTACGGGGTAATTCTTCAAATAAGAACTTGCTGAACTAATTCCTCTGAAATACGCAAGTTTCTGCTATAATTCCCACGCCTGCCCCGCTTCACCGGGTGTACAACAACTTTTATGAGTTCTTTGCGGCCTATAAGCAACTTTTTCTACTGATGTTGAAAAACTAATGTTTGCCTTCATTTAATTTTTCCAGAATCTAACCCACCTTTGTCCTGCAAAGAAGCGTTACACTGCATTAGCACTGTAGTGACGTCTGTGATCATGCTTGGTGCTGTAGTGGAAACCCCAGAGGTTTCGTTCGGGTCTGTTGGTTATGATCCACTGTGTATTTGCATAGTTCTTGGAAAGGTACCAAAGTAACTTTTGAGGAAGCACATACATGTTTATGACAGTTACTGGTTAGCCAAGCAAACAGCGGAGTACAAGACGTATAGTACTATAGGAATACAGTAACGCTAGATACAGTATAAGATAAAGCTGCAACAATTAATGTTTTGTAACAGATTTGCCATCTGGCCAGTGAGCTTGATCTGTGATGGTAATGATGCGCTGTGGTTTCAGGCCGACTCTTGCATCGGGGAAATGTAGATTAGCTGTAGTGTTATCATGCATCACTATAGCGGGCACTTCTGACCTCTATGTGCTTTTATGTTTACATTAACTTGATTTTTTTTTTTTAAACATTTCTTAAGCAGTATTCAATAAAATTAAAATAATTAATAACTTGTTGAGTTCATTCAGCTTTGAGAAAGACCGGCAATAGTGGTTTCTGAGTGAATGGTGAAGTGTTTACTTTCGAAACCATCCAACCTGATCTCATGAGAACATTTAACTATTTTATGAGGTGGCCATTTTGTAGGAATTAGTATGATGTGATTAACATGTAAACATAACATTTTTTTGAAGAAAAAAAAGGGAAGCATGAAGGTCAGTTGTTGATTGGATGAGGCAGATATGAATGTGACTGAATTGTGAGAAAGTGGCAGGAGAAGTCCTGATACTCCCGAGAGAAGTCCTGATACTCCCGAGAGAAGTCCTGATACTCCCGAGAGGAGTCCTGATACTCCCGAGAGAAGTCCTGATACTCCCGAGAGAAGTCCTGATACTCCCGAGAGAAGTCCTGATACTCCCGAGAGAAGTCCTGATACTCCCGAGAGAAGTCCTGATACTCCCGAGAGAAGTCCTGATACTCCCGAGAGAAGTCCTGATACTCCCGAGAGAAGTCCTGATACTCCCGAGAGAAGTCCTGATACTCCCGAGAGAAGTCCTGATACTCCCGAGAGAAGTCCTGATACTCCCGAGAGGAGTCCTGATACTCCCGAGAGGAGTCCTGATACTCCCGAGAGGAGTCCTGATACTCCCGAGAGAAGTCCTGATACTCCCGAGAGGAGTCCTGATACTCCCGAGAGGAGTCCTGATACTCCCGAGAGGAGTCCTGATACTCCCGAGAGGAGTCCTGATACTCCCGAGAGGAGTCTGCCGTTTCACCGGATGATCGAGACGGATAAAAAAATAAGCAAAACTAAAAAAGATAAAATTAAACATGCATGGATGAATCGTTCACAGTAAGATAATTAAGAATAAGATGCATTTTTAAAACAGAGTGGATTTTAATGGAATGCTGACTAACCTTTTCAGGTCATCTTTAAAAATGCTTACACCTAGTTAATCACCTAGCAACCACCCACAACACCTTAGCAACCAGTTTGACCTATTATCAACAGCAATGCCCTAGCAGCTTGCGACACCATAGCATTGTGTTGGTGAGTTTTGATCGGACAAGCAACACTAAAAATGTAGTTTGTAATTCATTTTACAGTTATATAATCTACAAGCTGGCGCAGCGACCTATGGCTGTAACACACTGGCTATGATGGGGACTTGCTCCGAAGCACAGCTTGGACTGGAATACCAGCATGGGACGGCCTGTGTTCCCAACAGAGGCTTCTCCTGTTACTTATAATGGCTGTAAATGAAACTACAATGTATTCGGTCTCAGAGACAAATTATTTTTACTGTATGAATGACAAAACATATTCGTTCATTGTCTTTACGCGCGCTCAGCCATTCTCTCAAGGAGCTGCGCATGTTCGCGCTCACTTTCCCTCTCATTCACATTCTCCTCCATCATGTCCCTTCTTCCCTTTCACCGGCAGTGAGTGTTTGATGTTACGAAACACCCGTGTGTCTGCGCTGCTCATTTTGGCGCACTGTGCCTTTAAACGGTGGCGGCGGCCCTGCGCCTGCAGCACAGGAAACCCCGTAGCGACTTTCTGAGGGGACCCAAGATGGCCGAATCTTCACAGTGGGGCTAATAATTACTTTTCGTCACGTCGCTGCTATTTCACGGTGCTCGACGGTCGCGCTGGCCATTCGCCATCCCGGAAAGCGAAACGAACGAGTCTATTCGATTAGTTGCATTGGGGAATGTTTATCTCTATGTGAAAAGAGACTGGCTGGTCCATCCGCGGCCCGTAGCCAGAATATGGCGGAATACTTGGGAGAAAATATAGCTTAGCTTATTATGAACGCGCCGCTTTATACACGACTCTTCCCGCATTTTCACCGATCACGCGCGAGTATAATTATTAAATAGAGGAATCGGTACGTCTTTGGAGTTAATTCGCGCACGCTTCGAACGTTTATGTGTTAAAAATGACTCGCGCGAGGAGATAGCCTGCTAGCTGAGGCGCTAGCTACGCTAACACCGTTTGACTGAATTAGTCGCAGCGTTAGCATAGCTAAGTTAGCTTAAAGTAAGGGGGCACGGAGAAAAATAAACACGTTCTGCATTCGTGCTCGGACTGCATACTTTTAAACTAACATCTCACCGCTTCACCCTCTTTTAGAAACGGAAGTGCTTTTTGTTGTTACGTTTATAAAGATTTCAAAATATTGAGTATGTTGTGGAGAGTCTCGGCTGCACACAGCAGCTAGCTGACCATTGCTAGACTGGTCAGGATAATTGTTCTGTAAAGCACAAGTTAACTGTTGTAGACCCCACAACAACACACTGCATCAGCTTCGAGACAGCTTGCCACTGACAGCCATAAGTTACATTTCAGCTTGAAGTTGACCGCAGATTCTGTTGCCTCTTGCAAGGCAAGGACGTTGAGATTTATTAAATTAAAGGCGAAAGCCTGTTTGAGAATTACTTGCAAGGATGACGGACACTCGTAGACGAGTAAAAGTGTACACTCTGAACGAGGATCGCCAGTGGGACGACCGGGGGACGGGGCATGTGTCATCCGCCTACGTGGAGAGACTGAAAGGCATGTCTCTCCTGGTGCGCGCCGAGAGTGATGGTAGGTTCAAAACACGACATGCATGATGTACATGGTCACTTCTGATTGAGACTGCAATTAAGATGTGCCCGTTCTTTAAAACAGGATCACTGCTGCTGGAGTCAAAAATAAACCCTAACACCGCCTATCAGAAACAGCAGGTGCGTTTGAATGACATGATCTTATTGACAACTCATCAGTGCATTTGTGAACATAATTCATGAATATGTGCTTTAAATGTCTTTGTTAAAACTAGTCAAGTATACATTAGTCGTGTAAAGATGCAAGACGGCACAGGTGAATAAGATTGATAAACATCACATACCCTAACTTTCCCAGTACAACAACCCTAATGTTACATTATGTCATGCATATTATATAAAAGTCAGACATGGGAAACAATAGTAGGTAACAATTTCAGAACATAAATCTAGTAAGAACAGTTTATTGAAATATTAGACAATTTAAAAAAAAAATGTTTGCATGTGTGTTGTACGTCATATTTGAGCTAAAATGGAGCTCACACCCGAGAAAGAAAATTTTATTCAGACATCCAAACTGATCATAATCATGCAATAATAGTTCTTAGTAAGATTAAATGAAATGCTTTGTTTTATGATCCAAGCTCTGTACTTTTAATTGTGTGGGGTTAAAACATGTAATGCTGTCACAAAATAATGATTGAGAGATGTACAAACTAATGTTCCCCAAAAGCCTGTTGTATCATACTTATTAATGCATAGATTGTAACCATAGATGGAGGCCTGAGAAATCCATGTATCAAATATGATACAATAGGTGGTTTAAAAATGTTTAGTTTGATTACTCATTCACATGTGCTAATTTGCATAAACTTCCAAAACTTTTCTTGGCTGTATAAGAGTTAAAGGTTTTCAAAGAGGGGGTTTTGGATTCTCTTTTTTTATCATTCTCAACAGACAGATTTTTCTTTTTTTTATGAATAAAATATTAAATAAATCAGGCAAATGATATATGAAGCCCTCTGTAAAAGCCTTCAGAATATAGAACTGTAAAGTGTGGTGTATGTAAGTGATTTCTGAAGTTAAGATTTCTGACTCGGCGCATTCATTCATTTTGAGAACACCCTTTAAAGTTATTTATTATTAAAATCTACAGACACAAATCGATAATGTGTACAGAAATAAATATTAAAAAATATGCTTGGTATGTTTTCTATCTACTCTAAAAGAAGACATGTTGTGGAAGCAAAATAGCTCAAAATTGACAAGTGTCATGAAAAAAAGTGGTTTAGTTCCTTGTTCCTGTTTTTTGGGCATTAGTTGATGGCATCTGCATTTCTCTTTGAAGGACACACTAATAGTCTGGTCCGAGGCTGAGAACTATGACCTGGCCCTCAGCTTCCAGGAAAAGGCTGGCTGTGATGAGATCTGGGAGAAAATATGTCAGGTGATTATGCTTATCATAGTGATGTACATTATAATATTGCATGTCGGTGTAGTGCCCTGTTCTGAAAGCCTGTGTGTGTGTGTGTGTGTGTGTGTGTGTGTGTGTGTGCAGGTGCAGGGGAAGGACCCCTCCGTGGACATCACGCAGGAGCTGATAGACGAGTCTGAGGAGGAGCGCTTCGATGACATGTCTTCTCCTGGCCTTGAACTTCCGCCGTGCGAGCTCTCCCGGCTCGAGGAGGTGGCCGAGCTGGTGGCCTCGTCCTTACCTTCTCCGCTACGGCGGGAGAAACTGGCCCTGGCGCTGGAGAACGAGGGCTACATCCGCAAGCTGCTGGAGCTGTTTCGCGTGTGCGAGGACTTGGAGAACCGGGAAGGCTTGCACCACCTCTATGACATCATCAAAGGCATTTTCCTCCTCAACCGCACGGCGCTGTTCGAAGTCATGTTCTCCGAAGAATGCATCATGGACGTGATCGGGTGTCTGGAGTTCGATCCGTCGCTACCCCAACCGCGCAGGCATCGAGAGTTCCTGACCACCACGGCGAGGTTTAAAGAGGTCATTCCCATCTCGGACCCGGAGCTGCGGCAGAAGATCCACCAGACGTACCGGGTGCAGTACATCCAGGACATGGTGCTGCCCACCCCCTCCGTCTTTGAGGAGAACATGCTCTCCACGCTGCACTCCTTCATCTTCTTCAACAAAGTGGAGATTGTTGGCATGCTGCAGGTGGGTGTTCTACTAGCCGTGTGTACGTGATCACGTGTGTACCATTAGTGGTTGAGTAGGGATGTGACGGTGAGGATATTTTCCCACGTGTGACGTCACCGGCATCACCGTCGGGGCTTTAGAATCGCTCAGTTGAAAGCAAACCTAGAATGCCCACGTCTGCATGGCCATTCGTAATGGTACGGCGCAGAGTAAGCATGTTCAATTAATTCCTATAGGAATGGGTTAGCCTAACCTTAGCTAACCCTAACCTAGCCTTAGCTAACCCTATAGGAATGGACATTATGAATGCCCGTGCGGATGTGTGCATTTTAGTTTCGCTTTCAAATTAGCGCCAGTTCATGGGCGGATTGCTTGAATGGTGAGTTCATTAGTTTATTATTCCTAATGAAAAACACAACAGCAAAACAGTACAATGACAGATTCGCTTAAATAGGTGCTTTGACACCAAATATTCCGCCATCACCTTGTCAGTCAGATCCTCACTCTCGTGACGAATGAAATCTGACTCCTGCCGCTGTTCTGTGCTGCGACTCGATCGGCTCACAATTTATTAAGCAGACAAGTTCAGTTTTTAATTGTAGTGTCTGTTCTCTTAGTGAACAAAAGGATGGCGCCGTGGTGGGCAAGTGAAGTAACCGTGTGGCTTCTGAACAGCGGTGACACAGACTATCGTAGCAAGCCTATAGTTGAGTTAACTCTACCGAGCGAAACAAGCTAAAGATTAACTGTCCATTTAGGCTTCTAGCATCATATCTCACACAGGTAACGTGCATGTCATAGCTCACTATGTGTCATTGTTCCTTCTCACCACGATTTTCACAGCAGCAACTTCCGTCTCATTGCATCCTCAGCAGAACCCTTGCTTGCAGAGGCTAAGTTTACATGTTAGTGCTGCTGTTAATATTTCCCTGTTTGCATTACCTGAGAACATCTCATTGCCACGGTGGGCTGTGGTTCTTTGCTGGAAAGGTCATCAGATATGTGTTCCGCACCAGAAGGTCTTCAGATTAAGGATACAGCACTAACTGTTTTCAGATGCATGTGATCATATTCAGTAGAAGGCCGGCGACAGTACCTCAGGAGTAACGGGGAGTGATGGATATTAGAGATGTTTTCATCGTTCAGTTGGGTTTCACTGCTAAAGTGAGTTACAAAATATATTTTATGAAAATGGTTTCATAAACATGATTCTCACCTCACAGTGGAATTGTTTGGTATTGGTTGGAGTTAGGGGAGGGGGCTTGTTTCCATGGGAACAGCACCATCATGTTCTTTAGAGCCACATCATGTGACGTCACTGACGCTTGGCAGGCGTGCTGTATGATCACTTTCTGCAACCGCCAGCTTCTTCTGTACAGTATGGTGGTTTCATCCATCTTTGCAGATAAGGGTGCATAATATATGGCACACTATTGTTTTAATATTACCATATCCCATTACTTCCTGAATGTAATCTGGTAGATGTTAAATAAACTGGCCATAGATACTAAAAGCTATTTCTTATGATTGTCTGAGCAATTAGATGGACTTTCCCATGACCGTATGATATGATCACAGTTTTTTAGTTCACTTGATTTGTTCCTCTTTTTTTGAGGTGTAATCTTTCATGTCCACGACAAGGTGATGGAGTAAAACACAGTATCAGTCACATGTCTAACCTTGCTGTCGACGTGCATTGATCAAATATACGCCACAAGCCACCCTCATTCATCTAGAGGTCAAGTAGTGTTGCAGAACAGATTTGAGCCTCTATGATTTACAACTGAATATTGAGCTCAAAATGACATTAGGATAATGTATATAAACAATTAACATTTATCAAAAACCAGGTTTAATGTGGCCAGTCTGGCTAAACAAAATGATTAGTGGTTGTAATTCACACAATATGGAAGGAAAGGGATTGAGTATCAGAAAATAAATGTTAGGGTTAGGGTGGGGTTAGGGTTAAATGTTAATGTTGTGAATACAGGCCATTTCATATCTTACTCGTTCTAGGCGGAGTGGGAATCTTTAAGCACCTCACCATCCGATTCTGGGAGTCACAGTCCGACTTGAAACTATTATTGATCTACCTCTTTTTATTAACTAATTAGTTTACTTTAAATCTTAAATTTATTTGTACTTAAAAAAAAAAAAGGGGGCTCAATACTAAGGATTTTTCTGTTGGCCCAGTCAGGCCAGCGGGTAATCTTCACATGCCCTGCCTGCCAACCTTTCCACAGGCCCCTCCACAAAAATAAACATAAAAAAAAGTTTTGTTGTTGTTTTGATCCATATAACATTGTAGGGCTGCATGATTTTGAGGGAAATCTAATTTGCGATTTTTCTGGTTTATAAATTGTGATCACAATTTAAAATGTAAAATGTTTTTATACATAAATATGATAATAATATTTATAATAACTACTAATTATGATTGCAAAATTAAATTATTAAAATAATAAATATTACTTTTGTAATAACAATATTAACACTGCAAGACGGCTATTACTATACATTATTAGAAAGGTCTAAGGTTTTATTATAAAATATGACATTATTATGAAAAAAAAATCTGTGATGGTAATTTCTTAAAGGGTTAGGTCACCCCGAAATTAAAATGATCACCCTTATGTTGTCCCAAACGTCTGAGTTTCTTTCTTCTGTTTTCATTTTTGGCTGAACTAACCCTGTATTTTTGTCAGGAAATCGTATGCGTCCACAGAGGACATCTCCTGTACTCCCTCTATCGCCACACTGGGGAAAAACTTGTGGATTCGCATGTTTACTTAGACTTTAGAGAAAACGGAGAGAATTATTTTTCCTTTTTGGCACAGAATAGCGCGTGGACAGCGTGCGTGTCTCTGGTTCCTTCCACTGTAGGAAAATGAAGCCAGAATATCCCAGAAATTATCTTTGCCAACTAGGGCTGTCACTCTTGAGAAAAATCTAATTCGAACGGATATCAAATACCAAGCTATATATTTGAATAAATGTGTTTTTGCAAAACAGATATAAATCCGACCTTCAATTCCCACGCTATATGCAGATTTAATGGATTTAATGCCACCGAAAGCAACAGATATGAGCTGCATTTTATTGATCATCAGCTAACATTTAAAACTCAAAGACTGCAATAAGAGAGCGGCAGCCCTGGTCAGATCATTTAGTTTCTTTACTTTTAATGCAGATTATTATTATTGTGTGTTAAAGCGTCTGCGACTTCACTTTGATTTGCGATAGTTTGCACGTTGGCTTGACGCTTGATGAATAGATTATCTGCGGTGATGCGTGTTGCAGCGCGCCGTCATATCTGACACACACAGCCTGTAACACGCTTTCAAAATAACACGCTTTTTAAAATAAAAAACAATCTGTCTAATCATAGACTGTAAAAAATACGCTACATGGCACTTTAAAAACCGGATAGTTTATTTGTAGTTCGATTACGGATATTTCACGTCATGTTGGAATGCATATTCAAATATCGAATATAAAGTGACAGCCCTATTGCCAACGATCGCTGTTGCAGATAGAGACGTTTGACTGATGAAACCAAGATAATAAACATGTATAATGCAATTCTAATCGCATATCCTTGAATACAATAAAATATAATTTTTAATTTCTGCCTCATTCTGTGATATGAAGCCACGTCAGATCACAAAAGGGAGTTCTTTCACACACTCAACTATGGAGTAAGTTTGGAGTAAAAACATCATTAAATGTTCTCTTTTGTTTGACAACAGATGTGTAAATGCGTATTACAAGTCTTTGGGAAGATGTTTGGAGCATGTTGCTTTTTCTAACGCACATTAAAAGTGACTTGACCTCATAGTGCTTGCAGTGATGGAGTGGCATTTACTGCGAACGGGTCAATCCGCTCTTCACCATGAAACGGACTTCATGAACAAAAATTGAGATGTCTTTAATCAAGAATAGAGAATTGTGAAATTTCTCAATTATAAATTTCTAATAACTAATAAAGTTCAAACATTATTGAAGACTAGTGAGTCTTCAGTAATAAAATTGCTTGTTTTAAAAAGAAGTTACAAGCAACTTCTCAGATAAATACAGCAGAACAAAGATACAAATGACCGTGATCATGTACAGAAATTTAATAATCACTAAATTCCATAAATGTAATAATGGCACTAGAATTTTAGGCTGCTGTCAGTAAGACCGAATGCACGAATAGTATACGGTTACATATGCGTTTTCTTTTTCTGTTTACGTTAATTTAAGACATAACTGACTAGGTTTACGTGAATGGCCTACTCACCAAGACGGGCATTTAGACAAACTTAAGTTTGTGTTTCCATTCAAGTGCAAAAAGAAAGAGAACTCAGTTCAGCAGCTGCGAGCCGCCCCCCGTCAGTCACGTGTGTGTGTGTGTGTGTGTGTGTGTGATTGCTTGTATGTTAACTATATATATTCTGAAAACATACAAGCAAGTAGTAGATAATAAAGAGGAACAGAGAAACCCGCAGTAACTGTTATCAGTACCTAAGAGTGCTTTCAGTATCGGAACATTCTCCAGTCAAGACGAGAGCATTACGGGATGTTTCTCTTTCTCAGCTTTACTAATTATTACGGATGACATCATAGGCAGCGGAGATCTAATAAGCTGCGTTCACACTAATGCACAGATCTGCTTTGAGACATCAGATGTGTTGTTCTGTCAGTCTAATCCCTTAAGGCATAACTGACTGTTTACATTCATTTCATGTCATAAAAGCATAACGACATAACCTTTAAAAATATATATTAAGGTAAATGTAATAACCAGAGCTGTTTCGTGTGTGTGTGTGTGTGTGTGTGTGTGTGGGCTTTCAGGACGATGAGAAGTTTTTGACCGAGCTCTTTGCACAGCTGACTGATGAAGCCACGGACGACGACAAGCGGCATGAACTGGTATGATAGCAGCATTACTAATGGATGCCTCCTCCTCAACATAATGGGATGCAAACAAAACTCATATTGTGTGTCACATCCAGGTAAATTTCCTGAAGGAGTTTTGTGCATTTTCACAAACGTTACAACCACAGAACAGAGATGCGTTCTTCAAAACGCTTTCCAACATGGGAATCCTGCCAGCGCTGGAAGTTATTCTTGTAAGATATCCTTGCTATTTTAAATCGAGTGTCAGTTTGGTGGTTTCTTTTTTCTTTTTAAAATGTTAACATCTTTACTAATGAGACTGTTGTATTGTATGTTATCGAGACTTTATGCATTTAAAACGGTCTCTGACTTGCTTGAACTTTCCTATCAATGAAAACCAGAACTTCTGCTGTATTTACCAACGTGTGTGTGCTTTTCAAAGGGCATGGATGATGTGCAGGTGCGCGGAGCAGCCACTGATATCTTCTCCTACCTGGTGGAGTACAACCCCTCCATGGTGCGAGAGTTTGTTATGCAGGAGTCTCAACAGAACGATGACGTAAGTCGGACATGCCCACTGACCCATGTGATCACTCTATCTACTTGTCATCCTCACTAATTGTCTCTTCTTAAAGGACATTCTGTTGATCAATCTGATCATTGAGCATATGATCTGTGACACGGACCCAGAGTTGGGTGGAGCCGTACAGTTAAT
The DNA here is from genome assembly GCF_949152265.1 of Phoxinus phoxinus. Classification (NCBI taxonomy): domain Eukaryota; kingdom Metazoa; phylum Chordata; class Actinopteri; order Cypriniformes; family Leuciscidae; genus Phoxinus; species Phoxinus phoxinus. The sequence continues at coordinate 15,831 of NW_027639416.1, read as the reverse complement.
GGGGTTGCTCAGGACGCTAGTGGACCCAGAGAACATGCTGGCTACTGCTAATGTGAGACCGGTTTTAATATGATATTCACTTTCATTGTCAGAAAAACATACTCCTTTAATTTCCTTAACTGTCTGGGTCCCTGCAGAAGACAGAGAAGACCGAGTTCTTGAGTTTCTTCTATAAGCACTGCATGCATGTGCTCTCAGCTCCACTTCTTGCCAACACCACAGAAGAAAAACCCAGCAAAGGTAATAATTAGGGTTTTCTGTGCGCATGCGTGCAGACTGGGTGCGTGTGCAGCCTTTCTGAATCATTGCTTAATTGAAATTTGCATACCTATTTAAAGCCGTAACATCTGCAGATTTCTCACTCTGTGTGTTTGTGCTGTCAGATGATTTCCAGACGTGTCAGCTTCTGGCTCTGATCGTAGAGCTGCTCACGTTCTGTGTGGAGCATCACACGTATCACATAAAGAACTACATCATCAACAAAGACATCCTCCGCAGAGTACTGGTGCTCACTGCTTCTCAGCACGCTTTCTTGGCCTTGTGTGAGTATTTGCACTCGCACACATACATATAACATTCATAATGCCACAAGAGTGGGCTCAGGTGTGTTTGAAGTGCTATCAGAATGACAGTAAGTATTTTTGCTTGTTGTCCATTAGCTCACGTTTCTGTCATGCCACCATTCTTGCATGCCTTAAAACCAACAATATATTTGTAAATGTTTAATTGTACATTTTTAGGCTTCATTGAAGTGTACATTTATTTAGTATTTACTTTAAAATTATTTATATATTTTTCTTATAAGTAATGTTTTTTTTTCCGTTTTTTTAAAACAAATTTATAAAGATTGATTTGTTTGCAATTTTCATACTCTTCTTTTGCTGCCAAGGTCTTGTCTCTGTGACACACAAGGCATTTGTGCTCCGATCAAATCCTCTGCTTATCAACAGCGGTTACACAATGTTATTTATACCATTATAGTTTTTATTTTTCAATTTAGTTTTTTAGTGATTAAGTTAGTTAATTTAAATATTTAAATTTCATTTCAGTTAGTAATTTTAGCGCTTTAATTTAGTGCAATTAGTTGCCAAGGCAACACTTTTAATTTTTGTTTTTCGTAGCGGGGTTTGATACTAAAAGTATGATTTTTTTTTTTTTTTTTAAAGACTCTGAACTAGACTCTAAATGATAAGTAGTACTAGACAAATGACACGGCATAATCAGTCACGCCACTCACCATGGGAAGATTCACGCCGCACAGTCAAGAACACCAATGATGCTGATCCATGTTAACTATGAAAAGCTCTGTTGATAATGACCAATGTTACATTATCACAACCCATGCTGGGCCAGCAGCTTTATCAAGCACTCATTTATACCAATACCAAACTCAATGCTAACCCATTATCAAGCACTCATTTATACCAATACCAAACTCAATGCTAACCCATTATCAAGCACTCATTTATACCAATACCAAACTCAATGCTAACCCATTATCAAGCACTCATTTATACCAATACCAAACTCAATGCTAACCCATTATCAAGCACTCATTTATACCAATACCAAACTCAATGCTAACCCATTATCAAGCACTCATTTATACCAATACCAAACTCAATCCTAACCCATTGACAGGCATCAGACATAACTTGGCTGTTAAATCTCTCTAACCCTTTCTCAATCATTCCTCTTGTTCAGGTGCTTTGCGGTTCATGAGGAAAATCATTGGCCTGAAGGATGAGTTTTATAACCGATACATTATGAGGAACTTCCTGTTTGAGCCAGTGGTCAAAGCTTTCCTCAACAATGGATCGAGATACAACCTCATCAACTCAGCCATTATAGAGATGTTCGAGTATGTCAGAGTGGTGAGTACATTTATCCAAACATCTCTTGATGCTCCTGAACATACCGTTAGACGGATATATATTTAATTTTGTTCATAATTTCTGTGTGTAGGAGGATGTGAAGTCCCTGACGGCTCATATCATAGAGAACTACTGGAAAGCCCTGGAGGATGTAGACTATGTACAGACGTTTAAGGGACTGAAGCTCCGATATGAACAGCAGAGAGAAAGACAGGACAACCCTAAGCTTGACAGGTATATGGTCATTTCAAACCATCGTCATGGATCCTCAAATTGAGTGAATCTCTAATGAGGGACGTAATTCTTAAATTTGTATTGAGAATCGTTTATAAATGTGTTTTCAACTAAAGAGACTAAGTCTCTCTGTGGTTTTCAGCCAAAATAAAAGCCCTTTGGTTTGATATTTGAAAGCAATTAAGACAGCCATAGTATTAGTATGTTTTGTAAAATACATTTTTAACTTTACAGTACAAGTGTAAATACTATAGTAGTGTATTTCTTTATTGTTATTTTTAATTTAATAAAATACAATATTTTAACAGTATTATTTTTGGCCTTGTTGAATGGGTCCCATAACACCAACAGTATGAGTGTGGCCTGAGACAACTGAACTGGAGAGGTTTTATTTTATTGTTTTAAGCTATATCTAGTCAAGGGTGAATTCCCCGATGCCTACCACATTTTAATGTCGAAATTTAAAAAAATAAAAACTGTGCATGTAATATTTACTTAGTGCATTCGTTGTGCATGTAATTGCTACTTTCAAGTGGATGTACCTTTTAATGAATGTAATTTGTGCCTGCATGCTTGTCTTCAGTATGCGGTCGATCCTGAGAAATCACCGTTTTCGCCGGGATGCGCGGACGCTGGAAGACGAGGAGGAGATGTGGTTTAACACGGATGAGGAAGACTTGGAGGACGGTGAAGCCGTGGTGCCGCCCTCAGATAAGATGAAGAGTGACGAGGACCTGATGGATCCCATCAGCAAGTTCATGGAGAGGAAGAAACGTGCGTTACTGCTAATGTTAATGAGCAACCACTACGACTCCATATCTGACTGCATGCTTTAATACAACTTGCATTGCTTGGTGTGTTTTAATTGATAATTTTCCCCTGTTTTTCCCCAAGTGAAAGATTCTGAAGAGAAGGAGGTTTTGACCGGGAAGGCGAGCCTCTCAGGACGGCAGAGCCCCAGTTTTAAACTCTCCTTTTCCAGCTCTCCAAAGCCTAGTCTGTCCTCTCCTCCAACCGCATCCCTCCACCCCGGGTCACCTGGGTCTCCAAGCTCTCCTGGGACCGGAGCCCGGAGCTCCCCGCCTGCGGCAGCGGTCACCACCAAGGTGCTTATGCAGGCTGGACACTGAAAGGGTGACCCCAAATTGTATTTCTTACTGCTTGCTTGTTTCTGATGGCATCTTCTCTCATTCCAGGGAGGGTTGGTGGGGTTGGTGGACTATCCTGATGATGATGAAGAGGATGAGGACGAGGAAGATGCAGACAGTAAAGAAGAAAGTCCTCCGCTGTCCAAGAAGTCCAAGCTGAGCTCCTAAAGCACTCCCTCGTCAGTCAGCAGTCATGCTCAAAGGGAGCTTCATCCAGAGACTATTGCAGCGCTCAGCCTAGAACTCAAAACTGAAACTCAATGAATGAATACATAATGAATGGATAAATGAACGAATGCAGCCCCGCAGGTGTCCATGGGGCGCCGTGTGAGGAACGGAGAAATGGAGAGCAAGAGAGGGAGACGATTCGGTCACAGAGCGAAAAGGTGAATGTCTCCGCATGGAGTTTGTCCAAGTGCCAATCTGCAGGAGAGAGAGAGAGAGAGAGAGAGAGAGACTCGTGAACCGGACGGAGAGATCGAAGAGAATATAAAACTGTGGTCTGGACAAAGAACTATAAAAAAGGATTTAATAAGAAATGCATTTCGACAAGCCGGAAAGTACTGGGGGGTGAAATGACCTCACACGCAGTCAGTTACTCAGACACCCAAACTGTTGCCCCACAGAGCGTCCCAGGCTTGGACTGGACACACTGCCCCCCCTCTCAGGGAAGGACGTCACATGACCCGAACTGGGCCAGCCAATTCACAACCACCACTCACCTTTGCTGACATCATCTCCATTTCTTTCTCTCCTTCCTCTAGCCCTTTTTCTGTTGGCCTTTTTTCCTCTTGATTCTTTTTTTTGTGAGTTTCTAGGGCCAGACGGGACACTGGGGAGCAAAGCAGTCTGGGTCGTCATTGTTTATGATGTCACCGTTGTTCTCGTGGCTCAGCGGAAGTTCTTCCTCTTTCAAAGCCAGCAGTTCCCTCCTTTTCTTATTCTGTTGTTCTCCTCTCTCATTTTTTTAAATGACATAAAAGAGACCTGCCTTTAAATGTTCAGGACGTTTTCAGCCGCACTTGAACAGGTTTTTAAAACCTCAGTGGGGGAGATAGTTTTACCCTTTTTTTGCCCTTCAAAACTGCAGATTTTTTGGAAAATTTGTAAGCCCGTCTTGATTAAAGATTGAGTGGAACTCTAGATGTGATCGATTTGTCATATCTTCATTTTCTTTTCTTTTACATGTGTACTCTTAGTTGTGCAGTATATTTTGGACCATTAAAAGACCTTTGCTGTATAGATCTCTCACGGTTGTGCTGGTTCCCTGTATCATGTCCCCTGTGCTGATGTTTTGTGTTCTGGAATGGGATTTCGTGACTGAAATGATCCTCCTGTCTGCTCATCGGGATACGTCAGTGCGAAGTCCTGCCTCCGCTGACGGAAGCTTTCTAAACAACCTGCACACAATTAAAGATAACAGTTTTTATTTTCTGAAATATCATTTGTTTCTGTGTGCTTGAAGACCCCGAGGACGGTGTGGGCATGCACTAGAGGGCGCTCTTCACCTTCATATGTTCATGCAAAAATAAGAGCAACAAACAGGAGCCAGAAAGTAACTTGTAGTGTTTATGCACTACTGGTCAGAAGTTTGCAAAAAATACTTTTATCATTTGTTGATAATATATATCATTTTAATTTACTCTTTTCGGTTTTATTGTATTTTAAAGTGTAATTAATTCCTGTGGTCAAATCTGAATGTCTAGCACCATTACTCCAGTCTTCAGTGTCACATGATCCTTCAGAAATTATTATATGCTGATTTGGTGCTTTATTATGACTGGTGCTAAGTTATTAATAATTGGAAACTAAACATTTTTGTGGAAACTGATACTTTCCCACCAGGATTATTTGATGAATAGAAAGTAAATAAAATAAAGCATTTATTTTAAATACAAGTCTTTTATGTAATCAGAATGATTTCTGAAGGACCGTGTGACACTGAAGACTGGAGTAATGATTGCTGGAATATTTCACATTATACTGTATTAGAGAAATGCAGGCTCACCAAGGCTGCTTAAGAGACTTATTTCAAAATCTTCCAAACATTTGACTGGTGGTGAATTTTATGAAAAGTACACCGTTGTTTTAAATGAAAGAAAAATAGGGTCAATGGAAATCCAGATGACATGCTGTAAATGTTTTATGACATGTATTTTGATTTAAATCTCATTTGCACAAAAGAAAACAATTCTCCGCTTGTGCGGTTCAGTCCCGGTCGGGTTTCTGCATTTGGTGAAGCCCGTCTCCATCAATGATGTTTACCATATGCTGTCCCACTTCATCTCTTCTCATCATTGCCGAATGCAATATGTCTCATCTTCGGGGAGATTATGCTCACGTACACCTGCCAGTGTCCTGGCACTAACCTGCCTTTTAATTAGAAATGTAACCATGACCAATCAAGCCACAGAGACCGAGCAGCTCGTCCCCGTCCGCCGCCAGTCAGACCCAGAGATGCTGGCAGTTCCTCACAGGAGACATCGCCGCACGAGCTGAAGTGTCCCTCGTCGTGTGTGGTGGTCTGTGCACACTGAAGCTGCGTTTTATTTATTTGTTGAAGATTATCCGTCCTTTCCATTGGCATGTGTTAGTGCCAGTGCGCATGGAGCCGGTTCGGATGCCAATGGAGAGTTTCTACAGACATCTTTGAAGTGAAGCCACCCAGCAACTGATCAGGATCTTTAGAAATATCATTCAGCAAATCAAGAAAGGCCTGACGGTTCGTCTGATTTGTTTTCAACTATCCCTGCTGGAAAACCAGCTTAGACCAGTGTAGTGCTGTCCAGTAAAACCAGCATGGTCTTTCTTTTGAAATCTGGTTAAGTAATCTGCTCCTGTGTTTAAGAAGTCTGAGTAAGTCAATTGTGTTGTTAAAAAAAATTATATTCTCGGATTTAATGCATACTTTAAACTCTGGACATATACCTACAATTAATTGCTCTTTATGAAACATGTAGACACACTTCCATGCACAAGTTTGGGGGTCTGTATTTTTAGCTAAAAAAATAGATATATTAATAGGCCTACTTTAATTCACAAAGTATGTATTAAAGTTCAAAAGTAACAGTAAAGACAGTGTTACAAAATATGTATATTTCAAATAGCTGCTGTTCTTTTAAACTTTCTATTTATCAAAGAATCCTGATTTTTTTCTATTATGGTTTCCACAAAAATATAAAAAAAATTCAACATTGATAATAAGAAATGTATCTTGACATCATATTAGAAACATAGACTGGATGTAATGGCTGCTGAAAATCCAGCTTTGACGTCCCATGAATAAATTACATCTTAATATATATATATTTTAAATTGTAACAGTATTTTGTACTACTAGTGTTTTATTTAATAAAAGCATTGCAGCCTAGTTACCAAAGAAATAGAGTTACTGTTAATCTTTGCCTCAACCGGCAATGCAGTTCTTTTTATCTTTTTTACACTTATACAACTTTATTGTAACTAGAGTGAAATATTTCACAAGAAATCTGCGCTTCAAAAACAATATGTGCACTTGCATTGTTCAAACTAAATTTGAATTAAATCAATTGCATTTTTTAAATGAGGCTGCTCACTGCAGAACAAATGGGTGGAGCTTAAGTCTAGCTCCTCCTCGCTAGACGTCCAGCTGGACGAGCGAATGTACTTTGGGTTTAATGGGTCTTGACAGAATTTCCAAGCACACCCTAACCCTACTCACATCTCTGACTCTGTCCCCCATTAGACGTCCAGAGAGGAGGAGCTGGACGTGACACTTGTATTGCCCTTCTTCACGTGCACTAGCTCTAATCCACCAGTAGATGGCGGGCGAAGTCCACATCACCTCTTCCCCAAGAGAGGCTTTTGTGACAGATTGTATAATCGTTTAGGGGCAGTAAAGTCTGCCGAACAGGAAATCCTCAGCGTCTCTCGTCGAGGTTGTCAAAACAGCCGCACAATGTGTACTTTCATGTGCACAACTGGACCCTGTCGCCCCTACCAACAATCGCTTGTGTTCGCTGCACAAAGTGGCCTCTGTGTCGGCCGGGCCGCCGCCTCACGGGCCGGCGGCCGCTGTGGAGGTGATCGGGGGGCATGTTCAGCATAGCGTGTCTGTTTGTGTGATTAATCACCGTGTAAAACTGCGGCGTATCCGTTTCGGTGCGAGCGAGGAGCCACGGGCGCCTCTCCGCTTATGCGTCATGTGTCTAGCGGTGCCCGGTAGCTGAGCGGGGGCAGGAGTTTGAGCATATGGTTGAGATTAAGGCGCTAAAGAAACTGGCTGATTCACATGATTGGGATTTGTTTTATTTTGAGTTTGGCTGATTACTGAATAAACGTCTTAAAATTGATTGATCTTTGGGAATACTCACTGAAGCCTTTTGTTCAGTGCAGCATGATCACAAACATATATTTCAAATCCAAAGTGTTGGTTACTTCCTATATGTGTTTACATCTGTTCAGTTTGGCTTTAGGCTATTTGCATGCTGTCATCATGAACCTTGGTTGATTATCTCTTTAAACGTACTGGAAATCATACTGGTTGGAATAACATATTGCCATGCCAGTTCTGCAGTGTGGAGATATGCCTCATGTAGATATGTATCATTTTCTGTATGTGCGAAACATGTGCCGTATTTAACTTTCAGAATCTGTGGATTCCTCTCTCCCATCACAGGATGGCAGGGTGTCCACTGGCTGCCCACTTCAGAATCTCAGTGTTGGGTATTGTACTATTTCACAAATACTTCATATTATAATATAGCCTACTTTTTGCATAGTGCTTACTGCTTTTTTTGTTTCCAGGTTTGCTAATAACTTACCAAGATTTGAGCTTTAGGTGCCATTGTCCCAAAGTCCATGGGTATTGGTTGAATGCCTGATTTAAGATCTGAGGTTGGCACAAACTCTTATTTATTTTATTCTACAACATTAAACCGGTAATACCCCATTCAGGATTCTTTTAAAGCTTTTACGTGTCTTGCTCACAATGGGCTACATTGAACTGAATACAGAGGCTGTCCGGGACAGTAAATGTCATCACATAGGGTTACTCATACTCACTTTTACAGCCTCGTTGTGTTCATACTCCTGCT
>NW_027639416.1:0-2500 GCF_949152265.1 Phoxinus phoxinus | reverse complement strand
TGCGTAGACTTGCTGTGGCTTTTTATTCAAGATTGTACTCTGCTGAAAGCTCAGATGAACACTGCAGGAATGAGCTGCTTAAGGATCTTCCGGTTCTAACTGAAGAACAGAAGGCTTCTTTAGAGACTGAGCTGACTTTCGATGAAGTTACCTTGGCCGTAAAGGGTCTCTCTTCAGGTCGTACTCCAGGACTCGATGGACTTCCTGGTGAATTCTATAAGTTTTTTTGGGAAACTATTGGTGAGGACTATTTTGAAATACTTAAAAAATGCTTTCTTGATGGAATTCTCCCAACAAGTTGTCAACGTGCTGTCCTATCGTTGCTCCCAAAAAAGGGTGATTTGACACTTTTAAAGAACTGGAGGCCAGTAGCGATTTTATGCACTGAATATAAGATTTTTTCTAAATGTTTGGCCAATAGACTGAACTTGGTGTTACAAGAAATTGTTCATACGGATCAATCTTACTGTATAAAGAATAGATCCATTACAGATAATCTACATCTAATAAGAGATGTCTTTGATTTTACTCATTGTAATGATGTTAATTTGGGGTTGCTATCTTTAGACCAAGAAAAGGCTTTCGACAGGGTTGACCATGGTTTCCTTTTTGATACTTTGAAGGCTTTTGGTTTTGGAGATATTTTTATTTCAAAAATTAAACTTTTATATACTGAGGCAAAATGTATGATTAAAATGGCTGGTGGATTGAGTATCCCGATAAGTGTAAACAGAGGTATCAGACAGGGCTGTCCTCTCTCGGGTCAACTGTATAGTATTGTAATTGAACCTTTTCTGTGTAAGTTGAGGAAAGAGTTAATGGGTCTAAAGGTTAACAATATATCTTCTAATATTAAACTTTCTGCATACGCTGATGATGTCACAGTCATAATACGAGAACAAAATGACATTCAGATGCTTAAGGGGGCCTTAGAGTGTTATGGCAAAGCCTCCTCAGCGGCTGTTAATTGGGGTAAATGTGATGCTTTGTGGTGTGGAAAAGATTTTAAAGGCCCAGTACTTCCCGGTGGTTTACAGTGGGGAAGAGTAGGTTTTAAATACTTAGGGGTATTTATAGGGACAGAAGAGTACAAAAGGAAAAACTGGGAGGGCCTTGTGGAGAAAGTGTGTGCTCGGTTGTCTAAGTGGAAATGGTTGCTACCCCAGTTATCCTACAGGGGGAGGGTACTGGTTTGTAATAACTTGGTTGCATCTTCATTATGGCACAAAATGGCAATACTTGAACCTCCGGAAGAGCTGGTCAGAGAAATCCAGCAGCGACTGGTGGATTTTTTCTGGACAGGACATCATTGGTTGAAGGCGGCGGTTCTTTATCTGCCGACACATGAAGGAGGCCAGGGGCTGATCGACGTCATGTCAAGAGTAAAGGCTTTCAGAATCCAGACGGCACAGAGACTGCTGTATGGAGAAGAGGTGAGCTGGGCGGGAGTTGCCTGTGCCCTCCTGAGGAGAGCGGGAAACATGGGACTAGACCGGCATCTCTTCCTTATGGAAATTAATAAACTGGATCTTTCTGGACTGAGCTCTTTTTATAGATCCATTTTGAGATCATGGACACTTTTTAAGTTTTCAAGGAGTGGAAATGGGACACAGACATCATGGCTGAAAGAGGAACCGCTACTGTTTAATCTTGAATTTGATTTGGATATTTCTAAATCAGACACCCTCAGAAAAGCCATGTGGAAAGCAAAAATTGTAAAGATTGGACATTTAATGGAAACAAAACAATGGATAACTGCTGAAAGTTTGGCTCTTAAATTGGGACTAAGATCAATCAGATTGGCACAAAAAGTGTTGAATCAGATTTTAGAGTCTCTGCCACAGGAATATAGACTGGCACTGGAAACGTTTGAAGAGGAGGTGGACAAATGTGTGTTTCCAGAGCTGAGTGTCTCCGCTGAGACTGGGACATGGCAAGAAAAGGAGGGTTGCTTGTTATCTTTTAAGACACCACAGCTGGTTTTGTTTCAAGATGCCGGAAAGAAAGACTTGTATACTCTGTGTGTTAAAACATGGCACCTTAAAACACTAGAGAGTGTCAAAGAGTCAAAATGGCAGGAGATGTTTGGGCTGGGCGCTTCCCCTAAAGGTAGCTGGCGGTCCGTGTACAAACCACCCCTGGAGAAGAGATCTGGAGATCTTCAGTGGAGAATTGTACACGGGATTATAGCTACAAACAGATACAGAGCACACCTTGATCCACAGGCAGGGGTGGGTTGTCCTCTATGTGGAGAGCAGGAAACCGTTTTTCATTTGTTTTTAGAATGTGAAAGGCTTCAACCACTTTTTTATAGATTGGAAGAGTGGTGTAATACTCTGGGGGAAGTTTTTACACCGATATTGTTCATTTATGGACCAAAATATAAAAGTAAAAGGAAGGAAGTTCATGTTTTAATAAATTTTCTATTTGGGCAGGCAAAATTGGCCATATGGTTGTCACGGAAAAAATTGTTGAGTGGTGATGTATCAACTGATGTGGT
>NW_027639417.1:0-65000 GCF_949152265.1 Phoxinus phoxinus | reverse complement strand
GACTGCTTATATTCTCTGGCAGTTAATTGAGAGATCAGATGGGTTCACTCCTCCCGAAATTACATTTACTTCACTTATATCACAATAAACAATAGTAGCCTAAAGTGGTAGCATATTTTACTCTTTGACCAACAGAGGGCAGCCTTTGACCATATTTAAGTTTAAAGTGACTTTCAGAAAGAACCACTGACTCTTACAAGTGACTCGACCTTTTAACACAATATAATAAAAATGGTGTCAATATAAATAATGACAACTTCCCATATAAGCTAGCAAGCATTTTGTTTTGTGAAGGGAAAGTGACAATATCCTGAAAAAAACTGGATTTGTCCATTATAATGCAGAATCCTGAATGACAGTTTACACTGAAAACACCTTTGACTTAACCCAATTATTATCTAGTGTTAATTAAAAGAAGAGACCACATAAGCCACATTGTCTCAGTCTGTGGCTTAAGCACATTCCCGATGTCCTCTTGAAAGGCCAGTTGTATATCCATACAGCATGAGGCCCTCGCTATAACCGACTCCTTTGAACGGGCTGCCAAACGTCGGCTTTAAGTCAAATTCCTCACATCATTGCCGCCCCTGGCTTTTGCATTGGGATTAAAGGGATGATGGTTATTGCTGCAAAGCCCCTGGACTTTAAATGTCAGCTTTCTTAACACCAAATTCAATTGTGTTTTAATGTCCACTCGTAACTTGAGCTTGACCTTTGACTGGCCAATGCTTGAATCTGTTTTTCTCTGATACTGCCTAAAAGCATTTTTCTTCCGTCTCCTCAGGGAAAAAAAGTGAAGGCCTAAGGAGGCGTTCCTGCAGTAAAACAATATATTGCACATATGCATATATATATATATATATATATGTATGTATATGAAATTTACTTTATTGTCCTATATAGGAAAATTTGTAATTGACTCCAAATTACACAAAATATTCATACACAGAAATAAATAGACTTCTCTAATTCATGTTCAACAGTCTAATTGATACCGGTACAAAATAATTTTTAAACCTATTCCGTTTATAATGAAGTCGAGTTATACCTTCTTCCAGACGGTAATAGTTCCAGAGTAGTCCAGATAATAGAATAGTCCAGAGTTCATAAGAGGGGTAGAGTATGAGATGGATTACTTAAAATCCTTTCATCCTCATTTAATGTGCATTAATCATACAGAGTCTGAATACTAGGATAGTCGTTCAGTCCAATCATTTCCATCGAAGTATATATATAGTATATATATATATATATATATATATATATGTATATATGTGTGTGTTTGTTTCATATGTTTCTTATAAAATAACATTAACTGATGAGGAAACATGCTGGGATTTTCCCCAAGATGTGAAGTACTTCCTCCCCCAGATATCTTAGAGACAAATTAAACTGAGATTGTGTTGAGTGTGTTTGCCCATAAACTATAAAACTGTTCACACAGCTTTTGATCTGTGCAATACTGTATAAATGTTATATTTTAGTATGTCTTGCCTAGATTGACTTAGCTTCTCTCAATCTGTTTTCCTTATGCCTCACTGCATTTGGTGATACGTCAAACAAGTTTCCCATCCATCCATCCATCCATCCATCCATCCATCCATCCATCCATCCATCCATCCATCCATCCATCCATCCATCCATCCATCCATCCATCCATCCATCCATCCATCCATCCATCCATCCATCCATCCATCCATCCATCCATCCATCCATCCATCCGGCCAAACTGTTGTTTGTTTTTTTATACTGTACATCAGGCTTTTATGGCTCATATAGTATGATATAGTGTAAATCAATGTGAACTATAGCAGACTACTTAAAATGCATTTAAAGTAGCTTTGACTCTATATCTCCCAATAATGTCTTATTAAGATATTTAAATGCTTAGCTTTATGATCAAAGCTCTGTCATTTTAATTGTGGGGGGCATACAGTATAATGCAATGCAATACAATGATGATTGAGAGCTCATTAAATAAACAAATACAAGTTCCTCAAAAGTCTGATGGATCATATTTGATTCTCAAATTTCAACTTGGTTTTCTAAAAATTACATATGGATTCTCTAGTAAACCTAAATTGCTTCAATCCAGTAAGTGTTCATCTTAAAATAATACTAACAACATTTATTCTTATTCTTATTTTATAACAATCGTCAAGGATTTCACAGCAAAACGAGACATGTACCACAACCGGAAGGTTGACATTTTTAAAATGACACTAAAAGGCCTTTTTAGCCTAAAAAGTATAAACTTTCAGTCAGATGACAGAAGTCATGTAGACTGCATACAACCAGTTTTGATCATGTTGATAATTTAAAGACCTTAATTCACATATCAAATACAATACAGAAGGGTTTATAGGGTTAAGTATAGTATGTTTGTACAATGGGAAACTTTTTTATTTTATTGTTTATTTTCATAGTCAGAACAGTGGTCACTATTATTATATGAATCCAATAGGGATATAACATGTGACTGCTAAGATGTGAAATGAGTTCAGTGTATTCAGTCATCAGTTACAGGATGTTTTAATTCACGTCTGTATCAAATGGCACCCTGGGAATGTTGGGCAGTCAGAGCGGTCGCCCCCTCTCAGCACCTGCAGATTTAAGTGACCTAGGAAACCCAGACATGAAAGTAGCACTGGCCCGACCCCGGATCTCTCTTCCACAGAAGCCTTTTTGTGGTCCTTTGGCCCCCGGGAGTTCTGGCGATGGGCATCGGCCGGGTATCTCCGAACCATTTCCCGCTTTCCTTGTTCCTTCTCGGATTTCAGCTAAGAAGAAAGCTGAAGTGTGTTGGATATGTGTAAGACGATGAGGTCTGTGTACAAGTCTTAAAAATGAAAATTCTGTCATCATTTACTCACCCTCACGTTGTTTGAAACCTGTATGACTTTCTTTTTTCTGCTGAACACAAAAGAAGATATTTTGAAGAATGTCGGTAACCAAACCATTGATGGACCCCATTGACTTCCATAGTAGGAAAAAAAAAACTCTATGGAAGTCAATGGGGAGACTGAATATTTTGAAGTGAACTATTGCTTTAACTGTAGACAAGAGTTTTCTTTTCAGTGTTCTTTTCATTCGACTTCCTCCAGACATAGTAATGAAAAGTTCCAGTTTTGTTTCATCACTCCACAGAACAGAATCCCTTAACTTCTGTGGCTTATTTATATGTTTTTGAGCAAATTGGAGCCGACCTTTCTTGTTCTTTTGGGTCAGTGGTGTACGTCTTGGAGTTGTGGCATGCGTTTAGTACGTGGCCTTACTGTGCAAGCTGAAAGCTCAGTCCCTGTTGTCACCAAGTCTTGCTGCAGATCTTTTGCAGTCACTCGAGGGTTTTCCTGAACCTGCCTTCTCAGAAATCTGGTTGCAGCCGTTGATAGCTCCCTTTTCTGCCCCATCCAGGTAGTGTAACCACTGTTCCTTTAACTTTGAACTTGTGAACTGTGCTTCCAAAAGTGTCTCAATGAACATTTTGTGCCTTCGCTATCTTTTTGTATCCTGTTCCATGTTTGTGAAGGGCAATGATATCTTCTTTAACTTTTTGGACCATTCTTTTGACTTAGCCATATTTCTAACATGTAGTTAAATGTGACACTCAACAAACCTAGTCAGTTCAGATATTTAATGTGTTCAAGCTCAATCACACCTGGGGCAACTAATGAAGCCCTTGATTAGTTATGAGGTTGTGTGTGTGTGTGTGTGTGTGTGTGTGTGTGGTATATTCTTTATTTATTTTAAAGAATCCTCTTAGAAAAGCCTGTAAAAATAGTGCACAATATGCTGTGTTAACATGAAGGAATTTTACATATAGATTTTTCACTGGTGTTTTACCCATATTTTGAATTATGCATTGCGTTGTTTTTGTTTTAGGGTTAAAATGAATTTCCGTAAGCATGAAGGATAAAGTAAAGCAGGACCATTGACGACTGGGGATATTTTAGGATTAGGAAATATCTTAATGCTGGATGGCTCAGTGTACCAGTTTAATTTTATATTTTGTTTTATATGTATATTTATTTTAAAGCAAACTATAATTTAATTCAATATCTTGTCCTTATACATTTCAATTATACATAATTATTAGATTGTTGTGCAATATTGTTCTAAAAGCACATTCAAAGCATGGTGGAAATCATTTTAATTGGTTTTATTGTGCAAGAAAACATCACAGACAGGAAGTTATGAGAGCGACGTAAAACGTTACTCAAACATCAGCTTAGCGCTACCTAAGTTTGGCATTGAAGCACAATGCCTCTCTTGTAGCCAGTCTACCCAAGGGATAGACTGCTTTTAAGCCCTATTGTTCTCTCAGGGCACATTATCGGATTATCCCGATTCCAAATGAAGGGGAAGAGTGAAGAGTATTGGAGCAGTGCATTATGGGACATCATGTCAATGTGCTGGAACACTTCGAGAGGAAAGAAGCCCAAGTCTATCTAGGCAGATGAATGCATAACAGCGCCATTCCAAGGTGATGTAGGATTCCAGTGAACGGGATGGAAAAATGCAAGCTCTGTCTGCTCAAGACCCTAACACAAAACAAAACATGACGAGGCCTGTCATTCTCCACTGTTGTAGAATTACCATCTCTTGGAAAAGTCTGGCAAAAGAATGTACACAAAGATCAATGACAAGGACTTCAATCCTGCCAGCCTAGCCTTCCCAAAACATGTCACAAGGATTTTCCAAGCTTTATTTTCTCTCGGGGTGCAAAGACATTGCCTGCAGGACCAACATACTGACTCCAAAGAGCCAACAATAACCACCCGACGTTTGACGGTGAAGGGCAAAGCTCATATTAGGTATTGTGGTCAGATAATGATTCCAGGGCCCTCTGAAATATGAGCAAGTTACATAACCTGTTCTTTTAGAATATAATAGAATAATTACAGCAAATTAATATCTTGTATGACTAATCCTTCAGTGATACAATGTATATCACCTTTCTATATTCTTCCATCAGTGTGTGCAGTAGTTTAGTTCACAGGACTTTGCTCTTTGCCTCCCAAGACACCTTTTACCGGGGACATAAAAGGCCCTAGAAGGTGCAAAAGAATGAAACCATTAAAAAACAAAAGGTACTGTACATTTTCTGTGGTACACGTACACCTCCATCTAATCATTTTTTTATAACTTCATATTTGTGTTACAATTGCAGGTTGGTTCTTATCAATATATTTACTGCAGACTACACAGAACAATAACACAGAAAAAGCAGCATATCTCCACTGCAATCTTTTGAGGGAGCAGAGCAAAAGATTCCTTTCAAGTTATGGAATGTGAAGTTTCATCTACAGCGCACCTTTATTGCTTTGAAAACAGCATAAACAGGTATCTCTCTCTCTCTCTCTCTCTCTCTCTCTCTCTCTCTCTCTCTCTCTCTCTCTCTCTCTCTCAATATTGGCCTATAAACACAGGAACATATCATAAAATGGGTGCGTTTAGTGGGGAAAACAAATACTGTAGTCCATAGTTACTATGAAAAAAGACAAAAAACATTGCTAAGTAACTGCTTTTTAAAATGATAATAATATCAAATTGTAAAAAATAAGATCCACAACAGAGGTCAAATAGTCAGAAACATCTGTAACAGATGACTTTAGATTTAGATAAAATAATTAAAAATAAATTAAGTAAATGTCCGAGGGACTTTTATTAAGTTTTTTTTAATACCAGTTTTTGTGTATTATCCTCTAATGTTATATTATCCACATAAACCATGAGTTTTATGTTTGAAATACTTTACTAATGATGACCACCATACATATTAATAGTACATCACGTTCAAAAGTTTGGGTTCAGGAGGATTTAATGATCTTGAAGGAATTTTTTAAATCAAATATATGGTAAAAAAACTGTACTATTGTGAAAAGTTTTTTGTTTTGATATATTTTAAAATGCAATTTATTCCTGTGATGCAAAACTGAATTTTCAGCATAATTACTCCAGTCGTAAGTGTCACATGATCCTTCAGAAATCATTCTAATATGATAATTTGCTGCTCAACATTTTTTATTTTTATTTTATTTTATTGAAACCATGATACTTTTTTATGGTTTCTTTGATTTAATAGAACTACAAAAGAACAGCATTTATTTGAAATAGATTTTTTTTGGTAACACAAATGTCTTGCTGTCAAATTTGATCAATTTAATGTGTTCTTGCTAAATACATGTAAGAATAAAATAGATGTGAGGTTCTACAGTTGTCTCTTATCATCATGCTGCTGAATTGCTTATAGGTGTAAAGGAAAACAGCCACAATAACTATGGGAACAGGGATTTGTTTCCCCCTACTGGGCCCTCCTTTGCTGACGGATCAAATGAACATGCTCTTAGATGTTCTTAGTGCTAGGATTAATTTAACACACAATCCAAGTAATTACACTCAGCCACGTTGCCAGTGAAGATAACTGGAGCACGTCCATCAGAAAGAGATGATCCACTGACCCAGAATCAAGCTAATACAAAAACCTTTTTACAGCTTTTACTGTTTGTGGACTGTTGATTTCCATGACTGCACACATTGAAAAGTGGGTTATGATGGGTTATATGAATATGGATTGCTTATGGCTTATCTTTAAGATCACATGCAGAGGTCCTGTGTTCGAAATGCTTGGTCATGTACCGATCCTCAAAAACACAGTTCTCTTAGCGTGTCACTTCCTGTGAAATTGGAGCAAAATATCTTTAATACAAATGGAAGTTTTTCCTACATCATTAATGACTTGCTTCTCAGAGCATGAAATGCATATTCTCTTGCGTTCAGATGATGGTGTTTGGGAATGCAATCTTGTGAGACACTTATGGAAGAGAATTTAACCAAATCATTTTTTTTTCAGGCATTTCAGAATGATCAAACCAACATTTGAGATGATGTGCAGTGAAATTGGTCGGCTGGTTAGTCCAGTTATCCAATCACATCCTCTGTTGAGGCAGTGTCGCATGTTTTTTTTTTTTTGCACATCGATGGATTTGAGTACCTGATGTGTTTCCGTCGTGGTTTATGCACATGTTTATTCGCATCTTGTCGTTTCCATTCAGAATTTTTTCTAATGCGATATACCAAAATGTGCATAAAAATAGGTTGATGGAAACATACAGTAGCTAATGACAATGCTAAAAACTGGAATAACACCCTAAAACAGAAGATTGTCTAGGTATTTTCTCTCTTAGATAATCACATAAAAAAATATGGGCCGTTTTGATGTCTCTCAATTATCCCAATGTCATTCCCTTCAGTTAAAAAGACTCATCTGACCGCCTGAGCTCAGCACTAATGATATCAATGGTCAATGGAAAAAGGACAGGGACAAATTGGACCCTGTAATGGGTTGAAAGAGGTGCTTGACCTTGATCTCGACCTTGGCTATCGTGGCACTAATGTACTTATCTTTCATTACGGTATGTTTTATCCCACCTCTACACTAATATGGTACATTTCCTCAAAAGTGCCAACAGTAGTAGAAACATGAAACCATTGTGAATGGACTCAAATCTAAAAGACATGAATTAAAAGCCACAAAATCCAATTCTTTCCTTATCTTTAACAGGTGTAAAATTATATAAAAGCAGGACATATTACATGGTCTATGACGTGTTTGTGATGGATTTTATAAGGCTGGTTTGCTTCAGATGATGGGTAAGCTTAGACATAACAAGAAAATTTGGTCTTGACATAGAGGTTGTAAACAGACTCATAAAATTTGAGCTTTTCTCCAAAGATATCACCCTCTCCAAACCGTTATCTGCTAGCACTTCTATTTCAATCCACACAAACACTGAAACCCATCACATGCTCGTTTTGTAGATACATTGCATGCTTGCCTATTACTAAAAGCCTTTCAAATTCAGTCATGATCAAGCACATGCAAAACTTCACACATTTTATTCACAAATTTAAACCCTAAAAAATTAAGGCAGTATGTAGGGATAGGAATCAAGAATTAAAAGAAGAAAAAATTAAGCAGAATTATTTGTGTTCATTACTAATAGTGTAGTCCAATTCAAACAAATAGCTCTTGTGAACAGATTTTTTTTAATGAAACACAGGAATCAGTCTCAAAGTGTAAATCAGTCTGATGACTCACTCATTAAATTAATCTTTAATGATTACCTAAAAAAAAATCCAGTTTTGTGTTATTTCATGCCTTCAGAATTAAGTAAAAGACAAATCTGACACTAACTTTAACAGTTTGGGGTTATTTCGATGGTCCACTTTAGACATTCTACTAACTCTAAGGTACTTTGCAACTACATGTAAACTTATTCTACTAACCCAAACCTTAAAACTTAACCCTTCTAACAGTCTATACAGTCTACTTACTCTAATGAAAGTTAGTTGATATGTAGTTACAAAGTTACATATAGTTAGTAGAATGTCTAAAGTGGACGATTGAAATAAAGTGTAACCCCGTTTTGTTCCCACAGTTAAAAAGAAAGCTCTGGCTGCAGAACCAAACAAACCAACTGAGCCGCTGGACAGAATACAAGCAAACTCTTGAGGAAGGAAGTCATTATTTAAGCTATTCCTTATCAGTCCATGCAATTCAGCCAGTCGACCTGAGCAAGCAAAGCCTAATACGACTGCACAAAATCAAGCACTGAAGCTGCTAGGAATATATCGAGCATGTTTCCACTCATGCACTTTATGGCCAAAAGCTTTTATCTGGTCCACTTTGCTTGCCGAATCAGTGATGTATTGATTCAGGGATTTAAATCATCCATTAAGTGTGATTAAAAAAAGTGCTCTTTCTGCTGGTAAAGGCAGACCAGGAACGCATGTTTTTAATCATGACACGGTTTATCTCTTTTTGACCACTTAAGAAGCGACCAAGCTTTCTGCTATCCTATAAACAACAGAAAAGTCTTTAATTAACTCAGACAAGGCTGCGCTCTCCCTGCAAAATCCACTGTGTGCTTTGAACGTACTAGCCAAATATTGGTTATGATGTAATATGCACATACAATTAATATATTCATTTCTTAAATACAAAACAGACTCTTTAGTTTTAATTAAATTCAGACACTGCTTCCACTCAACGGGAAATCAAAAAATGACCCTATTTACTTTCCTAATGCACAATGCTGTCTTATTGTGAGTGATTCATCTGTGCTCATCATTCCAAAAAGAAAGCAATTGAATAATGTGCTCCGCCTCGGAAATTACTTTGATTTTTGACTGATGTCCCAATCTCTCCTCTCAAAGCACCTGAACAGACTTTTTTAGAGTACAATCAATTCAAGAGCGATACAATCAAGTTTAACCTGAAAATACGTCAAATTACAGAAGTAAAATGGTTGTGAACATGATTTTTTTGCTGACTTATGCCTGATACATTGTACAATTTTGGGTTGTTCCAGACGAAAGATGACCCATCGTGGAGATTACACTGCACCGTTTACAACTAAAAAAAGGAAAACTGCGTTTTGGCCGTTCATTTTTGCACGATTTGTTTGACTTAAGGTGTTGTGGTGATACATAAACGACAAAGGATGTTGGGATGCAAGAATCGATCGTTTAAACTCGTATAGTTGGATACGATAGTGGACGACACCTATGTAGTCTGTGACGCTTCACGACGTGCCATCAGAAAGATTATGTTTCATTTTTTTTTCGGTCCTCCATGTTGGGTTCCGCCCCATCTGTGATGTTGACCAATAGGAGCACAGAAACTCTTCCGTACATGGTTTTCAAACATGGTGAAATTAAAAAACGATGGAATTGGTGCTGCTAGGTGGAATTATGCAATGGAGGAAATGTTTGTGGAGCTATGTCAGTAATACTCCTGCCTTGATGATTGTGTTTCCACGAGTGACTACCACGACAGAGTGAAAAAAGATAAATGCTGGCGAATGATAGCCAAGGTGTTTCAGGAACGCTGAAGCGCTGAGTGTTGGAATTAACATTAAGCTAACTTGCCGCTTCGGTTTGTTTACGCTCGTTTCCGGAAGTCAGTCACTTGATCCGTCTTGATGTCCACGTCACGACAAGAATTTAGAAGTCAAAAACGCATAATCTGACACATTGAGTATCGTAACATACAAAAAATATGTAGTCATTACTAACCTCAGGCATGCGCTCGCTCATTTAGAACACTTCAAATGCATTAACATTAGAACAAGGTTAAGAACAAATTCTTGTGCGTACACGTGTTGTCAATTAGGTTAATTTTGTTGTCAGAAGTTCTCCTGTGCGTAAAATAAAAAATATTCCATGCAAATAGTAAAGACTTTTTTTCTACTTAAAAACATGCAAAAACAAATGCAAAAACAAAATGACTGAAAGCCTGAATTTTAAGCCAAATCTAATTCAACAGCCCTTAATAATATATAAATCATTATTGCACACTTACTATAGTGACATTTTTTTTATGTACTAGCTTAATAATGAATTTCTAACATTTAAGTTTAAACAAGATATTTTATGCAGTGTATTTTTGAGAAATAGGCTAGCTGTCCACCATTTGTTCGAGATATGACACACATGACATAACCCCATCACAAATGGCACATTAAGTTGGAATGCAAGCTGAAAATTCCCAGCCAAGATATTCTAGCCTCTGAACCTTTAATTTTGGAGTGGCAAATGAAAAGTATGGCGGGATCAGTGACGGATCAGTAACTATGTACGGATTAAACACGTGTTGATTATATTGCTTTGATCTCGCCGCTTACAACTCGATTGACAACTAGAAAAGGAAAGTCCATAAAAGCAGCAAGCTGCCAGGTGGCCTTGACAAAGCATTGGCTTAAAGTTAAAAATAGTTTGAAAAGCGTGACATTTGAAAGTTATAACTTGAAGGTTAGAGAGACCGTAGTCACGATAGATGGTATTGGTGCTGCTAGCAATTCAAGAGCTAGTCTACCTGCGCAGTTGTTTGCTCAATGCGACACATCACAAGAGCCCTGTGTTTGCATTGAACGCCAGTTGCGTTTCCTGCAGCTCTGGAGGCGTGTGCGCGCGTCGCGGAGTTACACATCCCAGTTTTCAAACTTTTTTTCCCTTCAGACTCCAATCCTTCCTCTTCCTACTGCCTCACTGCGTCATTCTGAATGTGAGTTCTGTGGGCAAAAGGAACATCGTACGCGGAGACGCCGATGCTAAAGGAATAACGCCTGTTGGATATCTTTGGCTGAAATGCGCGCGAGTGTTTGTACCTGCCGTACTGACCTTCAGGAGGAATAGTCACGAGAACGCTCGCGTTGAATGGGTCGTAAGGACGCTCACCTGAACCTGTCTGGATGGGATGCACCGTGAGCTTCATCTGCTGTGAAGACGATTTTCTGCAGATGCCTTTGGATCAGCATGTGGAGAAAAAGAAAGAGGAAAAGAGGCTGTTGTCTAAGGTAAGGCGCACATGGGTTCATGCAGGAACATTCTAGTCCATCGAAAGTTCTTGACGTTGTGCTGTGAACTTGACAGCGAAGCTATAAATGTAAAAAAAAAAAAAAAAAAAAAATCCCTCAGAAAGATGAATCTTGGTCATACAGGTGTTGTATATTTATAAATGTGTATTTTATTTATTTATTTATTTACTATTTTACCTATAACTAAAAGAACATGCACAACAGTCAAAAGTGTGGACACACCTACTTATGTAGTGGCCCAAAGAATTTAAACGATCTAATATTTTAGAAATGCACATACATTTATATTATATTCTGTCTTGTACATTAGCCTACTTACAGCTACTTTTATATTTAATGCTGATTTGATTTAATAAACTGTTTAAAAATGTATTTAATTACAATATTTATATAAATGTATGACATTTTACATTTATTTATAAAGAATATGATAAAATGCTCCATAATCAAGTCTAGCAAGCAAATACTGTCCTTTAATAAATTAATAAATTAATTTCTGACACTGGTAACCACCATTCTGGATACTTGTTGACTGCTTTTCGATATCTGGTCCGCATTGTACATTTTGGAAATGCAGAATTTAGGCTATAAAACTAATTTAAAGCATTTATGCATACGCCTTTAAAGATCAAAAGGTTTTTAAGATCATGCGAAACATGCATTCAGTCAAGTGTGTCTAAACGTTTGAATGTTAAAGTGCTTAATGTGTTGACAGATTTTAGATTTGCATCAAAAACCCCACCAATACAGTTATGTATGAAAAACAAACCCAGAATCTCCTGTTCTGACCTCACAGGGTAAACACATCTCCTACATGACCAGACAGTGAGAAATCAGGGCAAATCCAAGACTAAGCTAGCATAGACAATAGTGTTCTGTTCACATTTGGATCAATGAATGAGTTGCATCATTGCACGGTTTAATTACGGATGGAATCCAGATTGAAAATTTGTGCGTTCCTGCCGCATCTATTTATAGGCCTTTTGGTTTTATGTTGTCATTTCACATACTGACCACATTTACATGCTCATCATCTTCATTATTCAGATTGTTCTGAAATGCTTGCAAGCTATTGGTTCATGTGTTTACATGATGCTTACATAATCAAAACAGACTGAATTTTGATTAATTATGGAATATTCGTATGCATGTAAACACAGTCAGCTCTGTTGAATTGCATGCTATATTTCAGGGCAAAGTTCATGTACTGTATGTGCACCGATCAAAGACATCTTACATGAGGCTGTTCTGATGGGGTGGTCTGCTTTGGGTGGTGGGGTCAGATTTAGAAGGTCAGTCGGGGCGTTACTTGGGGCAGAAGGGTTGGAGCAACAAGCCCCACATTGTTGCTTTGCTCTCAGAAAGGGACCAGAACTCTGGAAGGAATGTTGCTCCTATATCCCGATAGTCATCTTTCATTTTTGGTAACACTGACACGGGGTTCCACAAAGCTGGGCCACCCTGATATTTTGCATGTCTTTGTAAAGCTGACTTATTGCTTTTTATGAAATAATGGCAACCGGAATATGATTAGACACAAAGGTTCAAAGAGGGACCTATTATTCTTGTTTACAATTTCAACTTTCTTTAGTGTGTAATGTTGCTGTTTGAGCATGAAAAATGTCTGCAAAGTAACAAAGCACAAAGTCCACTCCAAAGGGAGTTATTCCCTATACTAAGCAACTCCTTGAAACGCCTTGATTGAAGACTTTTCGAACGAACACGTCACAATATTCCTCATTTAAATAATTCCGCCCAAGGCATATGCAAAAAAAAATGCACGAGGCCAGGTTGAGTTGCGCTAGCAGTGTGTTTAAACTTGCAACTACGGTAAGGGGCATGATATTTCTCAAACACACTCAAAGCGGCTGACTAATCACATTGCACTGGTCCAGCTGACCAATCAGAGCACATTGCACTTTACAGAAGGAGGGGCTTCATAGAGACAGGAACTAAACAGGGGTGCGTTTCCCGAAAGCATCGTTAGCCAACTATAGTCGCAAGTTCCGTCGTTCGTTATCAACATAGTTCAACGATTTGGTGTTTCCCGAAACCATCGTTCCAACGAACGTTCGCAAACAGCATCGCAAACTTGTGTGGTTGGAACGACAGCTCTCGAGCTGTGGTTAGAAGCATAGTTTCTAGTTTACATGAGATGTAGACTGAATAAATCCTTATCTTTAGCAAAATAAGCAAGGTGACATTCAGTACAACCCGTGTTATTGATTTAGAATACATACAAATGTAATTTACGTCTTTTAGTTTGTCAAGAGATTTAAAGCACAGTTTTTGAAGACTGTGCATGTGCAAACGTACTCTACTATGTAAGAACGAGCCATATTGAGTCTGGTAATAAAGCAAAATAACTGAGAAAAATTAGAAATGTTCTTCAGATGCCATGTCTGTAACTTGTATGACAAAATCTAGCGTTAATTCGATCTCAAACAGATTAATTAAAATAAGTTATTAGTCCACCCAGTGCGAGACGTCATAAACCAACGTGGTTGAACGTTACTTTGCGACATACGGTTTCAGCAAACAGTCGTGACTAGCTAGTTGATTTCTCCAACGATGCATCGTACTAGATAAGCAGCGAGCTATATAGTTGTACGGGAAACGCACCCCTGAGCGTTACTGACAGACTCGGAAAATAGGTGCTGCAATAATGTAAAATATGTTGAAAAAAAGAATGTGTTTTTTGAACATTCAAACATGAAAACCTATTCTACCAGACCCCAAAAACAAAATCTAGACTTTGTAAATATGGCATAATAGGTCATCTTTAATAAATAGTTCATTGTATTCATCTAATAATCAGAATAAACAATTTTCTACCTAGTAATATAGTTGATTACCTTTCATCAGAGCAGTGGCTACAGGGTCTAATAGGGCGACTGAATTATGCTTCTGTCATGTGAACCTTGCTGGGGTACAGCCAAACACTCTGGTAGCAATTGCAGTCATCTGCAAATAAAGGCCAAATGTTCACTCGAAAATGAAATCTGTCATTATTTGCTGATGTCATTCCAAAACTGTATGCTGTTTTTACATGGCTTTTTTCTACTACTTGTATGGTGTTTACTTGCTCGCAGACACAAGGGTGAATATGTAATGACAGAATTTTCATTTTCAGGTGAACTATTCCATTAATGTTGCATTACTTTGATGTGACGATCAACCTGTGGGATTAATTTCATGAGAGGAATGGCATTAATTTTTTTTAAAATTAATTTACTTTTTTAGTGAGACTAGAGATCTCAGGTTTAAATGCTTGTAAGAATGCAATAACATTCCATTATTTTAATTATCCTTGAGCATGTCTTAATCAGTTTTTTTTTTCCATTAACATTTGGTTAAGATAGAACTTGATTCCCTGGGGGAAATCAGTGTGTTGTTATTTTTAAAATGCTGAGCAGTGTGCAATGAAAAGTCCTAAAATATAGGCCTTGCATGCTTAATGAATTGGATTGCAAGAGGATGTGCAAATTAATAAATATATGCTTTGAATGAGAAGATTGGCTCAGAGACGTAGATTTTAACTACGAACTTTCAACCATAAACATATTTGTGTCATTCTTTGTCATGTCAGAAGGATCTTATCTAAGTGCACAATAATAGCGTTACATTTTTTAGTGTGAAAAAAAAGGATTTTCTTTCAGCTTGACTTTCCATAATGGTCATAATCAAGTTTTAACTCTGAATGTTGGTTGCTCAACTTTTTTTTGTATGCTTCTTTCAACCCGATCTTAGGGGAAAACGTATTTTATGCTTTTATGAGGTAGCAATTTCGTATGAATTTGAAATTTACGAAAATGTATGATTCTTTTGGGGGAAAAAGTAAGCCTGAAAGTCCACCTCTACACATAACCGTGTCACTGGCGTAAGCAGATTGAGAACATACTAAGTTACACGATATAGCCAGCAATTTGCCAAAACGTAAAATAGTTATGAATTGACATGAGATTGTGTTGCCATTTTGTTGTTGTGTCGATAAAGAATAGTAATCATTAGGCGACAGTCTAATTGACAGTCGACAATTGACAATTGACAATTGACAGTCAACACAATTTCCCATCATGTTGTGGGGCAGGACATGACTGATAAAATAGACACATGATTCATCATTTACACACCTAATGTACATAATTTGCTTGTTTTGCCGTGAAAAAGCAAAAACACAAAATTGCCCAACGCATCCGTTTCGTTTAAACCAAAATCACTTTAACTCACGTCATGCCATGATTGCAAATTCCAAGACTTCAGATAACATCACAATGCTTGTAATATTTTATAAGCCACATTACTGCTGATATGAAGGAAAATTCACACTGCAAGAAATTGAGAATGAGATTTGATTGACGGGTTGTTGTAGATCACAGCTCACTGCGTTCTCTCATCTGTTCCTAACTAACCAGCGGTGCCCAAATCTCTTAGGCTTCCTTTCATCCCTCCAGTGGGAATAAATCACACAGACAGATCTGTGGTGGGATTAGAGAGGGGTGGGGAAGGCCGTCAGGAGAAGGGAGGTGGAAATTCCAGGGATTTGGATGGGAGGGAGTGACTGACTAGTTACCTGCACCAGGTAGATCCATAGGGAAAAACTATGGGTTCTTGTACAGTACTTGTTTATCAGACCACTTGTAAGAGCACGGCATGGGCACTTAACCTACTTTAGACGGCGTAATAGAGCACCGCTCCCTTAATGGGATGAGCAAGGCACACCCCAAACTTCCTCTTTCAAACTTGTCAGAACAAAAATGTGGGATTTTTATAAATTGTGGTCGTGATTTTGACTGAGTTTATAAATTCTAGGGCTGATTTGGGTTATGGAAAGATGCTTACCCTTAAATCATAACATATACTTGCATTAGGAGGAAAGAAATTCCAAGCACACTTTGTGCATCTAAACATCTTTGATGTTTTAATGTGTTTCCTATCTGCAAGAATTTATGCCTTGCAGTTGTGTTCTTTTCTGTGTTAAAGAAGTGGCACTATGACTATACAGAATTGCAAAAATAGTGACTGTTTTCAAACAAGTTTTTCAACACTGTGCTGCAGTGATGATGTATTTTTATAGGACAACTTGGACTTTCATTACTCTCGTTCCTTCTACAAGTTCCATAAGCTTTTGGATTATTGCAGAAAATAAGCACTGTGACCAACCAAAGTTATTGGTTCTTACACGTTTTGTTCAGCAAGGTAATCATCACAAATTAACACAACTTTTATGAAGTTTAAAGGCATTTAGCCAAAACCTCATCAAACAGATAATCTGGGATGATGAAACTGGAAATGCATAAAAAAGGCTGACTTATAACTTTCCACATTGAAGGACTCGTTCCTGCAACACTTTATATAGCTATACCTATCCTAGTCAGGCTGCTTAAAAAAAAATAAAGATTACAATTCTATTGCACTAGTGATGCTTTAAAGCAACACTAAAGAAGATTTTTTACCTTAAAGTAATGTTTCCAAAATGGTTTCAGCGGTTCATCAAGTCGTAACAGGGTGAAAGGCACTTCTGCCTTCGCTTTGCGGTCCTATATCTGCTATGACCAACCTATGTAAGTTTGCCAGATCGGGTCGCGTTTCTGTAGTTTGAATGAGACATAAGGAAACAACAAATTTGGCTTGCTTTACATCAAGTGTTACAAATAGTCATTATTTAGTTTTTCTTCATTTCTGATGTCGCAATACATCATACTTTCATGAAATCATGCATCATACTCTACCTTGTCTGTGGACATCGTTCATTCCAAAGCCGGTGATGGATAAACAGCGAGTGTGCGTGCGTGCGTGCGACAGTAGGCTGCGGTAGGCTACATTTTTTACGACAGCGGTAATGGACAATTCTGCTTCAAACCTGTAGTGCGACCGAAGAGGAAAAGGAATTTTGTGTTGCTTTTAAAAGAATGAGATTTCTACCATTATTTACTCACCCTCATGTCATTCCAAACCTGCATGATTTAATTTTTACTTGTGGCAACACAAGATAAAATGCATCCTTTTTTTGGCAGAAAGTGAAAAAGCAAAAAAACAAAACTACAAATTTCAAGGAAGACGTGAGCTCTCAACCTTTTGTCTAAAAAGGACAAAAAATACGGAAAATGTACCATTTAAAAAGATGGCCTGTTTACACCTGGTATTAAGATGCGGGGTCTAAAACATTTTTGCACTCGTTTACTTTCGACCATTTCCAGAGGTAGTCGAAAACTAATTTTTCAGTCGTCTCCTTTCCTGTTCATATGTAAATTGCACAAGCTTATTTCATCCATTAGATCGAAAGATCTGTAAACCCCCCCATACATTTACTTGCCCATAGACCCTTTCCTCGAAGAAAACAGGACAGAAGTGGTTGAAAGTGGACAAAAGAGATCGATTAAAACACCAGATGTAAACGGGAATGTGTTTCCCTCGTCTACTTGTGATCCGATCGAACAAAACACACCTTAATACCAGGGCCAATACAATTTTATTCTAGATCTTCTGAAGTCATACAATGGCTTTGTGTGAGAATTTTTGGTCTGTCACTGTCTGCAAAAGACCTGCATGCGAATAAAGTATTTTTAATAATCATTCATTTTTCATTTTTAATCCTTTAATTATGTCTTTTTTTGAAACGGGGACTTGTTTTCAGAGTTCAGATGACTTCTGGCAAGTGTTTGCTGTTTTTATACCCCATTCCCATCCCACTGGGATATTCTGGATGATCTGTCAGCGCTCAGCTGAAACACATTCCCACTTGTCAGGGATTCAGCTCAATGTTTTGGTCTTATCTCAGCGCTCGCTCGCAGTATTCCTGTCCGACTGCCGCAGAGAACATCTAAAGGGCCGAGCTTGTCTCCCCAATAACGCCATTCAGCCATTCCACACACGGCTGCCTGGGCTTTTGTGCTATCGCAGAGCGATTGTGCTGGACACAAAAGGTTCCTGAGTGAAAAACATGGCCAGTCAGGTGTAGGAACATGTGTCGGTTAAAAAGTCATCTTCAGTTGTGCCTCGCCACTCTTTTTCTTTTTCTTTTTAATGGCGCTCATCTCTAACTTTGTGGTCAATGTCATGTTTGTTTCTCCATGAATGCTTTATTTTATTTTTAGACCCTTAGCTTCTAGCTACACATCGATTGAACAGATCAAACTAGACCTGTCAGAGCGATCTCTCTGGGTGCGCACGGTACGGTTTTTGGCAGCTGAGGCAAATCTATAGGGATTGTAATAGATTTGTTGTCGTTGGGGAAAGTGTGCAGTCTTGGATCTCAGTGTACTGACTGATTAATTGGCTTTGCGATGGATCTTAGCATCCGATGGAGTTTTTTAGGTCGCAGTCCTGCTACTACACAGGCTGTCTAATCAAAAACCAATTAAAGAGGTTGGGGTGTTCGAGAGAAAGATAGAGATTCAGTTAAAATGATTAGCTTGATCCTAGCTTTTCTATATCACATGCAATATAAACATAACATTATTGTATAGTACATGGAAATTGCTCTGAGAATAAGCACAAACGACATACCTGAGATTATTTTTGGCCATTTTTTGTTTTACATTTTTGAAAATTAAATTGTTGTTCAGTCTAACAACAACAACAACCAACAACAACAACAACAACCAAAACAATCACATTTTCAACTAGATTTTTGACTAATTGATGCACATTTCCCTTACATATATTATTTTAAATATTTGCATATTTTGTATAGTAATATTTTCTTTAATATGTTCTTTTTAAATACTTTTTAAAAATGTTTTTACATTGAACACACACACAATTTGATTTTATTATGTCTTAAATGTATGTAACATTAATTAATACATATTAAAATCAGACTAAATGTAATTATTTATTTCCCAATAAAACGTATAATTCATTTAAAAATTCAAAGTTCAAGTGTTTGAAACCTCTTCTCTTATTTTCTCTGTGTAAACGACAAAAATGCGTCATGCACATGCATGTTACGTGTTCAGTCTGGCGCGTGATTTTTTTTACAAAGTGACATCGCCAACTACTGGCCTGACAGCAGAATACAGCGTTTTTTCCCCCTT
Organism: Phoxinus phoxinus; assembly: GCF_949152265.1. NCBI lineage: Eukaryota > Metazoa > Chordata > Actinopteri > Cypriniformes > Leuciscidae > Phoxinus > Phoxinus phoxinus. The sequence continues at coordinate 45,580 of NW_027639417.1, read as the reverse complement.
TTTTTCCCGTTTTTGTGGATCCGTGCGAGTTGTCGGCTGTACAAGAAAAAAAGCAAAGGTGGGAGGTGGGAGGCAAATCTTTTCAGTTTTTAATACATCGTTGTCGTGTAAACGTATCCTTAGATTACCTCATCTAACTCTCATTTATAGTTGATCTTTAAAACATTGCTTTAATAATGTTGTTATATTTGAGCTTTAGCAAATCTAAATTTAAAAATCCATTATCAAACTGTGCATCATAATGTTTTGATGCCTACATTCACTTGTAGCATTTAAACCAATTGATTTAAAAAAATAGTTTTATCATGGTTGAAGCTTTTGTATTGTTCTTGTGTTGGATTGGCTTGTTCTTGCAGATTCATTGCTGGTAGATTTTCTAAAGGAAGTAAGAGATAGAAAGAAAGTCCTCCCGTTCTCAGCCCTCCCCCTTAGCGTTTGTGAAGTGTTGTTCTGAAGAACGCATCTTGTGTAACACCTGGGTTTGAGTCTTCTTTGTGTACTAGTACGTCACGCTTGTTAACGTTGAGAAGAAAATAGAAGTGTAGCACAATGCCAGGCTTAGCATGAGGGGAAGAAGGATTTTTATTGCTTGTAGAGTATTGACATGGACAATCATTTTAACAAAGAGTCACTCGTCCAATTACATGACAGGGTTTACAAAGTAAATACAACCCTCAAGGTAATGCACCAAACTTCAGAAATAGAAGTTATTTAAAATAATTAACATCAGATTTATGAGAAAACATATTAAATTGTCTTTTAAACTCAAAATCAAGTAAATTATTTTTATTTCAATGTATTTAGTGTCAGTTACTAATGAGAAGAACATATTGTAACATGCCTTGCATTTCTGAAAGCCAAATTTGAGACTGGTCCTGTATCCGTTTGAAGTCCATGTAAAATATGATTTGCTTGTCTGATCACATACTTTCCATTGTGACAGTGTTTTTTTGGCCTGTTCCAGAGAGCAGAGAGCAGATAGGACGCAAGCCAACAAACTGTGAATGCTGTTCCATCATTTGAATTTTGCAGCCTAGTGGGTTTCATTCAGTTAGTTTATATTCTAGAATGCGATTAATTATGGTGCTAATGTGTTCCTCTCCAAACTTTACTATGCTTTTATTCATAGCAAAACGGCTACACAAACTGTCTCAAGGTTAATACTAAAAGTGATTACCGGTAGGTGTTTTGCTAGCCATAGGTTATGCTCAGTATGCATTAACCACTTAGTGAATGAATGTCCTGTGTAATGTAATGTCAAATTTTTGGTCATATTTGAACATAAAACTTAATTTCAAGGCAGACATCATGCGAAGCGACGATACATTAGCTTTCTGTTCAGTGTGTCAGATGTTGATTCTGTAACCGTTCCAACTGATTCAGTGAATCATTCCTCAGACTGATTAAGCTTTAAGTATGATTCCTGTTCACGTTTGTTTTTGCGTGCAGCTTGTGACATTATTTTAGTGTCATTAAGATATTACAGTTTTATTACTATTTTGAATTGTTTTTTATTTAATTTTTAAGGTTTAATTTTAAAATTCAAGTTTAAAAGTTTAAGTTAAATAAAAAATGTATAGTTTTAGGAATTATATTTTAATAGTATATAATCATTTTATTTTAAAAAATAAATAATTTTGCTTGCCATTTTTTTGCTGTACAAATAGAAATAGTCATTTGTCTATTTTGAACCAATCCCATATTCTCTGAATCACTCCATTGAATGAAGTGTCACTTCCTATGCATGAGTGTTGGGACAACAGCACAGATCTGTACCGCCTGGTTTGCGTTGTGACAGACCGCCAGCAGGGTTTCCCCTCCCGCCTCCGCACTGTAATTATCTGATAAGGTATGCGGTGCAGTGAAAGTTACCCACAATCCCTCCCCACATTCCAGTGTCCTGCTGGCCAGCAGAAAACAGTGTGTTCTCTGTGTAGAGTACCACTGACCTCTGTGCCACTCCCTCCATGCTTTAATGAAAGTATCGATGCTTCAGGAACTATACCTGACCCCTGGCAGACCTCTCTGAACACATACGTACGTGGACTGACACTTTTTGTGTCTGTGCATACTTGCTTACCTGAGGTTATCTGTCCTACCGCATTAATATTTATTTAAAGTTAAGATTACGTTTGAAAGGTCAAACTGTCTCTCTCTTTTCATTTGAAAACATTTCTGTGATCCAGGCAGTGTAAACATGAAACCCAGTGAGCTACCTATAGACAGTATTTTTAGTCAATTCACCTTTTTTTATATAGCGCTTGATACAATACAGCTTCACAGTAATAAACAGCAAAATATCAATCAACAATGCAAAGTTCTTCATCCAAAGTTCATCAAATACCCTTAGGTTGCCTTTAGTGGATACCTATTATATTTCCAAGGCATATATATGTATATGTTTTTTGGTTTATCCTCTTAGTGTCTTAAGTGGGACTTTTATTTTGACAACATTAGAAATTGAGAATCGCTAATTCTCTGTCTTCATTACTTTACTGTCTTTGTTAAACAGTTATGTCTAATAATAAAAATGCAAATGCTATAATAATCTTTCTATGTCGTCATAGAACAACTGTTTTGTCTTCTGAAGTATGTAGTTTATAAAAATGTGTGTACCCTTTGTGATGGTCCGTCAGTGCAAAGGATCCAAGATCGAGTGAGCAACTTTTAATCCTTGATTTCAAGGATGCTCAGTGTTGATTCAGTTCAATAACTGTGTGAATTTCATAAATTATGGAATGGCTTGCTTAGTTGGGGACACTTAATGTTCAGCAGTATTATTGACTCGACTGCAGTGATACTATTGGATAAGAACTGAACTGTGCTTGATGATGACATCACTGTTTTCTGCAGCTGCTTTATAGCCGATTAAGCTGAATTGAACTCATTCCATAATTGATGAACTTTTCACAGTTATTGAAGCAAACTGAATCAACACTGAACTGATTTCAGCTAAATAATGGCTGACACTAAAGGTGACATTATTTGACTTGAATTCATTCATTTTGGCTACACTGTAAAAAATTCTGCTGTGATTTTACAGTAAATTACTGGCTACTAATTGCATTACTTTCACAGTAATTTACAGTAAGAAAATTTAATGTAAATTACAGCAAAATGACAGTTGTGTACAGTGATTTCACAGTTAATGATATCACATCATTACTGTAATTTCACAGTGCATAACTGTATAAATATAGTTATCAGCTGTAACTTGAACAGTAATTTATTGTGTTTCAGCTGTAAAAGTAATGCAATTAGTAGCCAGTAATTAACTGTAAACTTACAATTTAATACAGTAATGCAATATGATGACATAAAAGTAGTAAAAAAAAAAGATTAAACAATAGTTTCCACAATTGATTTTATTTTCAATAAAATTGTTACAACAATATAACAAACGTTGCAAGAGTCGTTGCATAACAGCGGGCAAGAGTAGGCAACGAGATGGCAGTCCAAAAAACACAGCCAGAGCTAAATAACAAAAAAATAGGTAGAAGTGAAGGTCTTGACCAGAAGGGCAGTCCAACATATTCAGTGGCGATATGGCAAGTAAAAACGGAGAGCCAAACAATGACCGGAGCAAATGAAAAAAGTAATACCATCAAAACAAAACAAATAACATAGCAACCCAAGACCCAACAGATGAGGCGAACCTAGATGAGGCGAAAATCTGGTCTATGGTATCCAGACTGCCTTTCAGCGTGAATAAAATCCACCCCAACTGCTCGCCAATTTCAGATCCCTCCATTTTCACATCGCTGAAGATTCTCCTCTCACTGAAGACACGTCCAGTCAAGACGTCCCAAAGTCTGCACAGTGGGTTGTGATGTAGCTGGTTCTTCCTGAACAAAATGAAGAATCAGTATTAGAAAAGAGAAGTAAATTGATTCAATTTATACTCCCAATGACAAGCTAAAATCTTACTTAAAGGGATAGTTCACCTAGAACTGAAAATTCTGTCATTTACTCGCCCTCAAGTTGTTCCAAACTGGTTTGAGTTTTTCTTTATTTGAGCAAAAAATATATTTTGAGAATTGAAAATGAAACAGTTGATGGGCCCTATTGACTTCCATAGTAAAAAAAAAAAATATATACTATGGAAGTCAATGTGGCCCCATCAGCTGTTTAATTTTTTGGGTGAACTACACATCCTGCAACATCTCGTTTGGCATCCATGTAATGTGCTTCTATAATGTATTTCAGCTTCAACACATTGGACAATTTTGCTTAAAGGGTTAGTTTACACAAAAATTACAATTATTTTGTTAATTACTCACCCTCATGTACATTCACACCTATAAGACCTTTGTTCATCTTCGGAACACAAATGAAGATATTTTTAGTGATATTCTGAGAGCTTTCTGACCTTCCATTGGGAGCAATGCAACTAACACATTCAAGGCCCAGAACGATTGGAAAGACATCATTGAAGTAATCCATGTGACTGCAGTGGTTTAACCAATTTTATGAAGCGATGCGGGTGCTTTGTTTTTGCAACAACAAGGAGGAGCACTACGACGCACGCATATTGTGTTGACTCGAGACTAGGTGTTGTTCCGTGAATGTGCTTTAAATAATATAATTTTGTAAACAGAGGTAAATTATGGTTTTAAATTATAAATTGAGGTTAAACTACTGGAGTCACATGGATTACTTTAATGGTGTCGTTACTACCTTTCTGGGGCTTGAATATATTAGTTGTGAAGGCTCCCAATGGAGGAACAGAAAGCTCTTGGAGTTCATTCAAAATATCTTAATTTGTGTCCCGAAGATGAACGCGGTTCTTACAGGTTTGGAACGGCACGAGGGTGCATAATTAAGGACAGCATTTTTTCTTTTTTTGCTGAACTATACCTTTAAGGAATCCTGGAAACACCTTAAATCAGCATGTATTCGCCAATTTTCTGGAAGAACTGAAATGCAGATAAGAAAACTGAAACAGTTTCACAAAAACAAAACAAAAACTTTCTGCATTTTTACATTTTCCATAAAAAGAAAAGAAAAGCAGTTTTGAATTATTCACTTGAAGCTTCATATAAAATACTCAGAAAAGTAAAATGTTAGCTGCAGCCCTATTTTACAGTGCAAAGTATGGTAATAAAAGCATAAAAGCACTTTTATGAAATAAGCTTGTTCCCACATTTGACAAATTGTGTTTACACAAATATATTGCTTTAACTTTAGCATCATTTAAAGGGTTAGTTCACCCAAAAATTAAAATTCTGTCAGTAATTACTCTCCCTCATGTTGTTCCAACCCCGCAAGACTTTCGTTCATGTACACAAACGAAGATATTTTTGATGAAATCTGAGAGCTGGATCACTCTTCCATAGGCTTCTTAAGGGATTGAAACTTGCCGGCCCAGAAAGTCATTAAAGACATTGTTAAAATAGTCCAAGTGACTACAGTGGCTCAACCATATGATTATCAAGCGACGAGAATACTTTTTGTGCGCAAAAAAAATTAACGACATTATTCCACTATTCATTATGTTCTCCGTGGACCTGAGTGTGTTCACGTAGTGTAACTGCTCAGTGCGTCTGTGTTGCACATCACACGCGTCACACACATGACCAGCGCCGGCCAATATGAGCCTATGTGGTGACGTGCAACACAGACGCGTTACGTGAACCCACTCGGCTAGGGCTGGGCGATAAAACGATAACGATAATTATCGCGATATAATTTTTCTCGATAAAACGATATCAGGAGTTCGATAAATGTTCGATAATGTTTTTGCGCCAAAAGCGGAACGAATCTCATTTGAACCGCGCGCGCCACACGGACCGTTTATCCGCTCGGCTCAAAGTCCAAACGGCAGCGCGAGCTCCCTCGAGCAGACGCGTTTACTCTGATCGGCCTCGGTCACTAGATCCAGTGAGAGCGCTTGAATTCAGCGAGGAACACAAATGTCTCAGTGATTTAAACCAGTTTAAAGGCAGATGAGACCGCGCTGACGAACAGGAGAAGCACTGTGCGCAACGATACAGTCAGAAGCTTCTCCGTCTACACATTCCCATCATGCACCACGGATTTAACGTTAACGTTAGCCTAGTAATATTAACTGCATCATGAAATGTGGGATATATATATATATATATGTATTGAATTGTATAATATTATTAATGTAGACAATGTATTAAAGGACTAATGGAATATAATTCGTTTTTAATAATGTATTTAGGCTACTGGTTTTCATAAATACCATAGAAACCATAAAGTTACATTTTATCTGTGGTTATCATGATGATCTAAATGCATGATGCTGGATGACCAATGGTTAATTTTAATAAAACTAAAGAATATTACATTTTACCAAATAAAAATAATGTTGTTACTTTTTTTTAACAGATGTTACTGTTTTTGTTAATGAACATAAATTGTATAAAGTAAATCTGCATCCTAACTCAAGCTAATACTACTGAAATAAAGATATTTATTTTGTTAAGGAAAAATGACAAATGTTTGAATGTTCTACCTCGGATTTGTGAATGTTCACCTGTTTGGCAAGTGTTTGTCATATGTTCTGACAAGAGTAGTTTAAAAACACAACGCTCTGGTTTCTACAGCTTTCACTTAGGAGTATAAATCTGTCTTTAAACTTGAAATAAATAAAGATTTGACATTTATCGATAATTATCGATATCGACTGATATAAAAAAAAATATCGTGATATTTTTTTTGGCCATATCGCCCAGCCCTATGAGGGAGTGTAATTAATGACAGAATTTTAATTTGTGGGTGAACTAACCCTTTAATAGCTTCAATAAACATCTTACTGCAGAACTATATCTAGCTTAACACAGAGACAGTGTTTCGTTAGTCCGCTCTGAAGTTTAGATTGCTTACATTAGATTGACATCCGTTCAAAGTCAAGAGCTCCCTGATCAGTGTGCAGACTTGGTGGTTTATGTGTCCTCTCTGCCTCTGCCATCTCTGGGTTGATGCCCAAGAAGCACCTATAAACAAAAAGACAGAAGAAAGCTGTTAGTTTTATTCAAGTGGGATGAAAAAGGTGTCAGTCCCAGTCACCACCTTTAGTGGGTCACTGGATTTACAGTACAAAGCTAAACTAAAGTTAGCTCAGTTTTAACAAGCTGACATTACTTTGATTTAGTTAAACAGCAAACATTTAAATAACGTTAACAGCAACTGAAAAACATTTTTCCATCACAAACACACAGTCAAAAATAGTCTGGCAACAAAGTAGAGGTGTGTGATTTACCCAGGTCAAGCATTATGCACACAACAACGTGCACGTACTGTTTGCAGAGGATGGAGTAACGTTAAGAGTATGTTGGCCTGTCCATCTCCCTATGTCTGTTTCTGCTTGTAACTGAACGTAACGTTACTCTTCCTCCTAGAATTAGTTAACGTTAGTACCCGTTCAGACAAAATGGCTCCTAATATCTCCAGATGTCGACCTGTTTTTAATGTAGAATAGCACAACTAATCTCCACTAATTCAGTGATAAACATTTAATTTACTAACGTTATATCTTTTTCACAATAAAAGCATCCAGTTGTTTTGCAACACACTTCATTTTTCTGTTGACGAGACAGACAAATGGCTGCTCCGTTTCACACACAAAGCAGGGGAGAAAATTATGAAGTTCAGCTAACGTTACTAATTTGAGATGAATTTATGAAATTTGAACTGTATTTCAGCATTTATTTGCCCAAATTCACAACACTATAATTGATCTAACGTTAGTTGATAATAACTGTCATACCCACATATAAGGCCACAGCTTATACCTTATAACTTTATTTCCCGGTGGTCACCATAGAAAAATGCTGTGGGAAAAGAGAACGCTGTTAGAGAAACTAAGAAAAGCATTAAGCAAAAGTAAAAATTTCGACGATGTAACTTTAGCTAACGTGTCTCACAGTTAACCTTACTAACTTAATACGGTACAATTAACGTTAACACTACAACCAACGTCTTGTTCATTCAAATTTGCGCGCTCAAACCTAGACGCGAGTCTGCTTCGGCTAAGTTACAAAAACATGACAACAGCACCTACAACAAACGCTAATTTGGTTCATACTTTTAAATAACATGCACTATCATATAAAAAAACAGCCACCAAAATGACAAAGTTTGATATTTTAAACACTTACCGGCCGCTGAATCCATCGAGTGAGACCACGGAGGAGATGAGAGATGACGCAGTTGCAGCGCGAAAAAGACGGAATTCACAGTAGTTTCTTGTAATAGTCCCGCCTTGCATTATTTTCACAATAAAAGTCTAAATACGGTATTATATTGTGAAATATCACAGTAAAAGCCTGTGAATTGGTAATACTGCAATTTATTGTGAAATATTACAGTTATATGTTGTGAAATCCTGGAAATATTTTACAGTGTATAAAGCAGCTCTGCAGACAACCGTGATGTTATCATCCATCTCAGTTCTCATCCAATAGTGTCAGTGCAGTCGAGTCAGTAATACTGCTGAATATTAAGTTTCCCCAGCTAAGCAAGTCAGGTGACAGTGGCAAGGAACCCAAACTCCATCTTTGACAGAAATGGGGAAACATTGGGGAATGGGGCTGTTTATAATCCATTATGCAGAAAAGTAAAGGATTTTTGTTTAGTATCTTGTTAGGACAAGGATCTTTAAGTGGATTTGGAAAAAATCCCTTACAACTTCCAGCCTTATATATTTGCCTCACACACTTGTGAGAATCCCAAAGAAATATGTGGTTACTGGTGAGAAAAGACACATTTTTATACTTTTATATGATAGGGAAAAAAAAGTTTACTTTCAGAATGACTGCTGAAAGTTGAATAGATTCCAGTTGATCCAATGCATTTCTTAAAGTAAAATTCTGATCCTCAATTTGTCAACATGTTTAACATGTTTCACTCTACTAGTTGCAAGCTCAAAGCAGATAATAATAGGCATCTGATAGTGTTTGATTAAATTAGATTCTCTAAGGTTTAGCTGACTTTTAGATTACAGGATGACAAGTATGTGCTAGAGTTACATGTGGGAGTGATGTTTAAGCTGCCAGTGGAGTGTAAGTGAAGGGAATGCCAACACAAAGGACTGTACGCTTCAGATTACTTCATTCCTTCACTGAAGGCCTGTGTGAATGAGACCGATTTGAGGATATCGTTTTTCCAATTTCCCAATGTTCACGCTTGGCTTGAGCAGAAGGAAATTATAGGTTGGTTGACGTCAAAATTTTGACAATCTGCTGAAAGCTGAGAAAGGGATTTGCACATTATCGATTTCATTCACTTGAGAAAAAAAATCTAGGGTTGGTTGTCAATCGGTTAAAACTTTTAATCAAATATTACATGTTATTCTGGTCAATTACCCGATATTTGGTGAGAAAATCCCCCCAAATTAAGATAATTCAAAAGCATTAAACTGAGGGATTTCAAACTGAGGTTCGAGGACTTTATAAATTAGAATATTTTACAAATATTTTTTGATCACATCATTTTTTATTTTATTTATTTGTTTATTTATTAGCTATGAAAGCACCTAAAGTCTTTATTGACTTGTATTGACTTGTGTGAATATTGTCAATATATTTGCTTTATTTCTATATCATTGAACATAAATCTAGCACTGTTTTTATTTTATTTTAATTATTTTTGTCAATATTCTAAATTGAAAGCCCTAAAAACTTCATGTCGCAATTCAGGTAGGGGTTTGCAAGGCAATGTGGTATGAGTGAGGCACTACGTGCAGCAGAACTCTGGGATGGTCAGATATTTCTTTCAGAGTCTGGCTTTCAGGACATTACAGACCCACTGATGCAGAAACCCCTTCACAAAGACTCTGTCAACAGAAGATAATGGAGTACAAAAGACTTTAATACAGTCACTTAAAGCTACTTTAATGCAGCTCGGGCATCGCTTTGAGGATGAAATGACAGTCCACATGATAGATTAAGGGTTAAGGGCAACTGTATTTTTTTTCCCAGAGTTACGCTTGCGTGCTCTCTTTGTGGGGGTATAACAAGGCTTGTCTGACTTAAACACCTCTTTTGGCTCAAGCCTGTTGCATGGAATGGACAGAATGTAGATTCTACGCAGTCGTTTCCGTCCAGCTCTGTCTTTTTGTCTGTTGATGAATGTGGCTTTTATTCTAGATTTTTGTTGACACTTTCCTGCTGGAGGGATTTTCTTGTAGGCTTTCTAATACTTGGCAAAGAGCTGAGTCAATCGCACTTGGCAACCAGGAACTCCTAGGAAGTCCTGCTCGTCTCCTTTTGTGGATTCTCAAAGGCCTGTGGGGTGATGGACAGGGTGCAATGCTCTCATAAAGCTCATCACATTAAGACCGATATGCCACATTGCTGATGTTAGGGATCACCCAGTTCTAGAGCCGCCTTGTTCTTGTAGAGGAGACGACTGTTGAGTCATGAGGTAATTAGAGGGGTATGGCCATCCAGGTTGGTCTCCTGTGTTTTTTTTTTTTTTTTAACTCTGGGAGAGGGTTGTTTTTCTCAGGGATCATAATATATCCCTTGATCTGACATGCTGCATTTACTTTGAATACGCACAGGAAGAAAGTCCCACTTTTTTCTTTCCATTTCACGCCAAATGTTGTAACAAGCCAAGGCAGATATTTTAGTTGACTTGCACGGACTGTTTTTAAAGGATAGGCTTGCAGACTTCCACATTCCGTAAAAGAGGAAAGTATGTACAGTGAAATTCTGAGTCCTAGTGGAGAAATACCAAGGAAGCGTGCTAGAATCTTATTCAAAAGTGCGTCCTAGTGGAGAAATACCAAGGAAGCGTGCTAGAATCTTATTCAAAAGTTCTTAATTTAGAATTTTTTGCTTTTCACATAACTGCATTAAAATGCATATCGGAAGTAGCCTGGCTCCGCCCTTCTACATACTTCCGCTCAATTTTCATTTTCCTTCAGGACTAGGTCTGGGATTGTGGTATATTCTTGGGTGTTCTCCGTTCAATTTTTTACAGGTCCAATCAGCGAAGAGAGGGAGTGGCTGAGAACGATGACGTTGAGGTTGTGCACTAGTTTGAGTCGTCATACGTCGCGACCAAACGTTAGCGATTGGTTACGGCTGATCCAGAGTGACTCTGGGCAGATCCAATAGTTTTAAACTTCAACAGAGTACCCGCCTTCAAGGAAGTTAACGCTTGTCAATGGAGAGAGGCCAGACTTTCTGTACAAATGAAATGTACGAGAGTCTGGTAGAACCAGGCTATATCAGAAGTGCAGAACCAGGCACATTTTTGAGTCACTGTGTATCAAAGAAACATTTTTATTTGTAATTTTTTTATTAATTTTCTATATTTATATATAAATGTATATATTTTGTTAATAACTTTATGTAACAGTGAGTAATGATAGTTTAAAGGGTTAGTTCACCCAAAAATGAAAATTCTGCCAGTAATTAATCACTCATGTCGTTCCAAACCCGTTCATCAGAACACGTATGAAGATATTTTTAATGAAATCTGAGAGCTTTCTGTCCTTCCATTGACAGTCTACACAACTACCACTTTTAAGCCCCAGAAAGGTAATAAAGACATCATGAACGTAATCCATGTGACTCCAGTGGTTTGTAAATAAATTGGTCAATTATGTTTTTTTTTGCGCAAACAAAGTACTCGTGTTGCTTCATAAAATTGAGGTTAAACCACTGGAGTCACATGGATTACTTTTATGATGTTTTTACGACCTTTCTGAGGCTTGAAAGTGGTAGTTGCGTAGCTGTCAATGGAGGGACAGAAAATGCTCAGACAGTTGAATAGCCGTTGACTTCAATAGTAGGAAAACAATACTATGGAAGTCAATGGCTACGGTAAACTGTCTGGTTACCAACATTATTTAAAATATCTTCCTTTGTGTTCAACAGGAGAAAGAAACTCATTCAGGTTTGGAAAAAGTTGAGGTTAAATAAATTCCTTTTTGGGTGAACTATCCCCTTTAATGTTAGAGATTGTTTTTGTTTGCTAGCCACCATTTCTATCCCACATGTAAATGCTGGACTGATGATGTAAAACCCCAGACGAGTCTTCTTGCGTGTGTCCGCTTTTTAAATGCATCTTGACTGCCGTACATTTTGACATTAATGACAACTGAGATCCTAGTGAGAGATGGCTTACAGCTGGGATCATATTCATACAGTCTGACAAGCAACAGTTGTAAAGGACTATTATGAATCTTACAGTGTGCTCATGGCTTTACACACTGCAGTTCATAATGTGAGTCAGATGTTGATTCAGTGGCTGCTCTGTCTGATTCAGTGAATCAATTCAGTGAAAGATTCATCAGACTGATTCAGACCTGTCAAAGTGTTGTCCTTTTGAATGATTCATTAAAAGAATAGTGTCATAAAAGTAATTTGTTAATGAATAGGACTACATTGGTTGCACTATGTTTAGAAACTTGCACTAAACTTTGGGATTACCCAAACTGAATCAGGTTGCAGTACATGCAATGCAAAGGGAAAGCACAAGTGTGCCACACCTCTGTAATTAACACACGTGTCATGTTGTCATCCTGATCTCTCTTTATAGAGCGAACATGTTGCTCTGATTGTAACATGAGCTGGAGCGTCTATTTTCTCTGATAACTGCGGGGAAATCTCTGAGGATATCTCACATTCACATAGCGGCAATTGTTTAGTGAACAAAGCAATGCATTGTTCATTGGTCAGTTGTGGATCTCTAAGGTCATTGTAGTCTGTGTAATTATGTGCCTTGAGGAACTCAAAATAGCCAGATGAGGCACGGAATAAGATCATGCTCTTTGTGTTTGTGCTGTACTTGCCGCAGGCTTTATTCTTCACAGAAGAACTTGTGTGAATGTGGCCCTATAGAGATGGGCTTTCTGGCCATTTTGTCTACTCGAGTACAGATAAATCAACCATCCTTGTGCACTCTTTTTGTAATTGTACATAAGCTTGGACTTTTGGTTTTGGAATGTATTTTTGTATAACTTGTTGCTTTCTTTTTGGGGGTCTCATGCCATGACTGTCATGTTTTTAAGAGGGTGTATATTAAGGGTGTGTTCACTTGGCATGTTTGATTGGGTTAAAACGAACCCTAGTGCGATTGCTCTGTTAATGCGGTTTATTTGAATAAGTGGGGACGTTGCCATCTGAACTAGAGGTGGACCGATATGTGATTTTCAGGGCCGATACCAATGATTACAGATCGAGTAGACCGATAACTGATATTTTGAACCGATATTTAGCCTATGGTGTATTTTTTTTTATTACTGTCAAAATTACGAATATCAAAGGGTTTTGACAATACTTTCTTTAAATGCTTTTAAACATATCTTTAAATCTGAGAACTGTTAATAATAATAATAATGAATGTTATTTATTTTACTGTAAACATTTTGTACAACTTAAAGACTATTTTAATGGTTTTAACGGTTAATGGTTTAATGACTCCCAACAAATCAGATGGGCGGGGACATTGGTCTAGTCTACAGAGTGGTGAGTTCCGACAGAGGTGGCTGCGTCAGAGCCAAATATAGCGCATTTCAAAATAAAAATTTTTTATCGGCAAATCGGTTTTGAATATGGCCGATAACCATAAAAATGCTTAATATCGTCGTCGATTATCGGCCGGTCGACCCGTAATCTGAAACCTGGTGGTGTGCACCAAACAAGTGGACCGAGACCCCTGAAAAGATGGGTCTTGATCCACTTCCAAGCGAACTCTGGTGCAGTTCGACTGGAAAAATGAATGCTCAAGCAAACCTGTTTTTTTCTCTTCATAGTTGTGATGTTACCCATCACATGCATCAGAACCGCGTCTCCTCACAGCAGATCTTGGTGTGTGTGTGTGACGGAGGGATTCCTGCTGCTGTTTGGACTCTTACACATTTCATAAGCTCTTCACGAGTTCTCAGCTGGTCAAAATACCATCATATTTCGGCTAGGCACATACAACGAGCGCATTTATCCCAGTACACAGCGTTGTTTTGGATGTTCGGTAAGTTCCATCCCAAAATATATGTAATAAAAGCCGACCAATCAGGTTGTGAACACATCCCTATGCCTTTAGGTCCGGAATCTATAGGTTCGATGTTAAAATGTCAATGTGAACGCTAAGCGGACCAGGACTAAATAAAACTAAGTGAACTACAAGTGTGAACACACTAAAAGAACTATAGTATAGAAATGTTAAGAGTTAAAAATAAAAGACAAGAAATTCAGTTAATGCATTTTTATAATCTATAATTAGTCACGTCAGAGTAGTACAGTGCTCAACGTTCATATGAGTTCATACTTGAATTTTTGTAACACAGACCATCTGGAGATGATGAAGATATGATCTGTGAAGAAAGCATTTGTTTTGATGCAGACATGTGCGTGGCTGTTGATGCCAGACAGACAAAGATTATTTGTGCTGTTTTATAGCACCTATTCAGTGTTTTACACCTGTGTGCCTTTGATCTAACACTTCTATGAGTGATAAAAGGGCTTATCAGACTATCCAAGTCTTCTTCTCAGCCACCTCGCTGCTGAGATAAAAACTCAAGTCAGCAGCCAAAAGATGGTGTGGCAGTGCCTTCTCATTCAGCAATTAATGTAGATCTCAATAAACATAAGCGTAATACAGATAATGCACACTGTGTGTGGGCTGTCAAGACAACAATCTGATTGGAAATGACCTTTCACTCAACTCTGGTCCGTTAGCTATGAAAGCCTGTTTCTGCCTAAGAGCAACAAATAAAACAGATGAAACCCAATACAATGTAAGAAATGACATTTCATTTTAATTTAATTTTGTTTTATTTCTCTGAAACAGACGTCCATTTTTTTTTTTCTTGCTGGCACTGTTGGATTTTATTTGATATTATTTTCTATTTTGAAACACACTTTCAGAGTATATTTTCTTGTTGGATTGTTTAAAAAAAATAAAAATAACTTTTTGTACTCTTTGTCTATGTGATATTTGTTTTTGAGGCGTACAACTATTTTGGAGCTTAAACAGCTGTTTTACGTCTCATTAAGCAGAACTGAACATGTAGGAATGCACTGATATGAACATTTTGGCAGATACCGATAACCGATAATTCTTTTTATTTGGAAGAAACAAGCACTTCTACATAAATCAAACATATACAATACAGTAGCCTAGTTTGAACTAGTATACAATTCCTTAACATTTAAAATGAATTTCACACTCCTTTGGCCAACTTTCTTTGTGAAAAACAAAAGGAAAAGAAAAATCTATTGCCTTACAAACAAAATAATTCCTAATAATGCCAACAAGTCATTGGAAAACACATATAAATATTCAAAATGCATGTGCCCTGGATAAATAAAATGAAACAGCTATGCATGAACTATAATTTGATTTTAATTCAGCCATATTGTTGATGATAATAATATGAGAAAAATAAAAGTGTTAGTTATTATTAATAATGCATCAAGGTTCTTAAATGAATATTACTGTTTCAAATAAAAGCATTGCTGTTTGAGCTGCACAAGCTGAAGCTGAAGAGCTTAATAAACACTGTTAAACTGAAACGCCTGGTTAGCGGGTTAATTAACGAAATTATTCAGATGTTTATATACAACATAAACCTAATATTTCAACTTATATTTGCACAAAATGAAGCAAATGCACAAGTGAATAGTGAATACATGATAGTCAGAAGAATGTATAACTCCTGTTGTTGATGCGCTCTTCCCGTAACGGCGTTGTACGTCAACTAAACCCAAAGAATTCACAACGTTTTATTACAATAGTGTTTTCATTACAATGTTATGTATATGACAGTCACAATCACAGTTATTAATATGGAGCATTGCTGTTTGAGTGCATGTGTCGAAGCTAAAGATGGTCACATGTAAATGTCACAATTTATGCTGTAACTGCGCGCTAAAACACTGGCGAACAAAGAATTCACAAACTTCCTTAACAATATTATTTTCAAAATTTAATGTAACCAATATGACAGACTTGCGATGCATGTTGCACTTAACTGTATTTTCCTTTTCGGAGTGATTCCAATCATATTTCAAGCAGTTCAAAAGCGCACATCTGAAGTGTCTCAGCTGAAAGAAAATAATCCATCATTTATCAGCTTTAATATATCTGCCAAATTTTCTTATCGGTCTGATAAACATAACATTAAAAATGAATATGTATCGGCTGAAACTGATATGGTGGCCGATATATCATGCATTCCTAATGTTAAGATTCATATCTGCATTTGTCTTATCAATGTAATTGAAATGTGAAAGAGAATCAAATTTCCCATAGGCTAAAACTGTTCTTTATAATTTCATGATTTGTAGGATTTACTGTGTGATGAAGGTCAGATCGGTTGACAAACGTATGAACAGAGCTATCAGCGAAACACAATCTCTGAATGGCCAGACGCCCGTGTCTTTGAGCCAAACGCGTGATTGACTTCAGAGAGGGACTTCAGGTTTACAGCAGATGAGGCTTTTGCTTTTGCACGGCTGTCGGAGGTTTTAATAGAATCTGTCAAGCAGAAGAGGCCTGTGTATCCATCACCAGGACCGAGACTGCGAATGCTCAATATTGGAGGATTAAAACGCTTTATGAAGTGTCTGAGTCGCAGTACTGTAATTATAATCCTGAATGCAGGAGATCTACTTTGCTAATTTCAGTAAACCATGTGCGGTGTAAAGTGCTTTCTTTGGTCCCAGAGGCCCATGGCATGTTTTCCATAGTGTTTTTAGTCATCTCCAGATGTACGGTTGTATAGTGTTTATCTGATGTCTGAGACTTCAAAGTTCTCCTGCAATGAAGCAAAATAAACTGAGCTTCATTCCAGCCTTTTTGTGGTGCCACAGAAAGTCAAAACAACCCTTTCTCTCTTTCATCTTTTTATTATTATTCACGGTTGACACTGTAACATCAGGGTGATTCCTTCTATGCAATATATTTTATGTGCGTATCATATGTGATTTAATAAATTGGATAAAATGTTCTTTGCACATTTTATACAGATTTTAGTTACATGTTTAACTTTAAAAGATAATTACAGAAATCAGTCATTTCAGAATATGATTAAGAAAATTAACTGGTTGAGATCCTCATGTAAGTTGCATGCTAGTCTTGCGTTGCCAGACCTTCAAACTAGCGGCAGATAGCAGCTTCCACTGGCCAAGGACCACCCATTATGACATCTGACTGACATGTAAAATAACCAATCACAGATTGTTTTGTTCAGAATCAAAAGTCGACATCCCTATAATAACAGTCCAGCTTGTTAAACTCTTGGACATATTTTAAAGAGTATATGCCGTGAAGTTCACATAGTCCATCCAGCGTTTAATAGATCATAAGCGTTCGTCACAGCTGTAAACACGACGGCTTTCTTTTTCCATGAGGGGGTTTGGCGTCACGACGGCTTTGTTTCCTGGCAGACGTTTAAAGACCATGACACGCATGTTTCCCGTCAACCAATCAGATGGCGACTTCAAAACTCCTGAAGTTTTTAAAATTTTGTGTGCCTTGTGCATCAGACGTCCCGTGGGCGTGACATCTGAGACTAGCTACATGCTAATGACTAACTTTATTTCCATTTTTTTTAGGCTATTGTGTAAATAATCAAGTTATAATTCATACAGTTTTAGTGTTCAGAGTTTAACAGGTACTGCATAACAGGAATGACCCAGACAAATCTTATTATATCGGTCAACCAAAAGCATTAACAATCAGGCATTAACCGGCTATGGCGTTCCTCACTGTTGTTTCGTTTATTGCTGGAACAAGGCTAAGAACTGCATCTTGTGTGTTTTACCACGCACGACTAGTTTGTGTGTGCTTGCCAGGCAGTAGCTGATGACGCTGAGGTGAGGAGTGACTGAGAAGCAGGGGGTGAAAACTAATGATTATGTTTTTTTTTGTTCTGTGATCAGTGAATGACATCTGGCAGAAGTCACTCACTACACCTGACCACACAGTCAACATCACAGACCTGCAAGATATACAGGTCCTTCTCAAAAAAATAGCATATTGTGATAAAGTTCATTATTGTCCATAATGTAATGATTAAAATTAAACTTTCATATATTTTAGATTCCTTGCACACCAACTGAAATATTTCAGGTCTTTTAATTGTTTTAATACTTATGATTTTGGCATACAGCTCATGACAACCCAAAATTCTCAAAAAAATTAGCATATTTCATCCGACCAATAAAAGAAAAGGGTTTTTCATACAAAAAAGTCAACCTTCAAATAATTGTTCAGTTATGCACTCAATACTTGGTCGGGAATCCTTTTGCAGAAATGACTGCTTCAATGGGGCGTGGCATGGAGGCAATCAGCCTGTGGCACTGCTGAGGTGTTATGGAGGCCCAGGATGCTTCGATAGCGGCCTTAAGCTCATCCAGAGTGTTGGGTCTTGCATCTCTCAACTTTCTCTTCATAATATCCCACAGATTCTCTATGGGGTTCAGGTCAGCAGAGTTGGCAGGCCAATTGAGCACAGTAATACCATGGTCAGTAAACCATTTACCAGTGGTTTTGGCACTGTGAGCAGGTGCCAGGTCGTGCTGAAAAATGAAATCTTCATCTCCATAAAGCTTTTCAGCAGATGGAAGCATGAAGTGCTCCACAATCTCCTGATAGCTAGCTGCATTGCCCCTGCCCTTGATAAAACACAGTGGACCAACACCAGCAGCTGACATGGCACCCCAGACCATCACTGACTGTGGGTACTTGACACTGGACTTCAGGCATTTTGGCATTTCCTTCTCCCCAGTCTTCCTCCAGACTCTGGCACCTTGATTTCCGAATGACATGCAAAATTTGCTTTCATCCGAAAAAAGTACTTTGGACCACTGAGCAACAGTCCAGTGCTGCTTCTCTTCGCTGTTTCTGGTTCAAAAGATTCTGGTTCAAAAGTGGAATCGGTCCTTCTCCACAATCTTCCTCAGGGTCCGGTCACCTCTTCTCGTTGTGCAGCGTTTTTTTGCCACACTTTTTCCTTCCCACAGACTTCCCACTGAGGTACCTTGATACAGCACTCTGGGAACAGCCTATTCGTTCAGAAATTTATTTCTGTCTTACCCTCTTGCTTGAGGGTGTCAATGATGGCCTTCTGGACAGAAGTCAGGTCGGCAGTCTTACCCATGATTGTGGTTTTGAGTAATGAACCAGGATGGGAGTTTTTAAAAGCCTCAGGAATCTTTTGCAGGTGTTTAGAGTTAATTAGTTGATTCAGATGATTAGGTTAATAGCTCGTGTAGAGAACCTTTTCATGATTTGCTAATTTTTTGAGATAGGAATTTTGGGTTTTCATGAGCTGTATGCCAAAATCATCAGTATTAAAACAATAAAAGACCTGAAATATTTCAGTTGGTGTGCAATGAATCTAAAATATATGAAAGTTAAATTTTTATCATTACATTATGGACAATAATGAACTTTATCACAATATGTTAATTTTTTGAGAAGGACCTGTATATGTATGTAACACACACACACACACACACACACACACACACACACACACACACACACACACACACACACACACACACACACACACACACACACACACACACACACACACACACACACACACACACACACACACACACACACACACACACACACACACACACACACACACACACACACACACATATATGATGTTAGTGTTGTTTACATACGTATTGGAATCACTTCCACCTTATAGTGTCAGTAAAGCCTTTAATGGTTGTTCTGAAGACAATAAGACATTAGTCACTGGCCACAAGGTGGAGGTATTGTTAAAACAAAGCACAATCACCATTGTTGTGGTCAAGCTGTTGGTCAAGATTCCAGAGCCAGTGTGGGGGATTCCATTGAATGTCCCCGTATTGTATGGAATGACAGATCTTATTTCACAGTATACAGACTAATATATAGTAAATATACTTATATATATATATACTAATATATTTAGTATATACTAATATACTAAAATACACTAATATATACACATTTTATATAATTGTTTTATATTACCAAATGAAAGCATGAATGAATTAATAAATATAATACATTCCAATAGACTAAAATTTACTAATATATACTGTATATTTTTTTATATATTTATACAATTGAATTATTTAATAAATAATTATGTATTTATGATCATTTATTTATTATTTATATAATGATACTACGATTTATTATAACAATGTTTATTATTATTATGTAGATTATAAATAAATGCTAATTAAATTATAACAGTACTAAAAATAATTCCATCCATCCGTCCGTCAGTTTTCCAGCACGAACCGTCACAAAGCAAGTAATCATGGACTGAATGCCCTCAATAAAAACACATATTTATAAGTGCTACCTGTTTGTCATCACACTTTCTTAGAAAAACCGAGCACTGTTCATTCACAGATAAATACATATTAATGATGCGGTTGTATGTTCTTCACACGTATAAACTCTGTTTACTGAAGGCTGTAATTGTCTCAGTGTTTCCCACAGCGTGTGTTTGGTGTGCACGTTTATGTTTTGCTTTGTAAATTTTACTCTGCTTAAAGGTGAAGTCTGTGATTTCTGCTCTACTAGTTTCCCAAATACTGATCTGCCATCGGTCAGACTATTGGAACAGCAATTTTGTGAGGGACATATTGGGTCTTCAATTATTTCTTTATTTTTGTAGCCAACAGGCTATAGTTATGTCACTTCTGAAAGATATGTGGTAAAAGCCACACAACTTTTGATTTAATAGGGTTCAATCCATCGATCACTATAGGAGGTTTACAAAAAATGTTTTACTTGATTGATTGACATTTGGCTTGAAACATCATGTTGTATTTATTTATTTGTCCACATTTATTGATCCACAAAACTTTTGATTTATAGGAGGCCGACTGAAAAAATATACTGACAATTAGACTATTTATTCTTTCTAAAGCCTCACATTTTTTGATCTTCATAAGGACTTTAATATAGGAGGTTGACTGAAAAACATTCAACTTGAATCGTTGAATTCGTTTGTTCGTTCATTTATTAATCTAAAGCCACAAATCTGTCTGTCTGGTAACGGAGTCATTATATTGGGGAGACTCCTCCTGAAATCTGAATAGAAGTGGACACAATACAGCAGATGCATAGTTCCTCAGCTGACCACTAGTGATTGCTTCACTGTTGTTTGGCTTGTTTGTTATGCGGTGTGATGGCGTCCCTCAGGAGCCAGTGGCGGTAGTGGCGTGTGGTCCTGCCCACATCACTTCCTGTACAGTTACGAGGAGGAGGACCTGGCCAGAGGTTACTATAGTTAGCTGCAGTTGGTTGTTTTGTTGTCTAGCTGGAATATTTCCTGTGGGTGAGGAAAGTGTGTTTCCTGCTGTGTATGTGGGGATTTTCTCAAGGTGCTCATAGTCAGGACTCAGGACTCAGGTTCACATCCGACACATTCACAGCTGACCAGCACCGGGGAACAGTCTGTTCTGAGAGAGTGCTTCTATTTATAC
Source organism: Phoxinus phoxinus (assembly GCF_949152265.1). Classification (NCBI taxonomy): domain Eukaryota; kingdom Metazoa; phylum Chordata; class Actinopteri; order Cypriniformes; family Leuciscidae; genus Phoxinus; species Phoxinus phoxinus. The sequence continues at coordinate 24,146 of NW_027639417.1, read as the reverse complement.
CCTGCTCACAGGACTTTGTTGAATTCAAGGCTTGTCAGGCATGCGCACACCATTACACACACACAAACATATTTCGTAGTTAAAGATGACGTGTGTGATTTCTGCGCCACTATAGAGTGCCACCAAACCAAATTGCAGTCTATTTGTTTCAGCAATCTGTCTGTCCGTCTGTCCGTCTGTCCGTCTGTAACAACAAAAAATTGTAAAACAAAATTGAGGAATATTTGAACAATCATTGAGATTTTGGAAAAGTTATTAGAAATCCGACTTGTATGGCTTTGTGTGAGGAACAGACCGAAAGTCGATATTCACTTATAATCCCTCCCCCCGGCAAAGCTTAGATTAAAAAATGGTGCATTGATGGTCACACCAGGATTGATGTCATTGACAGCAGCCAACTCAAATATGTGGAATGGAGAACGAAATTAGAGAGTTGCAGCGAAGGGGAAGATTTTTAATTAATAAGTGCATTTATTTTGTTCCTCGCCCTAAGTTATCATACGACTTTTCACTGAGCATACAGTCATCATAATTAGCAATTTGGGGGACTTTTCATCATTCTCTACTGGTAAACCATGAATCTAATAAGCTACAAAAACGTTTTTGGATGTAGCTTCAAAGCTTCAGCAATTAAAAAACACAAATGCATTTGTACAATAACAGTAAGTTGGCTCTTATAATGACACATATTGTACAGTGTGTGTGTTTGTGTGCTGGCGCAGATGATTTTGACTCGTCGAGGCAGGAGCTTGATGTTCTCTCCTCAGGGCACCATGTCACACACAGCTTTCGCCAAATGAAAACATGGTCAACGCTCAAGGGGACAGTAAATCCACCTCCTTTAATGGAGGACGTTTTCACAGAATGTCCCGTGACAAGTCTGCCCACAGACGTGTTATTTAATACCTGTCGGTGAATAGAAAAGAGCAGCCTCTCCCTTATATCTCACCTCTATCTGTCTTTCTCACTTTAATTTATACCTGAAAACAACAGGAGATGATGTTGAGGTGTTTGGGGCATTCATTAAAGCGGTCCCCCGCTGCTGGTTATGGGGTTGTGACCCGTCTGGCCTTTAAATTTCAAGTGGCTCTCACCCCTGACACATTCACCCCGTGCTAATTCTGTTCATGGCAGTGAGGTTTGAAGAGCTAATGCATGCAGGCCCGGGCTCTGTGCTTAACCCCCTCCCACAGGCCAGCCTTTTGCCATTTCGATGCCTGGGTACAGATTTATAGATGTACCACCTTGGTAACCATGGGAAACCGTACTAAGTGGCTTGGCTTGAAAGGCATAGGCTTATCTACTTTACAGCAGTACTAACATATTGGAAAATGCATTTCTGACCACTAGGGGTGCACAAATACAAGTTTTTAATAGCAAGGATTCAAATATATGTGTGTATACATAAATATATACATACATACATGCATTTCTTTGATCTAAAACATAATAATTTTTTTTTTACAATTTAAATAACTGTTTTCTATTTGAATATATTTTAAAATGTAATTTATTCCTGTGATGCAAAGCTGAATTTTCAGCATCATTACTCCAGTCTTCAGTCACATGATCCTTTAGAAATCATTCTAACATGCTGATTCGATGCTCAAGAAACGTGTATTATTATTATCAATGTTGAAAACAGACTTTTTTTTTCAGGATTCTTTGATGAACAAATTTTAAAAGAACAGTATTCGTAACATTATACACCACCTTTCAAAAGTTTGAGGTCAGATGCTTTTACATTTTTTTTGGAAGGAAATTAAAGAAATGAATCCTTTTTTTCAGCAAAGATGCATTACATTTATTAAAAAATATATTAAGTAGTAATGATGTTTATAATGCTACAAAGCTTTCTATTTCAGATAAATGCTGTTCTTTTGAACTTTCTATTCATCGAAGAATCCTGGAAAAAAATATATTTTCACTAATTTTGGGGGAAAATATGCAGAATGAATTTAAACGTTAAATGGATTAACTAGAGCTGAGAGTTTCTCAGTTTTAATGAGTTGTGTTGTGACAGCAGCTAATTATATTTTACACACCTTGGCTTTTGACCTCGTGGAGTCAAACACACTGTGCCGATGAACTTGTAAATAAGGCCTCCTATTCTAATAATGTCATGTCAGAGCCGGTGGGTTGTCTGTCTGCTCAGGCGGCTTGGAAACTTCTGTAAATGATCAACATGGATGTTAAGAGTCTTCTCTTTAACTGTAGCCCTGTGTGAGGCACCGGTTAAACTTTGACCTCGGAAAAAGCGTGAAGGAAAGAAAAACAATGTCGGGCTCCTAGGCTAGTACACTGCATGTTGTCCGACGATCGCACCCCCCCAGGAGAATCTCGCAGAAAAGTGTGTGCGAGAATGCATGTGTTTCCTTTCCATGGCTAACAATGCAGCTCAGGAAATATGTCAGAACAAAGGCCAGACATCCAGGCTCTTGTTCTCAGTGTGCACTGCTGAGGAGGGCTGGGATACACTCATAGGCAGAACCGTGACTGTATATGCATGAATCCAGTTCAGCTGTATGATAAAAGTGAGGCTGGACTGGTTGACACCCGGAGGTTCTTCTTAGACGGGACAGAAAGCCGTGCGATGTCCCTCTGGACGGTGAGTTGCTTGTTGACCTCTCTATCTCTCCATATGGGCGACATGGAGCACTACAGACTTAAGACTAGTGAGAAATGATGTCAGAATGTGTAAAAAAATACTTTTTTTTTTTTTTGTAGTAATCCTGGAAATAATCAAGAAAAGACATGTTTAATAATCTGGACTGTTTCTAGGTCACTTATCAAAAAATGATCATGTTAAATTTTTTATACAGATTATGAGATGTTCTTGCAGACTGAGGTAATAATGCTAAACATTAACAGGAAGAAATTAAACTTTAAAACATAAAACATAAAATATTACTCGTTTCACTGTTTTTTCTGGTCAAATTAATGCAGCTGTAGTGAGTTAATGAAATTTGCTGTATTAAATTAGAAACAGGGTTCTTACGATCATGGAAAACATGGAAATGTCACATTTTTATTTATTGCTTTTGTCATGGATTAAAATCTTAAATCATGGAAACGTTTAGAAAGTTCTAGAGTGAGAATACATTTTCCTGGTTCTGCTTTGCTGTAAAATACTCCATGAGCTAGATATTGCTACTGTGTTGAAAACGAAATTGACATATTTGATTATAAATTGGTCAAAATGATTCACAGAATGATCTGAATGATTCTTTAGCAAATTAATCTGAATCAAAGGTATTTTAAAAATCCATATGGAAAGGGTAGAATTTTTTTTTTTTTTTTTATTAGTGGCCTCAGACGTTTGGACCCCTCTATACTGTAGTTTCAGAGACTGTAGATTTATTTAGGTTGATATAAGGACCGGAAATACATTTTGTTGTATTTTGATGTATATTAGTAAGTGAAGTAGTGTATTAAAACTGAGTTTGAAATATTGTTTTAGACTAGGGTTGAAAAGCGATAATGGTTCATGATGTGTTATTTCAGTTTGACCCGTAACATTACAAAACGAAGGCTACTGTGATACATTTACATTTAGTCATTTAGCAGACGCCTTTATCCAAAGCGACTTACAACTGAGGACTACAACAAGCGAGTCATTGTGAAGAAGCAAAAATAACGCAAGAAGTGCTCAAAATACAAAGTTCTGGAATTGCTCAGAGTAGCATAAGCCAAAACAAAGGAGGGTAAAGGAGAGGTTTTTTTTTTTTTTTTTTTTTTTTTTTTTTTTTTTTTTTAGGTCAAGTGCTCACGGAAGAGATGAGTTTTCAGTTGTCTTTTGAATGTGGTCAGGGATTCTGCATTCCGGATGAGGGTAGGGAGATCATTCCACCAGCAAGGAACCGTGAATGAGAATGTTCTGGAGAGTGATTTTGTGGCTCTCTGTGATGGTACCACGAGTCGTCGCTCATTGACCGATCGCAGGCTTCTGGTAGGGATGTAGACTCGTAGGAGCGAGTGAAAGTAGGAGGGAGCTGAGCCTGTGGTCGATCTGTAAGCAAGCGTCAATGCCTTGAACTTGATGCGAGCAGCGAGTGGTAGCCAGTGCAGAGAGATGAACAGAGGAGTGACGTGGGCCCTTTTGGGCTCGTTGAAGACAAGACGGGCTGTAGCATTCTGGATCATTTGTAGAGGTTTAATTGCACATGATGGAAGACCAGCCAGAAGAGCATTGCAGTAATCAAGCCTAGAGATAACCAAGGCCTGGGCGAGAAGTTGTGTTGCATGCTCAGTTAGGAAGGGCCTGATCTTCCTGATGTTGTGCAGTGCAAACCTGCATGATCGAGCTGTCTTTGTGATGTGGTCTGTGAAGGTCAGATGCTCATCAAATGTTACTCCAAGGTTTCTGACCGACCTTGATGGGGTGATTAAAGTTGAATCTAGCTGGATAGTGAAGTCGTGCTGCAGGGACGGGTTGGCAGGGAGGACGAGAAGCTCAGTCTTTGCCAGGTTGAGCTGCAGGTGATGTTCCTTCATCCACGCCGAGATGTCCGCCAGACAGCTTGAGATACGTGTAGCTACTGTGGGATCATCAGGTGGAAATGAGAGGTAGAGCTGGGTGTCATCAGCATAGCAATGGTAAGAGAAGCCATGTGCCTGTATGATGGGTCCCAGTGATGTGGTGTAAATGGAGAAGAGGAGCGGTCCAAGAACTGAACCCTGAGGAACCCCTGTAGTCAGTTGATGTTCTTTGGATACCTTGCCACTCCATGCGACCCTGAAGGACCTACCTGTGAGATAGGACTCAAACCAGTGGAGAGGAGTTCCAGTGATGCCCAGTGATGAGAGGGTGGACAGGAGGATCTGATGATTCACAGTGTCGAAGGCAGCAGACAGATCCAGGAGAATGAGAACTGATGATTTGGAGGCAGCTTTTGCGATCCGTAGGGCTTCTGTGACTGACAGCAATGCAGTCTCGGTTGAATGCCCTTTCTTGAAGCCAGATTGGTTTACGTCTAGTTGGTTGGTCAGAGAGAGGAAGGATGTTACTTGGTTGAAGGCAACTCGTTCAAGTGTTTTCGCAATGAACGGTAGGAGAGAGACAGGTCTGTAATTCTCTAAGAGTGATGTGTTTAATGTGGGTTTCTTAAGCAGTGGAGTTACCCGAGCCTGCTTGAATGCTGTAGGAAAAGTGCCAGTGTGGAGGGATGAGTTGATGATGTGTGTGAGTGCTGGTAGAAGTGTGGGAGAAATGGCTTGTAGAAGGTGTGAGGGGATGGGATCTAGAGGACAGGTGGTGGGGTGACTGGAGAGGAGAAGTTTAGATACTTCTTCCTCGGTCAGTGGAGAGAATGAGGAGAGAAGGTGTTTCGGATTGGGAGGGGTTGGACTGGGTTCCTGTGTGTGTGGAGTTGAGAATTGACTGCTGATGGTTGTTGTTTTGTTGGTGAAGAAGTTGGCAAAATCATCAGCAGTTAAAGAGGAGGTGGGTGGTGGTGGAGGTGGACAGAGGAGAGAGTTGAATGTCTTGAAAAGAGTTCGTGTGTTAGCGGTGCTGTTGATCTTGTTGTGAAAATAAGAGGATTTTGCAGCATGAACATCAGCAGAAAAGGAAGAGAGCAGAGATTGATACATACTAAGGTCAGTTTTGTCTTTTGATTTGCGCCATTTCCTCTCTGTTGCCCTGAGTTTAGTCCGGTGTTCACGAAGAACCTCAGATAACCAGGGGTTATCTGAGCATCAGCAGAAAAGGAAGAGAGCAGAGATTGATACATACTAAGGTCAGTTTTGTCTTTTGATTTGCGCCATTTCCTCTCTGTTGCCCTGAGTTTAGTCCGGTGTTCACGAAGAACCTCAGATAACCAGGGGTTATTGACTGCTGATGGTTGTTGTTTTGTTGGTGAAGAAGTTGGCAAAATCATCAGCAGTTAAAGAGGAGGTGGGTGGTGGTGGAGGTGGACAGAGGAGAGAGTTGAATGTCTTGAAAAGAGTTCGTGTGTTAGCGGTGCTGTTGATCTTGTTGTGAAAATAAGAGGATTTTGCAGCATGAACATCAGCAGAAAAGGAAGAGAGCAGAGATTGATACATACTAAGGTCAGTTTTGTCTTTTGATTTGCGCCATTTCCTCTCTGTTGCCCTGAGTTTAGTCCGGTGTTCACGAAGAACCTCAGATAACCAGGGGTTATCTGATAATATAGATATTTAAATAACAGCCCCTCAGGCTGTGTTTTTCAGCTCTTGTCTTATCTGACTCTGAATCTGGGTTAGGAAAAACAAGATACAAAGTGTAACCAACACGGCTCCAAGTCTCGACATGTCCAGTGAGGTTTGCTACAGAACAGGTAGAACAACAAAACAGTGACGATGTTCCTGTTTACTACTACAACCAATGCAGCACCTCGTACAGATTGCTACAGTCTGGGATCATTGTTTGTCTTTTTTTGCTGGAGGGCATGAGAGTTTCACAGGTTTCCTGTGCTGTCTAAATGCGTTTGTTTGTGAATGGGGTGACTCTGGTGTCAGCTTAAGATTGCCAAGTTACTCAAATTGATTTCTGGCTGCTGCTAAGTGGGACAGGATTTTTCAAAACCCTTCAAGTTGAATTAATGGTGCCACTAGGATAAAATAATGGGTTTTCCATTCCTTGTAAACTGTTTTTGGTTTTGTTGTTGTTTTCTAGTACCTAGGCTTGAGCATATGTACCCGCAGAAATGACACCATAATAATCATGTTATTTCAAATGTAATTTTTTTTTCAGTGCACTGCAAAATATTCTTTTTTTTATAGCATCAAATAAACATGAATGAACATAAGAAGGAATGTTGTTTTAACCGCAGAAAGGCGTCAGTACACTCCGTTTTTCAAGTTCAAATCCTCCCATGTTAATCTACTAACTCTCCTGACTCCTTTGTCGTACAAAATGGCGGATGGCGAAGTATGATTGGTCAGATCACCTGTCGAAGGGTCAATTGACTGCATAGGTTGACCAAGTAATTTTTATTTTACAGTGTAGGTTATACAGTAATATTTGATTATTACTGTAGTTTGGTGGATACATGCAGAGTTCTGTCATGAAACTCTTGATGACGCAGGCGATAGGTCCTTAACCCTCAGGGGACTAAGCCCTTTTTGGTCCGTTTTCTCTATTTTTACATTTGGGCTTATAAACCATATGTAATGGAGATGGAACACCATGTGTTTGGTATCTATGGATTCAGAAGACCCTAAGCTAACATAAGCATGCATGTAATGTGTTTATAAAGGAAGTATGAGTGAAAAATGTACAATAATCGAGAGAATTTCACAAATGAAAATTAGATTTTTGTCATTTATTACTGAAAATCACACCTCACACAACAATAGTGAACAGTTTTTGAACCAAAAAAATATTTGTCAAACCCTTTGCTTGACAGACATTTGTAATTGTTCAATCAAATGTGTTAAGAACAATGAAATAAGGAACTTTTTTTACAAACAGTCACAGGCGTGAAAAAGCGGTCTGCTTCGAACTAAATGAGACCTGCTTGCTCTGAAGAACAGACACACTCACAACCTGGCAGATTTACTTTCCACTAACTGTTCCAGAGCTTGTTCTGCCGTAAATCTTACTGCTTGCCATCATAAAAGTGCTAAAACAATACAATAATAATGCTATTTAAGTTATTCTGTCTCTCTCTTATATAGATCTCTGTGCGTTCTGTAATACTCCGCTCCGTTCGCGATCTGTCTCATTCTCCGTCCACATGACGCTGTTTGTTTGTACATGTTGAAGGCTACAGAGTCCTCTGATTGGCTAGAATACGTCTTGGTAACCTTCCTCTGATTGGGTAAAAAAAAAAATCCTCCCAGTGGCAATTTTTCCATTGGTGGAATTTGCCTAACAACATCGATTTCATTGGCCTTTTTATGCAGTGGTATTGCGCAACAGCGAAGCGTGTGAATAATACAAACGGGACATCACTGTTTTCAGCGGAATCTGAGGAAGACGGCAAAAAAGACCGCACCTCTCTATCATTAATAGTTTTGAAGATAATTGCACATTTGTAAAAGTATGCCATTTTGGGCGGTACCGCCCAATTCGTCCTCAGAGGGTTAACTCAATCTGCTTGCAATCACATCATTCTCTATTGGGCACAGCTGATTGGTTCCTGCTGTATCAGTAGCCAATGAGTTCGCTGGTCAACCTTCAAATATTTGGTCATCATTTGCTGTAGCAGTCCAGCACACTTTCAGAAACCCTTCACCTTCCCCAGCTCCCCCTGTATAGATCTTCTATGGGTAATTTGATATGCTATTTTGTACAGCAGCAGCATGTCTTACTTGCTCACAGCAGCGTGTCATGTATGTATTGGCAGTAGCAGCTGCAATAACCAACAGCATCAGCAGTGTAGCACTAGCAGATCTATTCCGGCTAGACCAGACATATAAACATTGTCATACCCATTACTATGCCAAACACTCAGAGTTGTCATGACGGAAATTGTAGATTAGTCATAATAATAGGTGTTTCACCAATTCTATACATTGCAATTGCTGTGCAGTTTAAAGGACAAACAAAAACCTTTTACATTGGGTGGAAGGAACTTTAAACAACAGTCCTGTCATTAGGACTCTTCCTCACATTGTCTGCTTAGTCCATTAACGTCAGTTGCCAATGTTGGTTGGTCTGAGGAAATAAGCTGCCGATGTACAAGAGTTCACCAGCAAAGGTTAGAAGCACAGACCATAACAAAGAGTCAGATGACAGATCCATGAAGGGCTTGAGGACTTTGACAGTGCTGGCATGGCTTCGGCACAACTGTTTTGATGTATCTTGATGGCTTTGTGTTGTGAATGTCTCAAATTCCTGGTCACAGTTCCTGCAGGTCATTCAGTGGGTCTATTTAACCCTCAGGATGGTCTTTATGTGCACTTCACACTATAGGAGCCCACAAGTGAAGCGTGTCTGCACAAGTGAGGCATGTCTCCTCGTCGGGTCCTGCTGGAGGTTCTTCCTCTTAGTGACAGGCTTTATGGACACAGACTGTGGATCAAAACAATAGTTTTTTCTAAGCAGTCACTGGATGGTGTTGCTGAGCTACTGGCCAAAACAGTGACCTTTGAAATTGCTTTTGGGAAACAGGTGGTACGGCTTCTGTTTCCATATTGTGAGTCTTTAATGAGAATTGACGCAGAAATATTTTGAATCAACAATGATGCAATGCTCTTTTTTTGTGGCTGGATCTCTCAAAAAGTTACCGTACTCAAAAATATATGAAAATGGCTGAATGATGAATTGGTTAAAGTCAATATATATATATTTCCTATTACCAACACTAATACAGATTACAAAGATTTTTCCTTCATCTTACATCCTTATCTGTCACTGAGCCTTTAATTTGTTTATCATATATTTGTATTAATTCATAGAGTGGAGTATTACGAGTATTATCTATATAGTATTAGACAGTATAGGTGTATTTTCTTCACTGTCTTGCTCTTTCTCTTCGATGCCTACACAGTCACAGTATTCTATCTCATAATAGCATTGATATGATATTTGTGTGTGTGATTCAAAGTCATCCATGGAGGTTATAGTGGGACGGGCTCTTCCCTCCCTCTCTCGGCTTAATGCTTCAGTCACGGGCCAAAACTCTCAGCCTCTGGCAGTGTGGCACACTGCAATGTTCCAGCTAGGAGAGTAATGGGATTAGCTATCTCTTACATAAAATGCTCCCCTGGCAGCCCTGCATGCCCCTCGGCCATTCATCAATGTGGAAAGACACAGCAGTTATGAATACAGTGGAACCAGAATGCACTAGAGAACAAACGCAGATCTCATTGCAGTGCAGTAAATGAGTTTAGAGCGCAAACGTGCATTGTGTTTTCACAGGCGTTACTGTATCGATGATCTTCAAACATTCTGATAGGAGTTCATTCTAATTTCAATAGGTATCTATTTTTGCCAAACATGATACTTTTTAAGAAATGTAAAGTTTTAACACATTGAAAGTTAAATCGATGGCTGTGGTGTCATCGTAATCTTTGCATACTGAATTGATTGGCTCTTTTTTTGTACACATTTACATTCTGAATTGTGATTTGGTCTTTTTTTCTGATATCACATCAACAGAACACAAAATTCATGCTGTGGAGATATTAAAATTGGCAGAAATGAGAGTGCACAATTAAATATCCATTTTATTATCCAATATCCAATATTAATATCAGCTGATAATCACTATAGCCAATATATTTTGCTTCCCTGTTATGGTGAATGTTATAACAAAGCACCGTGTGTTCGAATTTATATCCCAAGTATGTTGTGCAAGGAATGGTCAGCATCTTCTAACACCTCACAGATTCCCATGAGGAACAGCCAGACCTCACATAACAATGGATGGGGTTTGAATGAGGGATGAGAGAGACTTAGTGCCTGAGTCCCTCAATGGCTTTTTACTGCTTCATTCCCTTTTTTCTTAATGGAGAGGATGTGCAAGCACAACCTTCATTAAATGCATAGATGATTACATAGCAGTCTGGGGGTCGAGCCTGCGTGACCCCGTTATGCCCCTCTCTTTCAAGCATTGTCCCTGTGGGGGAATCCTCGGGAGATGATTAGAAACACCCTCCATTAGAAATAAGGACCACAACATGTCACAACAGCAACCAAATCTGCTTTCAGAATGCTACATATACTGTATGTGGAATCAGGTTAGCCTAATTATTTTTTTTTATTTTTTTTTATACTACACATACTGTATGTGGAATCAGTGTAGTTTAATTGTTTTATTTGACTTTATGTGACCCTGGATAAAAAAACAGTCACAAGTCGCACGGACGTATATTTGTGTTTGTGGCAATAGCCAACAATACATTGTATGGGTCAAAATGATCGATTTTTCTTTTATGCCAAAAATCATTAGGATATTAAGTAAAGATCATGTTCCATGAAGATATTTTTTAAATTTCCTACCTGTAAATATATAAAACATTTATTTTTGGGAGTGAGAGCAGCACAATCGCGAACATAAATGTAGAACTTTAAAGGTGATATTCTCAGTGTTTAGATTTTTTTGCACCCTCAGATTCTAGATTTTAAAATAGATGTATCTCGGCCAAATATTGTCATATCATAACAAAGCTTATTTATTCAGCTTTCAGATATTGTATAAATCTCAATTTAAAAATATTGACCCATGTGACTGGTTTTGTGGTCCAGGGTCACATATTTTATATTATATATGTATATATATAATATGGGCGGGAAACGCTGCCTGGCATAGCTGAATGTTCCTTAGTAAGGATGAATCTCTGTTAGGCTGTATGCTTGAGCTCCCACACTCACTCTGATTAGCTTCCATTCAATAGCGGGCTTAAACAAGCACTTGTTCAGGTGGAGGAAGAGACCCCATGAGCCATCTTAGAGCTTTGATAAGACACTGGCACCAAATATCCTGAGTGAAGAGAGTTGAAGAGGATATTCTTCCCCGTTTTCCTCCTCTTTTGCCTTTTCTTTCCCTCCCTTTCCCCTCCTTTGTGCAGGTTCCTAAAGGCCCACACAGAAATGTTCAATTTCGAGACAAAAGGAGTCCAATTAAAGCTTCATTGTGGGGCTGGTGCGGCCCAGGATACTTTGGCTAATCCTGCTACCCCTCCTCCTATTTTCTTTTCTCCCTCTCTCTCAGTTTGAGAGTGTTCAGTTGTGATAAAATTATGTTTTGCCTCATGCCAGGCCTTTTTGGGATAATCGGCATTGGCTGATGATAACACGTCCATTAGGCCGATTAACAGAAGTAGTAGTTCCCCCTTCCATGCATTTCAAAAGCAATGAATAATGCAAATGTTTCTAATGTTTTTTTTTTTGGTGAATTTTAAGTTAATATTGTGTCAAATTGCAAGTGTTCTCAAATTGCATTATGCAATAACAACAAAAAGTACATGCCAGTATTTTTCAGTCTATTGACAGTATTAAATATATTTCTTAGTATTCATGTATTTGCTTTGAAACTTTAATTTTAGAATTATTTATGTATTTGTTAAGATTTAGAATTGGCTTTTATATTTTGTTAATTTTAGTGATTTAATACTGCTTTTGTGAATTTGATTAGTTTGTTTTTCTTTAAATATTTCTATTTAGCTTTAATTTAGCTTTTATTTTTATTTCTTTTCAGTTTGTTGCCAATGTAACAATTTTAGTTTAAGTTTAAGATTTTAATGTATTTTTTTATATTGTATTTAATTTTATTTCAGACTAAATTGAATGGAATTCATATATTCAATACATTTAAAAAAAAAAACTCCTTTACCATGTGCTAAATTAATAAATGCGTTATAGTTAAAATAATTGTGATATTCATCAAGATGAATTTTATGTAGTCTACAACATTATTGCAAATTATGATTAATATTTATTTGATATATCATCTAGCCCTTTTATCCTTTCTTCTCTCTTTTAAATAGTATCAGCCATTAACCAGTCTTTATCAGTCTAATGCTAGCGTTTAAGCACCATCAAATATCCCGTCACTACTTTTTTGTCTCACAAACGAGTGCCAATGTCAGCATTTTTTGCATTCTATACTCATGCATATGTTCCTGTGAGCACATGCTCTGGGTTGCTTAATGTCCTGTATTTTATGCATGGATGCAGGTTTTCAAGGGCAGCTCTTTTTGGTAGAATCTGGATCCTTTGAATGAGAAATTTCTATTTGTTAGTCAGACGCTTGTCACGTGTCTCCGTTTTTAGACTGTTCAATCCTCTGAATGGCTTTAGGATCAATAGGAGGAGGTGAAAGGGTCATTGATTTCATCGGTCACTGATGTTATGTTGAGGTTTGCATCTATTTGTATACATAAAAACTGGTACAGAGGTGTATTAATGTGCAGAAAGTGAGATTGCTTTGGTTTAATATTATTCTCACTGTAATGTACACTAAACTGAGCATTAAGGTTAAGGGAAACCTATAGATATGCTTATACAGACAGAGTGTTTCAAATCAGTCACTTAGCATGTCATATGATGTCATGGTGGTTCGCCAGACCTCAAGATTCTTGTAGTGGCATATATTAGCTGTGAGAGAGAGTTCAATTGAAAATGAACCTCCTTTTTGCTGTGCGCACAGAAAACGGGTCTGCAGAAGTTATTCTAGAGGGAGTTATTCATTTTCCACAGTGAATAGCATGTATGGGACTGAGTGTAGCACTGGCTCATGCTGCAGTATCTATAAAAAACATCAGCCGTAGGGGGCGCACACACACACACACACACACACACACACACACACACACACACACACACACACACACACACACACACACACACACACACACACACACACACACACACACACACACACACACACACACACACACACACACACACACACACACACACACACACACAATCTAATTTGATTAAACACAACCACTCTCACTGTTTTTCCCACAGCATGCTGAGCAAGCTTAACGGATTGATATTAAAGGCCGTTCACATTCTTTACCTCTTGTTTTGGTCGATTTCAATTAAGCAACAAAAAATCGGGCTAAATTGCTATTATAATTGTATCTTTGGTTATGCATGAGGATGCAAATATCTTCCTTCAAACTGCAGTGCAGCATGGGACTGTGTTTTATTGCAGGTTTTTGTTGTGTTGTATTGCAGTTTTTTGGTCGTTGAGGTATTTTTGTTTTCATGTTTTCCCAGTAGTTTAAATGCGTGATTGATGGTTGTGAATTGATCATTGGTTCTCAAAGGTGCTCAAATGGATTGAAATCTGGTAACTGTGGAGGCCATTTGAGTATAATGAACTCATGGTCATGTTCAAGAAACTAGTTTGAGAGGATTTGAGCTTTGTGGTATGACATATTATCCTGCTGGAAGTAGCCATCAGAAGATCATACAGGGATGGACAATGTCAGCAACAACACTAGACTGTGGTGTTTAAACAATGCTCAATTGGTACTAAGGTGCCCAAATGTTCCAAGAAAAAATCCCCCGTACCATTATACAACCAGCAGCCTGAACCGTTAATAGAAGGCAGGATTGATCCATGCATTCATGTTGTTTATACCAAATTCTGACCCTACCATCTGAATGTCGCAGCAAAAATGAAGACTCATCAGACCAGGCAATGTTTTTTCAATCTTCTATTGTCCAATTTTGGTGAGTCTGTGTGAATTTATAGCCTCAGTTTGCTGTTCCCCATCAACAGGTGTGATCTTCTGCTGCTTGTAGGCAGCCCATCTTCTTCAAGGTCGATGTGTTTGTTCAGAGATGCTCTTCTGCAGACCTCGGTTGTAACAAGGTTATTTGAGTTACTGTTGCCTTTCTATTAGCTTGAACCAGTCTGATCATTCTCCTCTGACCTCTGACATCAACAAAACATTTTCACCCTCAGAACTGCCGCTCACTGGATTTTTTCGGACCATTCTCTGTAATCCCTAGAGATGATTGTGTGTGAAAATCCCAGTAGATCGGCAGTTTCTGACCAACAACCATGCCACATTCAAAGTCCCTTAAATCACCTTTCTTCTCCATTTCTGATGCTCAGTTTGAACTTCAGTTGATCATCTTGACCATGGCTGTGTCCGAGGTCACCACATTCATCTAATTAATTCAAAACATCAAATGTTTATTCATTATTGTAGAGTTTGTTGGACTGCCTTTAACTCATGATAAGTTTAACATCATGCACAGTGCAGATGTGGGTTTGTTTATTACCTCAGGAACAGCGTCAGGTAGATTAACCGCTCTCTTCAGGGCCTGCCCTTTCCTTTTCACTATCCCAAACAATGATCATAAAACAATGAAAACTAAGCACTGTGTCTCTCCTGACTTCCCAGAAAAACCCTGGTTTCAAGGAACAAACACGCATCTAACAGGAAGCTTCTCGGTTCCCCACCCAACTGTCTCCTGCCTTTTCATGTCCGACACTATCAGAGTGCTTCTGTAGAAAACACGGATCTTGTGTGTGTCATGCGATCGTGTGTTTGATGTCCTGAAGGCATACGCACTTATCAGAGGAGATGGCAGCGTATCATTTCTCTTTCTGTAATGGAAGATAACACAGCTGTATTTTTTTCCCAGTTTTTGGATGAAAGTGTGAAGTGTTCTCTGGAAAACAGGACACAGCAGAGACCCACCCAGGCCGAGGTTATGTATCCACACGTTTGCAGATTTCCCAGATTCTCAATCTCATTTCCCCCTCATAAAGCGAGCAGAGCCACATCCTCTATGATTTTATGAGAAATACACACAGACACTGAGCGGATGGTTGCATCTGATGGATATCTGTCCATTACTTTTTGTGAGGAACTAATTGAATATGGACATCTGCAGGGAGTGGCGTAGTTTGAGTTGAGATGGTGCACATTTTTAGGGGGTTAGGGATCGGTCTTAGCCATGTAAAACTGCTAAAAAATACAGTTCTGTCAGGACCACTATCGTCAAATGCGATTGACAATTAGCATACTGCCTGCTCAAGTTGGTTAAGCTCATCTGTTTTACTAGTTTGGGGTTTTTGTGTACTTGTCACTGTTTGACTTGGCTGGTAAACCAGTTATGACTTGCAAACTACCTTAGGATGTTTTATTTAGTTTTTCTCTCCAACAAGGGAACAAATGCAATATTTATACAAAATGACTTTTATTAAACACTACAAGCTACTGAACAATACATGACTTACTCTTAGACTACTAAAGAAGACTCTTTTGTTCACCAAGGCTGCATTTATTTGATCATATATTCAGTATTACAGTAAATATTATTACAATTTAAAAGTACTGTTTTCTATTTGAATGTATATTCAAATGTAATTTATTTTTGTGATGCAAAGCTGAATTTTCAGCATCATTACTTCAATCTTCAGTGTCACATGATCCTTCCGAAATCATTCTAATATGCTGATTTGCTGGCAAAGTAACATTCCTTGTTAAAACTTGTGCTGGTTCATATTTTTGTGGAAACCGTGATACATTTTTTCAGGATTTTTTGATGAATAGAAAGTTCAAAAGAGCAAGATTTATTTGAAATAGAAAATAACATTGCAAATGTGTCACTTTTGATCACTTTATATGGCATGCGTGTCAGGAAAAGTTGTTCCTAATCTACAACTATTTTAATGCATATGTACAGATTTTATTTGTGGCTTTTGTGCACTTTGATTTGTATGATTTGAGTATTTCCAGAAAAAAGGGCTGTTGTGTGACATCCTAAATCAACAGTATCATCCGATTTTTTTTTTTACAGTGTGCATATTGTGAAAATGATCCTGGCTGTGTTAGTCTGGCACAGAACCAGACTCGCTCTATCTCCCACAGCCAGTCCGGTCTGAAACCACCACTGCATTAGTCACAGTCCGCTCTGCATCCTATCCCAAATCTGTACCCCCTCCATTTCCCCCAGTGTTTTCAAAAAGAGACTATAAACTGAATCTGTTCTGTCTCAATAAAACAGGCATTCATGCAGAAGATTAAAGGTGTTTGATCGTAGGCACACGCCGTATCCACTTCCAGCTTTGTAATGGATGCATGCTGCATTTAACTGAGAGGAAATTGATACAGTGGACTATAGCAGCATACAACCTCATACACGACTGATTTGTATGGGATTATATTGATTTCTTTAGTTTAAGCTAAAGACAGGAAGGATACTAGTATAATAATAGTACAATTTAATTTCAAACATTTTTATGTTTTTTAGTATTGGGTTATATCTTGTCACAATGCATTATTGGATTGCTGTTATCTAAACAGTATTTTAGATCAGCTGACAATTATGATGCCTTAAATTCATAGTTTAGCTTTGAATACTGATGTGATTGTTGTATTATGGGATGGTGCAGTTCTATCCACATGTCCTCTGAATTTTTCATTGGCCATTTTTGTCATGTTGTAAAACGGAGGCATCAGCTGTTTCTCCTCAGTTCTTCATCTGCTATAAAAACCCTGTGCTTGTTTTGACATTTAGATTTAAGATTTTATATATACTTTCTGCATTCATTCATTCATGGCTAATATTTCATCTACTGCTTTTTTAGTTCATTTCGCTCTCTCCGTGAGCATAATGTACCCGTCAGACGTGACTGCGGGTCTGTTGTGATTGTGAAAGCTGTTATTCTTAATATTCCTAATGAGAGCGTTTACTCAGACAGGCAGAAATGTCCCACAGGGTCAAGAGCAAGCCCATTTAGCAATTTGTTAGAGCTAGTCAATCTTAATTATGCTCCTCCTTCCTGTCCTAACAGGATCTCCCTGGGGTGCTGTACTCCATTTCATCTGCTCATTTCTACATGCCATTTTCCATTGTACCCGTGGATGTGATGTTATGGCATCTTGAATCAAAAAATGATGTGTCCGCTATAGGGCTGGGTGATATATGCATTCACAATACATTTAAATTTTGCGTAAAGAAAATTAAGCCCATTTTTCAAACCTTTAAGATTTCGCATTTTTGCACATTTTTCCCTGCAATTTTCATTACGGTAATGCAAAATCTCATCTTTCATGGCTGTACTGCAATATATGTATAATATATGTACACTATGTGTTTAATATACATACACAGTATATTTACATTTTTACAAAAATTGAAAAATGTTTTAATAGTGTCTCTGATGTAAACTTCAGTTGCAAAAACAAAAGTTCGTAAGTTCAATTCATGCTCCTGAATCATTCAAACTCTCTATTCCAATGAACCGATTCGAAATTCGTTTGAATCATCACCCCAAAATGTAGTAAATACAAGTAAACATATATGTAGGTAAATATCGCTCTTTATTTCTATTCTATTCTATTCTATTCTATTCTATTCTATTCTATTCTATTTAATTCCTCCATTGGTTTTACTGAGTTCCCTATTAAATCCAATGGAAAACTTGTTAGAAAATGCATTTTCTTTATTAGAAAGTTTTAGTTCGATTTGGGAAAAAACAAAACAAAAACATCAGACTGTCATATTGATTGTGAATGTTTATTGAATAATTCAACGATTCTTATGCACAACAAATTAGCAAGCTACAGCAAGGTCTATTCTATTCTATTCTATTCTATTCTATTCTATTCTATTCTATTCTATTCTATTCTATTCTATTCTATTCTATTTCTCCATTGGATTTACTGTGTTCCTTAGTTAATTCAATGGAATGGTTGTTAGAAGATGTATATGCTTTATTAGGCAGTGTTAGTGTTTGATTAGAATTATGCACATCACTTACATCAGAAAGGGTTGGTTTGTCATTTGTGATTACCAGAAAGTTACCAGTCAGTTTTTATTTGTATTCAAGACTAGTGTTGTGGTAATTTTGGTCTTGGTGTTTCTCTGTCAGTGATGAACGCTGTGAACCCCTTCCCATCACCCCCCCTGCTCCATTCCCCCTCCTCTCCGCTGCTTCTCATGGCTGGATGTGCACTGCAGCATCCAGAGAGAGAGGCAGCTCGCGCTCACATCAGGGGTACACCGAACCTGAGTCGAGCGCTGGTCTCAGGGACGCCCCGTTGAGCGAGAACTGAGCGAGTGAATGAAGACGGACTGGTAGTTTCACTTTGGATTCGCAGGCTGGCTTTTTTTTATCCTCGCGACAGGAACATAATCGAATCGAGTGTGCTGGGATATTGTAGAAGGACGTTCAGGGTACGAGGTACGAACCAGGATGGCCCGTCTGAACTGGTGCTTCGCGGCTCTTCTCAACTGGGGGAAGTTCCTCTTCTTTTGCCTCTTTCCGCTTAAGCTGTCCAGGACGGGGAAGGTAAACCCGCCTCCTCTTGTACAGTTGCATGACCTCTTTTTGAACCATTGCTTTTCATGTTTACTGTTTTCGACTAGTTGGTGCATTTGTTTGTTCTTGACCTGATGACACGGCGTAATCCACAATGTCAATCACTAAGAGGATGCGTAGGTTTTTACAGCCTCAACACTCTGCTTAAGTGAATGTCCTTTAATATCTGGAGGTTGTGGTACGTTTGAAATATTGCAAGTTGTAAAATTTCATCTCGAGCTCACCGTGTGCTTTTACAGCCACTCAATTGATTAACATAACAATGAGCTGCTCGTGTGCATGACTAAATTGTTCCTATTTCGACAGTTAGCTTGTAGAGCTCCATAAAAGTAAATCCTATACCATCCAATTTTACACCCGTTTATATTCACTTTAGGTATAAATTAAATGTTTTTTATATAAATGTCCCACATGCTCTTACTAAATTGATTTGTGTTGTACTATGAGTTGACTGCTGCTGAAGTAATTAGGTTCTGGTCTGGTGGATTCAGGTAGAAATTGGTGTGCGGTTCAGTTTTGTAGTGTACACTGAAAAATTTCACAGAAATGCCAAGTAACATTGAATTAAATGTGAAATTTTGAAGTAGAAAGACTTAAAAATGTATTTAGTTTTAAAACACTCCAATCATATTTGTTTTGTTTTTAAACTGAAAATTATTTTTTATATTGTAGTTTCATCTCTCTTTTGGAGCATTTGGCTTCTCACATCTCAAAACAGTGACTATTTGGTTTATAATGGTTAATATTTGGTTAATAATGGTTTAATATTTCATAGAAATACATACATAGAATAGTACTTATACTTATTGCCTCAATATGAATGGTTTCAGGAATTGTTTAAGGAACTACTTTCTGTTTTGAGGGATGTTTTGTCCCATACTCCTGTATATGTGTCCTCTAATGAACTGTGAGAGGTGCTGCAACTTGTGATTGGGCAATAGTTTCATTTCTGTCTGGGTCAAACTCTATCGCGACTCTTCGATTCACTAGTTCGATTGTCTCAGAATAACCTCAGATTGTCTTCGATTGTTCGCACTCGATTGTCTCAGATTTGCATGCCGCTATGCTCCTGTTAATGGTATAAAACCAACAGTGTCAAAAGATAGATCCATTTTAAAGAAATGAATACTTTTATTTAGAAAGGACACATTAAATTGATCAAATGTGACAGTACATACATTTGTAATATTACAAAAGATTTCTTCTTAAAATAAATGCTGTTCTTTTGAACCTTCTGTTCATCAAAGACTCAAAGAAAATTTCCAGTTAAATATAAAGCAGCACAACTGTTTTCAACATTGATGATGATAAGACATTTCTTAAGCAGCAAAGAATGATTTCTGAAGGATCATGTGACACTGAAGACTGGAGTAATAATGCTGAAAATTCAGCTTTGCATCGCAGGAATAAATTACTTTTTAAATATAATCAGAAAAATGGCTATCTTAAACAATAATAATAGTAACATTGTGAAATATTATTACAATTTTAACCAAATAAACACAGCCTTGGTGAGCATAAGATACTTTTTTTTAAAACATAAAAAAATCGTACCGATCCCACATTTTTTAACGGCAGTGTTGTAAATACTGCAGTTAGTTTTTTCCTGCATTTTTGTAAGTCGCTTTAAATAAATGAATCTACCGAATGCATAAATGCAAATGACAAATTGCATTGCGTTATGAATGCGATATGAGACATTCAGAACTAGAAGTGCATTTTTTTAGGCATTGTTAATCTTCCTCTTCCTCTACAATCTAATCTTTGCGCCATGTGCCTTCACCTTCCCCATGCGTGTTGGCACGTTCGGACTCTGTCAAAAATGATGTTTTCTGGATGATAATCCATGCATGTCAAATGAGCATTTAGCATGGATAAAGAGCACTCGATATCTGCGGTGTACAGACCATTGTATCCACATTGGCTCAAGGCCTCCATACAACCAAATGCTTATCATGGCTCACTGCCGAATGCTTCACAATGAAGGATTTTGGGACAGTGGTGAATTTTGGTGATATGGTCTGCTCTGCACTCTGAATATGAGAGCAGACTGCTTGGAGAAGGGCCAGAGACGTCTTTGTGCTTGTATCTGCTGGTCTGGCCACAAATCAAGCATCCACAGAGACGCCAGACATGTGTAGAGAATGAGGGAGGCAAAAGAGACACGGACAAAAGGGTCAGATGTATTTACGATTGTTCATATAACAGCAGCGGATATTACCAGCCAGTGTGACAATGAGGGGCTCCGAGGACGTGGTGAACACTGTTATTAGACGTATGACATACAATCTGGTCCAGTTTGCAGCATATTCTAGCCAGAAATCCCTCTGTTAGGACTTTATTGACAGTTTTTTGCACTTCTCTGTGGTGCCACTAGTGGCAGAAACATCATTTCAGATTTCTGCTTTAAATGTTTATAGATAGCTTGTAGTATTGTGCTGTCTATATACACACACACACACGCTGCCATTTGACAATTCAGAAACAAAGTCAGTATGTCCTGCCCTGCCGTTGGTACATGGAGAGGGTTGGCGGACATAATGTGATCTTAGCAAGCATTTCTCTTTCACCCTAAAATCAATTTCAGGATATTGACATTTTGATTGCGGTCCTTGCTGTTTTCATCTGGCATTTATCATTGGGCAAGATGAAGCACTTTTCCTCTCATTTGCCTAATGTCCTTTCTGCTCGTAAATTAAACGCCACTCACACACTTGGCAGACGGAGACGAGTAGGTCATCTGAGATGGACGTAACGTCCTTAACACCATCTCTGATAGCAACCTCTATGCTAAATGCACACTGGTGGCCACATATTACACAAATGACATAAAAATAATAGTAATATATTAATAGTAATATATATATATATATAGAGAGAGATATTGAATTAATACTTTATATATTTGTATCCTATATAATATGTCTTTGTTTATAGCCTGTGTGCTTATATATATATATATATATATATATATATATATATATATATATATATATATATATATATATATATTAATATATTGTAATTTATATGTGCACACACATCAAGAAATGTATAAAAAAAATGTATTGTTAAAAAAATTACTTAAAATTCACATATGTTTGTTTCACTATATTAGTGAGGACATTGAAAATATAATTAACCTGATATAAAATCAAAGCAAGTCTATCACCTAAACCAACCTCTGCACCTAAACCTACTCACAGAAACGTGCATAACATTAGATTTAAATGAAAACTTTTAAAAGCGATCTATAAGACAAACGCAAATCACACACACACACACACACACACACACACACACACACACACACACACACACACACACACACGCGCGCACACGCGCACACACACACAGAGTTCTAAGTGCGTAGAGGTGTCACAAGGTTTTTTGAATAGGGCACATGTTACAGCTTAATATGAACATGTATGGTCTTGTTTTCTCATTCTTTAAATCATTGTTCAGAGTGTATTGAGTTAAACATTTACTTACAATGTCAAAGAAAGGAGATCGTCACTGTGGTATGAGTAATGTTATTAAGTCATGCGGCACTTTTCATTAGTAATAGCAGTGTATTAGATATCAGGTAATTATGTGAGTATGGAGTTCTCACAGTTACTGAGGATGAGATAACACACCCGTGAGCTTCTGACGAGGATCTGGCCTTTCAAACGGCAAACATACATGTAACATTAAAAGTTTGCAAGCAGAGAACCACAATGATGTGGGCGAAAAAAAGACAGATTAATCTGCCTGGAGATTTCCTGAGTTTTCAAGGAAGATAAGTTTGATAAGCACAGGGTTTGTTCGTTTGCTTTGGCTCTCACTGCGGCAATATGTAATAGGTTAGAATGACATCAAACCACTGGAGGATTCAGACCCTCGTGTTTTTGCCGATAGTCATTGTGAGAGGAGACATGTTTACGCTTTTTGTGTTCTGCTGGGTGTGTGTGTGCGTGTCTCTGTGTGTATGTGCTAGTCCTTTCAGAAAGACCACTCAGGAAAACGTGTTGTTACACGTGAAGTCATAGTGGGTGTATCTTCATTGTTTTCCATTGAATGGAAGAGAGGAACAGATGCTGTGTGTGTGTGTGTGTGTGTGTGTGTGTGTGTGTGTGTGTGTGTGTGTGTGTGTGTGTGTGTGTGTGTGTGTGTGTGTGTGTGTGTGTGTGTGTGTGTGTGTGTGTGTGTGTGTGTGTGTGTGTGTGTGTGTGTGTGTGTGTGTGTGTGTGTGTGTGTGTGTGTGTGCGTTGGTGCGACCGGATTACGAGGACAAAAACCATGGATACATACCGACTCTATGAGGACATACCGTAACTACGAGGACAGCACTAATGTCCTCATAAGTCGAGCAGTGTAGAAAGGCTTATCAGGCTGCGCCTAACCACCTCCCGCTTTTTCTCAATATGTCCTTATAAATCCGTTGTACCCGTTTTTCAGTGTGTGCCAGTGTATGCTCAGAGTGTATAATCTCCCTCTATGTGAAAGTCGACGCTACTGCAGTATCATACACATTTCATACACCCAGACCACGCCCAAGCGCGATTCATTGGTGGAACGCTGGAATCCTCGTCAGTGATTGTCTATGTGAAATTCGACGCTAATACACCCAGACCACGCCCAAGCGCGATTCATTGGTGGAACGCTGGAATCCTCGTCAGTGATTGGCTGCTGGAATCCTCGTCAGTGATTGGCTGCATTTCACATCCGTCAAAGTCAGCGCGCCTGCGCCTCTGCAGACGTGTGGTGTGACGGTGTGATTAATCAGAAGATTAATCATCTTCAGGAAAGATTAATTAGCAGAATTCGAGCGAAGTTGACGAGCTATAACGTTAGTGGCGTGGGAGATTTTCACTTTATCACGAGGAAGGTAAGTGCGTTTATTTATATATTCTACCTTTATGGAGTTAACGTTAAGTGTCATGAGTCAGACCGTTTTGAATAACGTTAGTTAACGTTACATTACTTTAAACGTGGCCATTAATCGGGCTAATATAAGTCCATAAGCAGTTAAAATGGCGTCTCCAAACAACTTGAACATGCTATTCACGTTTTTTGTTTTGTTTGGTACTTAAACGAAATTCTCTTGTTGTTCATAGACACATACAAGTATTAGTATTAGTTGATGAAAGATACTTCTCCATGGATGCTTGAGAGAATTAATTTACATTTTGAAATAAATCAAATCTATGTTGTTATGTCATCATGATGACTGGTA
Source organism: Phoxinus phoxinus (assembly GCF_949152265.1). NCBI lineage: Eukaryota > Metazoa > Chordata > Actinopteri > Cypriniformes > Leuciscidae > Phoxinus > Phoxinus phoxinus. The sequence continues at coordinate 215 of NW_027639417.1, read as the reverse complement.
AAGTTGAGTGGATGAATTTACAGTTTAATACAGTAAGATACAGAAATCTATTAAATAAAGAGAAACGAAACTAATGTAAAAGTATACTTGCATTAATGTAATGTTACTGTCATTAGAATGACTTGAAAAAATATTTAGTTATTTTTAGGGCTGGATATTAGCAGACATTTTATGATTCCATTCAATTTTAATTCACATGCTTTCGATTCTATTTC